>NC_090436.1:363565511-363892594 GCF_031143425.1 Pleurodeles waltl | reverse complement strand
TATGGCTTGAATACTAGCAATTTCCTTATTTTGGCACCTTTCAGCAGATCTACATCCTGAGGCTGGAGATAGGGCTAAACAATAGTTCTGGGGGTGGAATGCCCTTTTGAGCCTGTGCAAACCTACTATCTTGCATGTTTTAGGAGTTTTCACCAGCTCTTCTCTAATCTTTTCCCATATAGAGAGAAGTTGGAAATGTACTCCTGACAAGGGGCAGAAGTTAAACTTCTACAGGGTTGGGGAAAAAGTGGTTGGAGGGAAAGTGAATTTGTAAACAGATTTCGCATGAGCAAATGTACACATGCATATTTGCTCATGCTAAAATACGGTTCACAAATATTTTCTAGGTGTAATGTTTCCTGACTTCTTTAAATTATTGTGAATTCATGAAATCCGTAAATCTGCACTAATACAAAGACGTATATTATGTCTGCATTTTTGTAATTTTCTTTAGGAATTGGGCTCCTAATTGGTTATCCAAGACCTTCTGTTTGTGTAACAATTCTATCTCTCTCCGTGTTTACCGATTGGCCTCACTGTGAGTATATTCTGCTCTTTCACAAGAAGAATATTGGCACATAAAGTAAACTTTAGCTACAGTGGCAAGGTGTGCTTTTTGAGACCCCAAATTTTTTTTTTGCCAATGTGTATCATGATGGTGAGGGTCCCAGAGCTCCCACATCAATAAAATTATATAAAAACCATGTCAAAGCAAGACACACATTGACCAAACGAAAACACTGACCATCAATGACAGGCCTGTTGGCTTTGCCAATGCTTGTTATCTTCATGTTTCCCATACTCTTGTTGGGACTGGTTACACTGATTTTTCCATTATGATTTTTTTGCAAATGCTGGCCTGCATCAACACATTTTACTGAATGTTGCTTTAAAGAAATGGTACCTAATTTTTCACAGTAGTTTAGCAGCACACATTTTTCTCTACTTGCATTTTCTGTGAGCGTTTTATTCACAAAGCAAAGAATCACCAATCTTTCTTTCAAGCTTCTGCACATTTTTGCATCAAACCAGAGAACATATTGGGAGCATTATAAGCAGCCTCATATTGTTAAACTTTGCAAATGTGCGTATGCATTTTTTATACTGGATCAACTGTCAGCAGTGCGTTTTCAAATTGCAACATTTCTGTAGAGTGCTCACCCTAATAATAAAGGCTTTGCATTACTGAACCATACGTACAGGTTCAAACAGCATTGAAATACAGACACAAATGTTATCTTAACTGCAGCCTGTGCCCTTCCCTGATCCATAATATGGTACTGTAAACCAGCAGGCCCAGGGACAAAATATACATGAAAACTTGTTGACTTTGACCCCAAACACTATGTCCTGAGTATTGGGAATTTTACACCCCTGCCCACCTCCCTATTTTTAAGGAATCCCGGGGTAAGTACAGGTGCAGCTGTCCCTCCACCTACCCCTTTGTCTAAGTCTCCACCTTAGTTTATCGCACCTGTAATCAAGGCCTGGGATAGGTTTCACTCTGACCTCCTGCCCCCTTAATAATGGTACTCTTGCAGTTAAAGGCTCGTCATCAGCTGGCGTGTCATGCTGCTGAACACTACCTTTGATCAGATGTAGTTCCGTGCAGGAGTGTCTAGATGCAGCGTCCGACATATCGCTGTCCACAGTTGGTGGCCCTCTACCCAGTGCTGTGTGTCACAGAGGATGAGGTTTTGGCAGGTTGCTCTGCTGCCCGGGTGAGGTGAGTCATTGATTAAGGGTTTTAGTCCTCCTTGGTTGAGTAGATGATGTGGTCTTCATCTGGTCTCAGGTTCGGGGTCTGCAGCTGAGTCACTTCAACATGCTTTATTGCCTGTCAATTCGGGCACACTAAGGGCAATTGCCTTCGCTGCGACAGCTTAGGTTGGCTAGGCAATCTCTGCTCAGGCACATTTCAGCAGTACTGTAAATCCTCCACTTCGGGGAAGGTAACTAACTGGTTCAAAGCGTTGAGCATGCCAGTCACGCTTCCACAAGTCTCTGTCAGATGGACTCAAAGTTGGCACCGGAGTCAATTACTCTCACCTCGCCAGTAGTCCACTCCTCCTGCAGATTTGGCTTGCTTCTTCTGTCTTCTTTAATGCAGGATACCACAGGTATTCCATTAGGAACAGCACTTTCCGTAGGCCGGACTCCAGGTGATGTTACCTCACCTCTGGGAAGCTGGCTGTCAGGCAGATAACAGTCTTGGATGCAATGGAACCCTCTGAGTATTCTGTGAATTACCCCATCCTTGTTTGAAGAGAACCTGGAACTGAAACTACATGTGGGGCAATAGCTCACATTCTTATAATATTCCAGTAGACAGGGAATGTGTATTCTGTATCTACACATCCAGAAACAATTTGGATGGGCCCTTCCATCATGTGTACTTCCCAGGCTGTTCTCCAGACTCAGTCATTGGCGATGCTCCTCACAGCCGGGTTGTCTTTAGGCTTGTGCACCCAAAACAGAGGCACAAGGAGGTGTGAGCATTCTGTACTGGCTTTATCACAGTGACCAGGAATAGATACACATTTTGGGCTGACACTTTCTAAATGATCCTTCACACTTTGACAACAGGAAGTGCAGTCCCATCCTTTTACCTTACCATCCACCAAATGGCAATGTTCAGTGAGACTAATCACCAGCTCTCTGTTTCGAAAGGACCTCACTGAATTTCTAAGGGGAGCTTTTGTTTCCCCACTACTGTGTCTTGGGCTCCTCCCTCGAGTCCAGTGCTTAATTTGTAGAAGAATAAGTGTCAATGCCAAGAGTTTTACTCAGAAGCCTGTGGGCAGCAGTATTGTATGTCGTTGTGCTGAATACCAATGTTCTGTTGTCTTCATTTCCCGTCAAGCATCTTTAAGCTACCACCAGACACTTCCTTCACCTTTTTCTCACTCTTGTAGGGATTCCTCCTTTCTTTGTTTGTCATAGATTCTCTGTATTTCTCTTCCTCCTTTCCCCCTTTCTGTCCCCAGGTCTGTTTTTCACTCTTCCTCTGGATCAAAGTCTACTGAGGAAAAAAGTGTGGTGTACCGCACTAGCAACCACCATCAACTCAGCTTGTATGTCCCAGCAAGAGAACTACGCTCAACCTCGCACACTCCTGCATCCATCGCTGCCACAGCGGAGGCCTCTCCTTTTTCTACCCAGCAGCTGGAACAGCCTGTCCCTACACTTCCGAGCACTTACTTCCTGGTGGACTTCAGAAGGAGACTCAAGATGGGGCTTTTCGACTGAGACACAGCACCCTCAGTGCCCTGATACCCTTAGGGATGATAGTGCTGTGCTTTACAAATGCTGTAATTGTTTGATTGATTCCTTAGCGTCAGGAACAGGGTAGAGGTATAGTACAACTGCTTGCTGCTGGCCTTTTGCTCGAAAGGCAGAACATTTAATTCAGTGGAACTTTCTGAGAACACTTTTAGCCGCTCAGACAAAGAACAAACCAGTGTTGGCAAATCTTCTTTGGGAGAATGCAATAAAATTAAGATGCAGAGGAGATAACGGATCACTGACTGACAAATCTCTCTTCAACTGCTGTGCAAGTACACCGGAAATGATGCTCCCTCTTGCACAGCCAATCACATCTTCACTGCAGAGGAATCCTACTTAACAAGATGCGCCTGTTGCCCTGTGGTCTTCCCTCTGCAGCGATGGCGATGGCGATTAGCTAGTTTCTAAGCCCTACACGTGTTATGATGAATGGAAAGGTGCAGGCGGTTGAGGTGATTTGCTCAAGAGCACACGTGGTTCAGTGATAGAACCAGAATTAGGACTATGATTAGACCAGGGACACCAAACTGGCCTTAGTATCCGAAACGCAGGCCAAACAGAGGCGAGTTAGCCTACATCACAAACATTTCCATTCAGGGCGGCAACGCTGAAAGACTGGAAGGACTGGGGTGCAGCCAGTCATATGTTCTTGTCAGATCTTCAGTATGATTGGGTAACTCTCTGCCGAGAAGAGTGAGCGTCTCTAAACATCTAGAACAGCCGATTTTTATTTATTTATTTTTTCCATGATTTTTTGAGGCATCTTACCTGGGCCCAAATATAGGGCCAGCACGCAGCACCAGACTGTTTCACAAGAATGCACCTTGAACATCATTAGGTCGCAGTGGCCCAGTGGCTAACACCGTGCTTGTGTACTCTGCAGTCTCAGCAGTGAACCGCAGGACAGGATCGCGGCCTGCTATCAGTGTGGGACAGTGAGTGGGCCTTGACAAGACTCTACATGCCCTCCCCCCTTCAAATATCCTGATGAGCCACCATGACACTGTAACTGTCTTTCACTCCACATGGTAAGACATGCAAAGAGAAGGATCTGCAGAGCGTGCGCAGTCCAACAACAGGAGGCTGTAGCGTACGTTCTAATTTTCCAAATGAGACTACTGGATTCGGGCGGCAGAATCGCCTGTACTGCATTGGACTGAGTCCGAACCCGCACCATGTGACGCCTGTCGGCCTAATCCGGGTTTGTTCTGACTAACTAGCAGTGCCTCATCTCCACCCAAGAGCAGGGATGATTGGGGCAACCGGGCCCATGACATACATGACTCCTCGGGGAATCGTGGTTACTGAGATCTTATCCGTTTCTCTCAGGTACGTTAGTCTCACATATGCAAGGACAGTCAGAGGCAGAGTATAATTCAATAGGGTTTTATTGAAGCAACTGCATCTTAGATAATAATGCATACATTGTAATAACTAGAACAATGAAGCACAATAAGATTAAAATTGTGACAAGGAGAGGAATAGTTTAAGAACACAGTGCTGACCTAGGCAAAGACCAGCTAGAAAGAGAAAATAAAACATATTTAGGTCAAAGTGCACAGTGGCAGGCATAACTTGCTAAAATAAAATGTTCAAAACTATGGCTAAAATGGCTACACAACAAGGCCAGATTCAGGATTAAGTCCTAGGGAGTGCACGTTATCAACAGTCCCATCTTACCATCACCCACAAGGCACCCCCCTCCAACCCCTGATGGGCTCCTGCGCTTACCCATGTCCAGAGAACCACTGCCCTATCCACCACAAGGCTCCTCAGTACCAGGGCACTCAGATAAGCTCTTTCACGTCTCACAAAGCACTAAAGACTTGACTGTTCCTATTCCCCAGGCCTCATGATCTACCCATTCTACAGACAGGGCCTTTCCAAGAGTCAGCCAGGGCTTTAAGTAGGCCAGTTCCCTCCGATCTCAAACCCGGACTGACAATACAGGGAGTGCAGAATTATTAGGCAAATTTGTATTTTGACCACATCATCCTCTTTATGCATGTTGTCTTACTCCAAGCTGTATAGGCTCGAAAGCCTACTACCAATTAAGCATATTAGGTGATGTGCATCTCTGTAATGAGAAGGGGTGTGGTCTAATGACATCAACACCCTATATCAGGTGTGCATAATTATTAGGCAACTTCCTTTCCTTTGGCAAAATGGGTCAAAAGAAGGACTTGACAGGCTCAGAAAAGTCAAAAATAGTGAGATATCTTGCAGAGGGATGCAGCACTCTTAAAATTGCAAAGCTTCTGAAGCGTGATCATCGAACAATCAAGCGTTTCATTCAAAATAGTCAACAGGGTCGCAAGAAGCGTGTGGAAAAACCAAGGCGCAAAATAACTGCCCATGAACTGAGAAAAGTCAAGCGTGCAGCTGCCACGATGCCACTTGCCACCAGTTTGGCCATATTTCAGAGCTGCAACATCACTGGAGTGCCCAAAAGCACAAGGTGTGCAATACTCAGAGACATGGCCAAGGTAAGAAAGGCTGAAAGACGACCACCACTGAACAAGACACACAAGCTGAAACGTCAAGACTGGGCCAAGAAATATCTCAAGACTGATTTTTCTAAGGTTTTATGGACTGATGAAATGAGAGTGAGTCTTGATGGGCCAGATGGATGAGCCCGTGGCTGGATTGGTAAAGGGCAGAGAGCTCCAGTCCGACTCAGACGCCAGCAAGGTGGAGGTGGAGTACTGGTTTGGGCTGGTATCATCAAAGATGAGCTTGTGGGGCCTTTTCGGGTTGAGGATGGAGTCAAGCTCAACTCCCAGTCCTACTGCCAGTTCCTGGAAGACACCTTCTTCAAGCAGTGGTACAGGAAGAAGTCTGCATCCTTCAAGAAAAACATGATTTTCATGCAGGACAATGCTCCATCACACGCGTCCAAGTACTCCACAGCGTGGCTGGCAAGAAAGGGTATAAAAGAAGGAAATCTAATGACATGGCCTCCTTGTTCACCTGATCTGAACCCCATTGAGAACCTGTGGTCCATCATCAAATGTGAGATTTACAAGGAGGGAAAACAGTACACCTCTCTGAACAGTGTCTGGGAGGCTGTGGTTGCTGCTGCACGCAATGTTGATGGTGAACAGATCAAAACACTGACAGAATCCATGGATGGCAGGCTTTTGAGTGTCCTTGCAAAGAAAGGTGGCTATATTGGTCACTGATTTGTTTTTGTTTTGTTTTTGAATGTCAGAAATGTATATTTGTGAATGTTGAGATGTTATATTGGTTTCACTGGTAATAATAAATAATTGAAATGGGTATATATTTTTTTTGTTAAGTTGCCTAATAATTATGCACAGTAATAGTCACCTGCACACACAGATATCCCCCTAACATAGCTAAAACTAAAAACAAACTAAAAACTACTTCCAAAAATATTCAGCTTTGATATTAATGAGTTTTTTGGGTTCATTGAGAACATGGTTGTTGTTCAATAATAAAATTAATCCTCAAAAATACAACTTGCCTAATAATTCTGCACTCCCTGTATACTGTAGTCTGTATTACTCTGTGCTACTATACACTGCACCACTCTACTCCCCTGTGCTCTATGACACTCAACTCTACACTCTATGCCACTGCACTCTATGCAACTCTACTATGCAGCACTCTAATCTATGCCACTACATTCTGCTATGCTGCATTTTACACCACTAAATTCATTGCCACTGCACTCAATACCACTGCACTCAATACCACTGCACTCAATACCACTGCACTCAATACCACTGCACTCAATACCACTGCACTCAATACCACTGCACTCAATACACTGCACTCTATGCCACTATACTCTGCCAAACTCTAGGTGAATTCACTGTACAACAGTCCACTCTACGTCACCCCACGTGACTCCACATGCCACTCCAGTACACAACACTCTGCCACTCCACTCTACACCACCCAACTCAATTCTCGCCATTCCACTCTGCAACACTCCATTCCACTCTCCTGTATACCCCTAACTTTTAGCCATGGTGTAAAACACATTGACAAAACCAATTGCTCTTACATAGGTGTGACCTATTGGCTTTGCCAATTATTATTATTATTATTATTATTATTATTATTTTTGCTGCTGTCACAGCAAAGGCAGGAGTACCAAAGGTGGCAGTGTGATCCCTATATACATGGATTAAGACCAGCTTGTGAATAGCGCTGCTCTTTTCCCAGTTGAAGTCATCTAAATTTTGCTGACAGGAAGTCAGGACATTTTTATTAGATCTCCCTATGCGTAATCACCCTGGTTTAGAAGTCTGCTTTGAACCAGTGCAAGCTTCGCAGAGTATTTGTGATGTGGGCCTGAAATCGGGTGTGCTGCAGCATGGTAAACCAAATGAAGGCTGTGTTGATATTTTTCTGTCTCTGTTAGATAAATAGCTTTACCATAGTCCAGGCGGGATTAGATCATGGCTTTTTGACCTCGTGAGGTAAGTATTATTTTTATAATGTGTAGAACACTGACCCTTCAGAATCGGTTCCAAGCCTGCCTTCATTGAATTGTATTTGTCCCACCATTTTCTCTGATCACTGTAATATACGTTTATTCCTTCAAAAGTGTAATCTTGGAGGTTTAAATAGAAAGGCGATAAAGGCACCATAGTCAATATACTTTTGAGGGGTTATGTCGCGTGCAGTATTGATTGTCAATGTTGATTCTAATTTCAATACAGTGAGTAAATAATTGTCTTTCAATCTGTATTTGATTTCGCTCCAATTGCTATAAAGTTTGGACTCTTCTGCCAGAGGCACTCCTGCTGTTTAAGCTCACCTTCTTGTATTTTAGGTCATGACCACTACTCTGCTCCTTTAGATTCTCCCAAGAGTCATTTTCACGTGAGAATGTCCTAGTAATCTCCCTTACAATTGTTTTTATATAAAGAATATTTACGCTTGGACAAAAAACATTTGCACATATTCTTCTCTTTGTACGCATTTGCCTTAATTATGCTTTTAATTACCTTGGCAAAAACTCTTGACTTTGACCAACTTGCTTTCTTTAATCCATGCATGCAGGGTTTCTCGTGTGTCCTTTGGTTCACTGCACCTCAGAACGCACCCCCAAACGTGGACTTGGTTCTCCTCATGTTGAATATGCAGTGTAAGCTTTTTTGGGGGGTTTACTAGTCACCTGCAAGCTTTGAGCTGGCTATTTGTGAATGACCGTACCAAAATGCATAGTGGGCTTGGAGCTCGTCTATTGCTTCCCATTGGTTGGCTTTATAACTCGCATTTGCTTTCTTCTTATTCAGTGGCTTGACTTTACTTCTTGTAATTGTCCCTTCATTGGAGCATAGTTTTTTTTCTTTTTTTTTTTTTCTTTTTTAAACCATCTTTTGTTTAGCCTACTTGTATTCTACCACTGCTCACATTTAGGGAATTACTTTTTTCTTTTCCATTAAGCCCTCTGTGAGAGTGCATGTGTTTTCTTGCACTCTTTTTTGCTGCAGCCCCATTTACTGCCCCCATGTTCTTTCTCCGTTCCCCCGGATACCCTCCCTCCCGACTGACTCTGTCCTGGGTGTGTTGTGTGGGTTCTATATCAACCCTATGTGCTCAGTGTTGCTCTTTCTTTCGCCCTCCGTTTCCACTACTTGTTTCCTTGTATTATTATTATTATTTTTTTAATTACTCTTCCCGCACAGCCTTAAGGTTGTCAGTTGCTTCCTCCTCCTGCGTCTTTGTTGCTTCCAAAACCACCCCATCCACTCAACCCCCCCCCCCCCCCCCCCCCCACACACACACACACACACACTGCTCCTTCGTTGCCACCCTTAAACACAATATTACAATTGTTTTTGCGGCTGGATCCCACCGCTTTTATAATTTTAAATAAAAATAACTATTTTGTGCACGTGAAAATATTTTTGCTTTATTTATTGCTGCCAAGTGCCATCCATCGTGTTCGGACACTAAGAAAAATGAAATTGCACCTGTGTTGTTTAGTAGGTTCACACGTGCCTTCCTGATGAATACATGCACGTCATCACGCATGCGCATATCTCCTAAATGACTTTGCCACAGGCAGTGTCATTATTTTTATGCCAATGCAGCACAACACCGTTAAAAAGCTGTGACCTATTTGCTTCACCATCGCTTGTTTCTTCTAATTCTCCTGGTGGTTCTTTTGTGATTGCGTGCTGTTGCTTCAGGAGGCTTTGCCTAGTGTCCTAGACAAACAGAAGCAGTTCTTGGTATGAAGATTAATGGTTGTGCACCACTTTTTAAATAAACAGATCTTTTGTAACAAAGTTCAGTCCATTTGAAGTTGAAAGAATAATACATTTTCTCTTTATTTTCTTCCTCATCAATGATGTATAAAATGATAGTGACAACAGCTGTCAACTTCAAATGGACTGAACTTTGTTACATTAATCATTAATCTTCATGACTGTGTTTTTTTTCCCCTTTTTTCTATAAAAAGGTGTACACCCTGGCAGCGGGTGTTTGGTTTAGGTGCATACAGGGAACAACATAATATATATATTTTTTTCACGTCACTGGAGATACATTGGGATAGGTGCGCACTCTATGAGCTTGCTGCATTATTTTGGAAGATTCAGTTCTTGGTATGGTTCACATAGTAAATTGAAACCATGGCTTCCAGATATTTTGAACTTTTAGCCAAATTTTCATGCCTTGTCTAAGATTTGTTTCTTTTCTTTATTTTTTCCGTGCATCCCATATTGATCTTTATTGAAGTGTAGTTCTTCACTGTGAAACAACCACAATTCCTCACAGTTAAACAACTCGTGCTGCTTGAGTGTTTTTGAGAGTGATGCAGCTATATTGAGAAAACTGTTACAAATATGTGCTATAATATGTGGACTTAGGGCAACATTTTCAGAAGTGACTCCTGTTGTATACTGGACCAGCTTCCAGAGTAATCACTGGGTGAGTGGTTTTGAACAGCTGGACACTTGAGTGAGATATGAGGCATGGATACCCTCTCCTCCCCACTATTTCCGATAACAATAGATCCATTCTGATGTGATCTGAAATTGTTTGCATGATAGGGGTTTAAGGATTGGAGAAACAATATACGTAGTCTTGGTGCATGCAGATTATACCTACAATTTATTTTCTGATCCCTCTGAGGGAATTAACACAGTATGCAGGATATCAGGATTCAATTCGAACTGTGAATCAAAATTATTTCCTCTGGGAGGGATACATATCTGGGAATTAAACATGCTTCTGTACTGATTTGGGAAACACCTGCTTTCACATACTTGGGCATGCAGGGATCTATCACATGTTAAACATGGGCAAAGTGCTGGAAAAACGTAAAACAATCAGTGACATTCTGGACCATCTTCTTTTTGTCGGTGATAGGCGGAGTGCTGATAACGGAAAATGGCCCTGTTAACACGATGCCTAGATAAATTGTATGGCTCAATGCTTCCTGTGCCATAGAGCCTATTTAACAAGCTTGGTCAATTACTTTTCTCATTGGTAAACTCTGAGTTAAACTGGCAACGGTGAAGCTGCTGTATTAAGTGTGCACTTTGACTGCTGGTTGTAGAGATTCGTTACATAACATTGCAGGGTTATAGAGATTATTTACATTACGCATCAGGTGCAGCATGTAATACAATAGGCTAGATGACAACCACAACTTGGAAAAGGTTTTCTTGAGGGGCATGCATGGATGAGAGATGCTCCCAGAGTAACTCATGATGGCTAGGCATATTCTGGCGTAGTACCAGTCTGGTCAACAACCACTTGTTTGCCCCGTCGACTGTTAATGTGTGAGTCAGTGCAGTTGTATGACACCCACTATTGCAGTCAAGCTCTCATTGTGGTGTAGTTCACCATTGTGTAAAATATGTGTACAGCAAGATGGAATGAGATGATTTGAGATCTTTATCTGAGCAGAAGATGCAAATATAAATTAGACTGCAAGAGAGGTATGGAGAACGTTCTCCTATATGGCACAGGCTCCACATAGACAGTGACAATGTTACTGATCGTAGTGCTATCTGTATCTTGGGTCTCACAAATGATAAGGGGTTGATGTTACAAGAGCTGTCGTTAGATGGGCCTTACATATTCTAGAGCTTGTAACAAGTAAGGAATGGAATAGAGCATGCATACAAGTTATGAACAATCAAACAACACTAGATTTCAAATAATCCAGTTCAAATATTTACATGGTATCTTTTTTGCACTGAAGTTTATTATCAAATATCAATACCCTAACATTTCTGCCAACTGTCCAAAATATGGACACCACAGCAGATTTCTTGCAGATATTGTGGGATTGATCAAATGAAGCTTTTGGTCAGAGCTAGTGGTTTAAATGGATCCATAACTCAAGGATTAACAATGCTAACAGTGAATGATACTTGCTGGGGGTAATCCAAAAGAAGAAGAAAAAAAAAGATGAGACATTTGAAGTGCCAGGATTAGTGCTGCGGCTTTCTGAAGCCCTGAGTTTAGACAGTTGAAGAAGGGACCTAGTGGAATGGGCTACAGCAGAGTAAAATACATATGGAAAAACACAAAAACAAATTAAAAACTAGTGGAGGATCTGGAAGAATGGGCAATAATAATCCTTAAGGTGATGGAGTCTCCCGATAGTTGACTTCCATAAATTGAAGTATTGACATAATAATTGGAACGATGCACAGATATTTGCCAGTTGGGGGTATAAAAAAGAATTATGACTAATGTACATGAAATGGGTAGTTGAATTTTTGGATTTGGGTTGCTGTTGGCATAATTTAGATGGGAACAAAAGGTACTAGTGGAAAGATAAAAAAGGATACAGCTATATAACTGTGTATATAATGTGGATGACTCTGCATCGCTCCTAGGAAACGTGACTGTAATGAAAATGATATACACAGCATGCATTGTGCTGTTGTGGCAACTATTATATTACTAAATAACTGGCAGACACTGATCATATCTATTCTGCATGAATTAACCATTGTATTGTGGTAGTGGCAACTTAAACTAATAATCAAGAAAGGATGAGAATATGAAACAAAACACTCAGTGTTGGGTATTAACAGAGATATTCCTCTGGTTAGATTAACTGTTTTTTATTCACAGTATGACAGTCTCAGCAGTGCTAGGTTACAGTAAACCTGCAGGCTACTGTCCATATAAACGTTGAACACTGTGATAATCAGATAGTAAACATGTATTCATGTAGATCATGAAATGTATTCATGTGATTTGACCTCTATGTGTGTGGTATGTCTTTAGTTCGCACCTACCCAAAAGGCAGCGAAGGACTGTACCTTGTCAGGCACTAGCATAAAGTCAACGAGCAAGTAGAGAACAAGCCAGGTTGTGGATAGTAAATGCATTGTGGTGTAGTGTTCTTTAAAGAGATGATCCTTCAATTGTTTGCTAAATTGGAGCAGCATTGGGGCGGGCGTGCTGGTCATCGGGATTTTGTTCTGGATTGCGGGTGGTTAAATGGAAAAGGTATGCTATCTTGGTTTCTTCTTCTTTTTTTTTTGTCCTGTCTGCAGGTGAGAGTATATCCATTAGAGATAGTGAGCTTGTCTACAGGAAAGAGGAGAGTACTGATCGTGGTGATCATAACCACAACATCAGCTATCATCTGCCCTCCATAAATGAGAACATGGGGCACAACCTCAGCGACAAGCATTCCAAAATCAGATTGAATTCTCACTCACATATCACCTTGAAATAATTTCTAACTATACTAATTTGTGTCCAGTTTATCTTTTTATGAAAGTATTTTTTTGTCTCCAAATAATAGCTTTCATTTAGTAATTTAACTCATTTATTGCTCTAATACCAGCTTGTCATTTTATAAAGATACCATAATTTACACCAGGTTTTCTTTTTAATAACTTCCCAAATATTATTTGCCCACTTTGATTATGCCAGTGATGCTATATCTAATATTCTGAGGTACCTTTTAATAGATCAGTCTCTTTTTGTAATTTGCTTTGGTGTACTTTCAAATGGCAGTCACTGTCTTGATGTGCACCTGTGTCATATGTACACATCCCATATGCCTATCAATAACTTAATGTGGCACAAGTACAGCCTTATGTCATGCAATCTCCATGATAAGTTCCAGGTACCTCCAAATATCAGCTAATGCCTAATATCTATGTTTACCGTGGTTCATGTTGATTGGCTCAGCCCACCATTAGTGTTGTGAGGAAGTCATATTGTGTTGTGCAGTACTTCACATTAAAATCTTTGAATAAATATACCTGAGGAATCCACTTGTATTCTTCAAAACTGGACATGATACTTCAGAGATGTTCAATACAGTATTCTAGACGTGACCTCCAAAACCTGATGCAGTACTCTATTTGTGGTCTTTAAAACTGAGCAGGAGGTGACATCCAGAGCTCAACCTTGTCAAGGATATCATCAAAACCTGACTAAAATTCCAGAGGTGCAGATGGGTAGGGGGAGTACACGTGGATGGATCAGTAGTCCGAAAGTCACCTGAAAATTGTGCAAGCTTTTGCTGAATATCTGGAGGGGTTGTATAATTCATGTGCCATGGCCGATCAAGGGGACCTGAAGGCTTTTATTGCAGACCTCCCGACAACCTGTCAGAATCCTGACCAGAGGAATCTATCTGACGTGAAGGTCACTGAGGGTGAGGTGGTGGAAGCTATATCCCAATTCCGCAGTGGTAACACCCCTGGCCCTAATGGCTTCCCACCAGAGCTTTTCAAATGTGCAAAGTCTAACGTTGTGAAAGTGATGCCTAAACTGTTTTGCAGGGCGAAGGACCAGGGCAGACTGACACTGAACCTTGGGGAGGCAGGGATCGTCCTTATCCACAAGGAGCGCAAGCCAGCAGATGATTGCCCCTCATCTACACCGATATCTCTGATTAATGTGGAGACAAAGGTGTTGGCGAACATAATGTCAAACAAGTTGTGGACTCCTTAATTGACCCAGACAAATAAGGGCTTATGCTGTACAGGGCCTGCAACACAAATTAAGATGATTGATGGGCTGCCTGGCACGAAGTACGAGTCTTGAGAAATCAGGGGTCCTTCTGGTCCTTGACACCGAGAAGGCATTTAATTCACTGGAGTGGCCATATATGCTTGCGGTGCTTAATAAGATAGGCTTCAGCGCTTCGCTTCTCTTGTGGGTGCGATTGCTATATAAAGTTCTGGTGGCAAGAGTATGGGTCAGTGAGGCGTGATATGGGGTTTTTCCATTATCTAGGAGCACCAGGCAAGAATGCCATGCTGTCACCACTGTTTGTGGTGGCCTTGGAACTGCTGTTGGCCTGGGTCCGATGTGATGCGCAGATGAGAAGCAGGCCACGGGGAAGCTAGGATAGTGGGGGTGAATTGACTCTGGAGAGCCCCCTGTAGGACTGTGTCTTCTCAGTGGTTTGTGTAAGATTGAGGGCCACGGGAAAGGGTATTGCCTTAGTATCGCCAGGCTGGGAGATGTTTGGTGAGATGGGGCACTGGTATCATTTGCTGAATTGCAGGCTATTCAGAACTTACAGGGAGTCAGATGCTGCTTTATCAGCAAATGAAATTCTTCCTGAGAGGAGGATGGGACCCTCCGAGGTTGGAATAAAGAGTGCTAGTGGCTCCTCAGAAGGATCATGCATTGTACCAAATTTATTCTACCCTATTGAACAATGGCCTTCCGCAACTTGATTCCATGAGGGAGACATGGGAGAGAAACTTGGAGAGGCTTGAGTGAAGTGGCAATTTAGGCAGGATTCTGGCTGATCCAGTTGAAGATACTTTAGGGAGCATTTTTTTACCCCGACCCGATTGTTTCAGATGGGCAGGGTGACTAATGATCTTTGCCTGCGCTGCTTGCATATAAGGGGCCCCCTACTTCATACCTTGTGAGATTGTCAGGAGATCTGGGATTATTGCAAACGGATTGGTGAGCAAATCTCAGAGATACTGGGCTATGAGGTATGTCCCAGTTGATTAATCTGGGCATTTGGAGGGAGCAATGTCTGAATTGGTATGCCCAGCTGTCTAGTAATTTGGCCCTGATTGTGGCCCGTAGAAACCTCCTCAAACACTGGGGTGCCAAGATGCTACTGAAGGGGTGGGAACAGAAGTAAGGAATGGATTGGTGCATGTAGGCGGAGAGACAGATATATCGGGTGTGCCCCTGAAAGTTAAACGAAGTATGGGGCCCATGGCTGGAATTGAAGGACGGCAATGGGTAAAACGCCAAGGGAGGGTCGAGGTACACAGGGATAGGAACCGTCTCAGAGGGCCAAGGGGGTGGGATTCACTGGAGAGATTATTGGGGCTATGGCAGCAAACAGGAGTCCAATCTTGTCACTTTAAGGAATATTGCACGAAAATCTGTCGCATGCCTTCGGTTTTGGGGGGATTTGTTATTGCGGTTTGTTTTGTTAAAATGTAATAAAAAGAATATAAAAAAATGCCAGAGGTGCCTTTAGAGCTTTACATAACTTAGCCATGCTACCCTGATAATTGATAGCAATCTAACTACAATTCTATAAAAGCTGGATAACTTTTTTTTTTGTATTTTTCGTTCTCTCCCAATTTACACGTCATCTGGCATTTTAAGCGTTAAGTATAGGTGTAAATATTTGTTTTGTAAATGATTGTCACTGTGTTTGAATAGGGCCAGCTCTGTACTACTGCCATTGAAAGCAGCTCTCTAGCATTGCCACTACAAGTGAAACCATAATGCAACAAATTGTCTTTAAGAATAATCTTGTTTCTAGGGGGAGTAGAGTGCAAAATAAGTAAAGTATTTTACCTGGTGCTCTCAGTATAGTTGCAGCAGATCTTTTGTAAATTACATTCAAGTAACATATTTGCGGGTATTAACTGCTTTGTCATTCGCAACTACATTCTATGCCTCTTAACTCTACTCTGCACTCTATGCCACTGCACTCTATGCCCCTCAATTCTACTTCCCGCCTTTCAATTCTGCTATGCACCACTCTAATCTAGGTCAGAGACTACTAAATAGAGGAAGGCTTTGCTTCCTCTGGACTCCCCATGCTTCCATCCTGAGACCTATTTTAAAATGGGGAAAAATTTATTGTAACCTAGATTTTGCCATATTTAGTACAGTTTTTCTTGCATAATTTTAATTTACTTAAGCAAAACTGTTTGCAAATCATACCTAATTTTTATTAATATTTAGTGAAATGTATTAGACGCAGGGACAATTTATCTAACCTTTTTGTTTTGCTCAGCCCACTCATCTAAATTTTGAAAATAATCTAAAGGGATGGTGATGGTTTATGTGATGTATTTATAAATAAAATAAAATATAAACTGCAGAACGCAAGTTGAATAATGTACTAGCAAGAGAATCTAAAGATTTGAAGTAAAATATGGATTCAGTAGTCGAATGCTGCAAATTGCACCTAACACTTTTCAGTGTAGTTACAGTTC
This sequence comes from Pleurodeles waltl, assembly GCF_031143425.1. Taxonomy (NCBI): domain Eukaryota; kingdom Metazoa; phylum Chordata; class Amphibia; order Caudata; family Salamandridae; genus Pleurodeles; species Pleurodeles waltl. The sequence goes on along the minus strand of NC_090436.1, from coordinate 363,875,903 downwards.
CAGGTTAATGATAGGACTTTGTACAAAATTATTTCATTTTACTAATCGTCAAAGGGGTTAATGAGATTCTTAATTCAGTGAGTCCGACTGGGAGGGTTGAACGGAAAACCGTGTCATATAAGAGGCGAATAATCCCACCAGGAGCTTTAGTAGCAGTGCCATGCAATGTGTTTTGTGGGTACAAACAGGAAATTAATGTTCAGTTCAACTGCAGGTAACAAAATGTGTAAATTTAGGGGAAAGCTGTACTAATCTGTCGTTTTTAAATAAGTGTTTGAAGCTCTAGACCAATATAAATAGATCTTTCAAAATAGTTTTGCATATTTTTAAACCTTGTTTTAAATTCAGTTTTCATCAGGCCTCTGCAACTCTTTGAACCAGTCTTTAACAAAGCTCTGTCTGCTCAACAGGTGATTCTGGTGTCTGGGGATTGAAGAAAAACTTTGCTTTGTTGGAACTGCTGGAGCGGCTTCAGAATGGGGCATCTGGCCCATACGGAGCCCCAGATGAAGCCATTGGAATATCTGGAGAGGTATTTAATGTTTTCCTGTAACTTGTGTTTGAGCTTAGGGTGTGTAGTTGGTGTTTTAGAGCTCCTGGCATAGGGTTCTTGGGCCTTAGTGCATTTTTCTGAATTCCTAACGGTGTCAAACAACAATCAGTGATGGCTCTCCTTGATACTTCCATGGTGCTGAGCATTCACAGATTCAAATTATTATTCACTTTCTTAAGCCTTCAAAATGTACCCTTTTCCATTTTTAAGTCTTGCCTGCCAGACATCACAAGCTGTCTGATTGCAAAGGACCTATTGTGAACTTAAGAGTTGGTACCCATAGGCTGGCTTTGTCACTCTCATTTGCTTGCTTCTTGCTAGACGGATTGCCATCCTCTTCTTGTGCTTGTCCCTTGGCTAGAGCATATTCTCTTTATGATCCCTTTGACTGGCTTATTTGTATACTTCCACTGATCACATGTGGGGAACTATTTATTTCTGTTTTTCAGCAGTCGGTGAGTATTCAGGGTTTCTCCCTTTTATTTTGCTCTCCCCTCAAATACCTATGCCCTGCAGTGTGTTCCTTCCCACCCCTTTTAGCTTGTCTGTAAAAGCATAGCAATAGAGATTATTTTTTCTGGTGTATGTCTGAAGGGCACACTTCTAAGGTTGGTGTCTCCTTCGTTTCACATACTGCATGATAGCACAAGCTTTGGCACACAAAACCTCTTAAAAACTTGGGGAGATGGCCATCAGTTGCACTCAATGAGCGGAAGTCTGAGGCAGAAGGTGTACCTAGCATGACAATTCTCCAGACACCCATAATTCTGCTCCCAGATCTCCCAGAGAGGACTGGATGGCTAAATCCTGTGAAATTAAATTTAGGACTTTCTTTTACATTCTGACTGTTCCTTATTCTTTTTAAACTCTGTTCAGAGGTTCTGGAGTGAAAGGTATTTGAAAAATAAACTGTCATTTATAAAGGTTGGATTGGAGTTGAATGTACAGTTCTGAAATACCATAAATATATGTTTGCTTTTCCTACAATGTTTGGAAATGTTTTTTTTCTTTTACTCTTTTAAACAATGCTTAGCAGACAAACATTGACAAAGCCAATAACTTGGCACTTGTAGCTTTGCCAGTGCTTGCTGTACGTATGCAGCTGTCTCATAACACTGTCTTACATTTTTAGGGTTACAATGCACTTGCACATTTGAGTCTGATTTTAGGCTCCCATATTAAGCCACTGCCGATCATGGCAAAGTTTGCTAGATTAATCAGGAATAAATGTTAGCACACCATGCATAGATTCACTTATGTAATGGGCAGAAATACATTGTTAACAATGGCCTTCCAATACCATATAAGCTTTCCCCTTGTCAGATAATCACATTTATATCTATCTAATAATATGAAGTTGCATGACTCTTGTAAACTTCAGAAAGGGTGAAACATATTTGCTTGTCTGCCATCAGCGTAGAACATAAAGAAAATATGAACATGTTAAACCAGATGTAGTGTTTTTTCGATTATATTTTATTGAGAAATATCACAAATTAGCTCATAGGACCGTTTCTTCTAGAATATAACCAAGTACATCAATGTCTGTCTGTAAAAAGCCTTCTAATACATATTTTATAATATATTTGTAAATGATATTTACATTTCAGGAATTCTAAGGCATGTGCTAAATTACCTGACCACAATTTGTCATCTGTAAAAGTATCAGCCACCTTATTTGAAATAGTTTTTCAATTAATATACCTTTCTAGGTTTTGCCCAAATATTCATTTTTATTAATAATTCTTATTTTTTTCCCCACAATTTCATCTACAATTTCTTTGTGTTTTTATTTGTATGGTGATACTACTGTTATAGGAGCTTTTCTCAGTTGAAAACAGGCGGCTCATAGTATCAAGCGCAGATAGTCCAACTTGTACTATAATATCCAAAAATTATCTATACTGATTTCCTGTTTTTATTTTGTATTTTTTTTTTTCTTTATTTTTTTTTTTTCTTCATGGAAACATAAGCCACTTCTTTCACTCATTTACTTGCTTAATGAACGTAACACTTAATGTCGCCCCTTGGCTAAGCTGAAGTTGAATACTGAAAGTAACTTTCCTGATAAACAAGTGTTACTTTGAAGGAACAATTTAGAAGGACTATTCATCATTAGCTTGAAGGCCATCCTCCTTTCCTAAATCGATTTTATTACTCTGTGTCCATAAGTTGGAAAACATTCCAATATAGTCTTATTGCCTGCAGCAGCAAAGCCTTGATGTTGGTTGTATGCCGTTGGAGCCAAAAAGAAATACAGTTTCTCCCTTTTACTTTATGCCTTGAATGCGATTGGTGTGTGGTGAATGCAATTGGGGTTACAGGGTAACCTAGGAATGAGTCATTTGAGTGATTCGCAAAGCTCGAGACAATGCCTTAGAGAAAAACAGCTTTTGCTTTTTCAAAGTGATCCCTTGTTGACAACAGTGTTCAGAGCCTGTGAATCTATATATTTGCCAAAATGTTGTTATGACAAATAAATATACGTACTCTGCATGGCCACTCCTAAAAACATAAATTACCGGCAACCAACATCTCTGTAGTGCATTCACCTGTATTCCAAAATACTCATCCATGCGCAAGCAGAGTAATTGTCACTGTCTTTTTTCAAAGACAGATGGAGGATGTTTTTGCATCCGTGTTACACTGCCATAAATGAGCTAGCCTCTCTCTTCCAGAATCTGCAACGATCTACTTTTATCACACAGTGCTTCTGGTAGCATATCTCAGCTGCCTTTCCAAGACGAGGAGAAGACGACAGCTATCTTTGTTGTCATTCCTCACCACCACTGTTTTATTGCCAGAACAAGCTGCAAAATGTTAGTAACCGTTAAGTAACATTTTCCTAATTTTGAAACTTGAACATTTTAACATTCATTCTAACACCCTATGATTACTCAGTCATCTGCTAGACCACTCCTCTACATCCCCAATTTCAGGGGTACGTCTAGCCCCAAGAGCAGAAGATGAGATTTACCTGGAGGTGAAAAGTAGAGTTTTCATCTTCTGTGGTACTTTTTTTTTTTTTTTAATAAATACATTTTATTGATTTAGCAAAAGACAAAGAAATAATAATACAAATACAAATAACATGGCACCAACTGGTGCCTGGGAACGGTCAATCCCCGGTCCGAATCAGGACTCTGTAAACAGTATCTGTGCACAGAAATAATAGTTGGTACTTTTTAAAATGTATTTTAGCCACATTATTCAACAAATGTAGGCTAAACAAAGTTTCTTAACTGGCAATTACTTAAAGCCTTTCCTAAACTGCTATCATGAAATTGAGCCATATAGTCAACTTATCATTAAAATCATATATCAAGTAAAATGTGACAATGAGGATTAAACAGCAAAGTAAAGGTATTTGATTCCCATGTCCTTTCCACTTCCCTCTCAAAATGCTTCTATTAGAAAAAGTTGAGACGCAAGCATGAAAAAGCAAAGTTTGACTTGATCCCATCTTCGTCTCTGAAGGGAAGGCGCAAGAGCATCACGTTGTAACTCTCATTCCCTGGAGGTAACCGGCCACAGAACCAATTCCTGAGTTGGTCCTGTCATGCTTGAGATCCCTGGGTCTTTGTCGACCCTGCAGCAGATAGGGTCTTCAAAAAGGATATAATGCAAATCTTCTTGCAGTGGTGGTTTGGGTGACAGCCAAAGTAGAATTACAGAATTCTTCAATCTGGGCCAACAACTTTTGAGCCTTTTGCCCCACTTAATGAGGCCATCATAGATAATCTGATGACTATGTGATTGAAACTGTGTTCTTATCCACCAGGTTGTTGGTGGACAGCCATGCGACATAAAATAGTGCCTGGTGACACCGATTTTTCTCTCCAAGCACCCTGCTCCAGAGAGTCTCATTGTACAGACTGTGACCAGGAAAGAAAATTCTAATTCACTAACCCACAGTACCTTGTAAAGAGAATACAAAAGAAGCAATGCCTTTGGCATATTTATGTTTTCTTCTGCCAGTTAGCACAGAGGTCTGTAAAAGCAGTTTGTGTGTTGGGCCCGCTATACACATTGTGAGGAAATGGGGTGCATTATATGGTCTGACGGCGCAACCTCAACTTGTAATACACTACTGATCACTTCAGGACCAGTCAGGTTTTGTTTGTTAAATCACAGCTCAACCTTGTGTAGCTGTGGCTCTGAGAAGTCAGGCTTATGCAAAGGGACAAGTGTAAAGCATTTAAACATAGCTAAAACAATTGGAAAAGAAATAACTCAACACTCAAGAAATCCAACACCAGTTAATTAAAATAGAGTATATTTTTATGACATTATGGACACCAACATGAAAAACATCCACCAGCTCTGGAGATATGGATTTTACAAGAAACAATAAATCAAGACTTTTCACTTCCCACGAGCAAGCCTTGGCAAATTTAACAAATTTGGCACATAAACTCTTTAAAAGAAAACTTTGTCAGACTGGAATGTGGTTACTTGGAGATACTTTGGGGGACCAACTCTAGCAGGCAACCAGTCAAGGGAGTAAGCAGGGTCAAACAGAACAGTTACCGCCTTAAGAAAGGCTGGGTGGCAAAGTTTCACTTCGAAGTCTCTCCTGGGTCCAGCAGACTCAGGTCAACTTTTCAGCGTTGGTTCCTATTCCCTTTGGCTGCACAGATGGCGAGGATCTGCAAACTGGGCTACCAACTCACACCAGAAGGCATATTCAGCTTTTGTGGCCCTGTGTTGTGAACAGGAGTCAGCAACTGACTCTTGGAGTCTCTGCTTCAAGATGGGCTCGGGCCGACTTCTCCACGAGCAAGACACAGCAGTAAGCACAGGCCTTTCCCGCACTAGCCCAAAAGCATCATGTTCAGTCCGACTTCTGTGCAGCATCTTCTAGTCAAGCAAGAGCTGAGTTTTGGGTGGCAGATGTGTCCCTTTTATGGCCAAAAAGTGTCTTCAGGGCAGGTTGCTGTCACTAGCCAGTGGGCTAATAGATTTCCTCCCGCATGATGACAACTTCCAATGAAGTGTGGCATCCAGCCATCCCAGAAGGCTCCATTCTGTTCACTTTTATGATGGCAGAGCTCCTCTCTCGCCCTCGAGCTCATTAGCTCACCCTAGAGATGTGGTTACTTGTGAACTACACGCCAATGGGAAAACCAGTTAGGCCAGTATTTCCCCTCTCTGTACCCAACACCAACCTGTCTACCTGAACAAAAGATCAGCCCCTCTAACATTTGCCCTGCATGGGCGGTTTCCCCTTTGAAGCTCGCCTTTTGGGCTAATAACCTGTGTGGTTTCCTTCTAGCAGGAGGTAACACGTTCTCTAATGGCAGATCTCTATTGTTACCTGTATTGGGAGTGAATTACACATCTCCCCAGGCAAGCAGAAGGTGTCTCGTGACCAGCCTCAGTAAATGGCCACTGGAAACCTTGGGTGACAGAGTAGAAACTTTCTAAAAGTTGTATATAGCAACAAGCTATGTTAATTTCGACTTTGACTTCAAGTCGGACTTAATGTAACAGTTTGTTTGATACCTTGAACCACCAACTTTGGTAATCCCATTCAGAAGTTAGCACAGCTCAGACGTCAAGAGGGTAACTCTGTACTTGCCAATGGGGCTCCCTATCTCTCTTGTAGCCAAAACAACAATTTCGGGTTTTCGCTGCTGGACCATGATAATCACATATTTTACTTTTCTAAAATGTAACACCTAGGCTTTGGACTCGATATGCCTGCTGTAGGGGTGACCTACACACGTTTAAAGGCGAGTTTGGGCTTTGCCATTGCCTAAAATGGCAAAGTTGTGTTAGCAGCTAACCTGCCCTTCCAGTTTGTAGTTTAGACTGGGAACCATATTTTACCTTGCCTCCCTCAGGGTGGCACAACATGTGCTCCTGTCCCTGGGTACTTCAGGTACCTTATACTATGGACTTCAAAGAAAGTTAGCCTTTGCCTATTGGGTGTAGGCCACTCAAACATAAACTTTAAGGGTCAGGGCACTGGCACTGCAGTCTGATTACCAGGCCTCTATGCACTCTGAGTGGAAAACTTTGGGGTGATCATAGAAAAAGAGGCATTTGCTTACACATATACTCTTTGGGACATGGCCAACAAGTTCTTGCCAGCTGTTCTGGGGGACCTTGAGGCCTCTTTGATTCAGGTGCTCCATGACTGGAAGGACACAGCCAAGTGTCTTATCTGTGAATGCTTGGATACCATGAACTGAATCGTCAGGGCCTTCTGATGGGTGCTTTTAACCACAGGTTGCTCACCTTTTAGAATATCACCAGGCGCAGACTTCCCAGACATTTTCTCAACATTACTCCTCTGCTCTTCCAGGTGGCTCATCGACATCTTTCTGCCCCAGAGGTAACAGAGCGGAGCCGCATACAAGCACCACCTCTGCACACTCACCTCAGTTCCTTCCTTGCCTCACCTTAGAAAGCATATCTGGTGCTTCATTTTTTCTCGATTCAAATAGTTTTTCAAACTAAATTCCAGTGTGCAAGGGAACAATGTCCCCACCTAAAACTACATGTGTCAAACCAATCCATGACTGTTGAAAACATATATCAGAGATAGATAGACAGCACAAGGTGTGCCTTTGCTGTTTGGTCTCGGGACATGACTCCAGGTCATGTAAGGAATGTGCCCGCATGCACCTGAAGGTGGTTCAAGGTGAGTCACTGAGCATTCAAAGAAGCCAATCGAGCGCCTTTCCTGCTTTAGGTAGAGGATGAGGGACCCATTCCCGTTCTCGAGACCAATTCCTCATAAGGTTCTCTTCTCATTCAGTTCCTTTCTTGTTGTTCCTTTCAAAGGAGGTCCAGACTTTCCTTTTTTGTCGATTTTTCTACTTCTTCCTGTTTTCTTGCTTTTTCTTCTTTTCTTAATTTATTTCACCATTTCTTTTTTTATCATTTTCTTCTCAATTTATTTTTCCTTCATCTTTTATTTTTCTCCATTCTGTTTTTTTCTCATTCTTTTGTTCTTTCTTTGCTTCCTTTGAACCTTTTTGTTATCGCTTGATTTTATTTTTCTCCCCTCATTCTGTCATCCTTCCCTTTCTGTCTCGCCCCGTTCCTCTTATCTCATCTTCTCCTTTTTTTCTCACATTCTGTCTCTTTCTCTCTATTTCTCTCTTTTTCTTCCTTTCGCTGTCTGAAGGGCACAGGGACAAAACTGATCCATTAAGACCCCAGTCGTAAACCTTTTGCAATACAGCATCTCTGCATTTAATGTTGTATGCTCCCTGTAGCAGCATTTGGCCACTCTAGGGTCAGAGTTTAAGGCCCCTGTGCAAATTTATTGAATCCTTTATTAGACAGTAGATTACAACGGATTTCAGTGAATAGAAGTAGCTCTCTCTAAAGCAAAGGTTGGAGGCCCCTGTTCTAAACCTTGCTCTTGCCCAGTGAACAGGCAGGTGACAACTGGGGGATCGGGCAGTTCTGTTTTTAGGGTTGGGGTTTTTGGGGGTAGGGGGTCGGGGTAGTCTTTTTTGGGGGTGAGGGGATCGGGGTACTTTGGTTTTTGGGGGTGGGGGTTCGGGGTACTTTGGTTTTTTGGGGCTGAGGTGGTGGGAGCATCAGGGTACTGTGGTTTTTTTGGGGGTGGGAGGGTCGGGGTACTTTGTTTTTTTGGGGGATGGGTGGGTCGGGTAGTTTGGTTTTTTGAGGGGCAGGGGGTCGGGTTATTTCGTTTTTGGGGGTGGGGGGGTCGAGGTAGTTTGATTTGTGGGGGATCAGGGTAGTTTTGTTTTTAGGGGCAGGATGGGGGGGTCGGTTGTTTTTAGGGTGGGTGGATGAGGCCGGGGAAGGGTTTAGGGCTCCTGGTGGGTGGGAGGTATTGGGGGTAGTTTTCTTTTAGGGGTGGGGGTCTGGGTTGGGGTAGTTTTAGTATTAGGGATGGGGTACTTCTGGGCCTTAGGACAGGTGGGGGTGGTTGCATGCTAAAACCACGCATGCTGTTCTCACACATGCCTTTACTAGGCATGCTTTTACAACGAAAAACCCTTGTAAAGGCATGCGTGGTAAACAAATTTGTGGTAACAACGAGGTCGTTGTTCCGATCGCGTTGTTCAGACATGCGTGGTTCCAGCATTTGTTGTTCCATTATACATTTGTTTTGGGTGAGCAGTCGGCACTAGTCTATTGCTCTGTCACCACTCATGGATGAGATCCATAGGCTTTTCTGGCAATGTGCAGGCATTGATGGATCATGTGGTTTTGGTGTAAAAGCATTATCCGTCCTTGAGTGCTTCAAGGAAAGCCAGGCAATGGTCCAATCTTTGGGCCTTTTGACCCTTGCCTCATCAATTTCAGCCATTTGAGGCTACTCCAAAGGTTTGGCATAAAGGCATCACCAAACGGTCTTGCCCCTGTTCCAGTCACCCCAGCTCTTTTGTGACCAGGTACAGGGATCAGACGGGCAAGATGCAGGTCATCAGGAGCATTGATCTTACCATTCTCCATCCTCCGATGTCTATGCTTCCGAGCTGCTTTAGTTTGCGCTTTATGCCACACAGCCACCCTGTGGGAGACAAGATCCACCATTTCCAGATAGGGTGACAGTCTATTGCACTACCTCAATGGGCCCATCCAGATCGTCCAGTGGGGCTATGCCCTTCCATTGCTTTATCCATCTTACTGCAAGAGGTGCTGGCTACTGTTCAAAGGTGCCATTGAGAAGGTGTTGGCCTCAGAAATAAGTCAGGTTGTTACTCTTGATCTTACCTTATGCTGAAGGAGGAGTGAAACCTCCGTCCTATTTTAGATCTTCCCCATCTTAATGCCTTCCTGCGGAAGGACAGATTCAAATGACTCACACTGGCCCAGTGTGTGTACTCTGGATCCTGGTGAATGGTTGCTACTTTTGGACCTGCAGGACACTTATTTTCATATACCAAACCTGCAGTTTCACAGACAGTACCCAGGGTTCCAGAGAGGCCATGAGTGTTTTAAATTTGCTGTCTTGCCCTTCTGGCTTTCCAGTGCTCCTGTGTAAATGATTGTGGTGGTTGCCACCCTTCTTCACTCCAACACCACTTTTCCCCTACCTTAATGACTGGCTGTTGATTGTGGGTTTGCCACAGTCAGTCTGGGGCCATTTTCAGACAATAGCGAACTTTCTGACATCGTTGGATTATCGGTCAACATGCTGAAGTCGCACCTGGGTTCTTCCCAGAACTTTCCTTTCATAGTAGCTGTCTTATATAGGTGCAGTTCATTGCATTCCTTCGGTCACAATGAGCCCAGGACCTTTTGGCTGTGATTCTGATGTTTCGACCTTGGTCCTGGATTTTAGTAAGTGATTCTGAAGCTTCATGGCCTATTAGCCTCCAGCAACCTGCTGATCGATCATACCAGGTGGCATAGCTCTGCAGTTGAATCTGAAGTCTTTGGGCCTGCACCAAGGAAACCTGTCTGATTTCATCCAGTTTTCTGCAGAGATTTGCGATGAAGGCTGCTCAACTGCAGTTGGTCCAGCAGCAAACCCCTCTCCCTGCCCCACCCAGAGCTGACGGTGGTGACAGATGTGTCACTGTGTGGTTGGGGAAGTCATCTCGAAAAGATGGAGATAGAAAACAGCCTACACTTCAGTATGTTGGAACTGTGGGCCATTTGCCTGAATTTGAAGACCTTCCTACTGTCTACAAAGGGAAGCTGGTACAGGTTCTCATGGATGATCAGATTTTTGTGGGGTTTTCTGGGGAAAAGAAAATGCAGACCACCAGTGCATTTTTAAATGGAGCCCCTGTCCTTGACATCTGCCAGTAAATGATGTGAGCACTGGTGCACATGTTTATGAATCACTACTGCCTTGACAACCAGGTCCAACGGGCAGAGCATATTGCCCATTCGATCCTGCAATGCTTCTTGGTCTGAGCCTTCTCCACAGACCCTCCACCTTGAGAGGTGCTGTTTGGTATCTTTTGTAAAGGTGAGGAATCTGTGTTTAGGAGTATCCATCAGAAGAAAAAGATGCTTATCTTTGGTAACTCTCTTTCTGGTGGATGCTCTGTCCGATTGCAGATTCCTCACTGCCGTCCCACCTCCCTATTCTACGCAGTGTTCTCTTTTTACTACCTAAAAGGTCAAGGTCACAAATTAGAGCAGCAGGACGGGGGTCTCAGCTCAAATCTCTGCAATTTCAATTTTTTGAGATTTAGTAGCAACAAATGACTGCTTTTGATTTTCTCTGTGAAGTGATTGTTGTCCTTCTCATCTCCAGATGGGAACCCTTACAGACTAAGCTGTCGGACGTCCTTTTGTTTGTTTTGTCCTCAGCCTAGCTAGGCCTTGCATTGGATACTGTAAAAGATTACTTGTCTGCCTTTCCAGATTTGCTGGACAGTCCATCCTAGTTTAAATCATTTGTGAGGAGGTTTATTAAAGGTTTGGCGCACAATTTTCCTTCCAACTGTTAATGATACCACAGTGGGACCTTAATTTGACCTTGACTTTTCTCATGTATAGGCCCTTTTGGAGCAAAGCAGCTCGCTACGTCTCCTGACCTTGAAGACTACCTTCCTCATTGTGAGCACATGAGCTTGTTCCATGAGTGAACTGTGGTACTTTCAGTGCTATCACCGTACACTATTTTTTTCCTGGCCTTTGGTGCTGAAAACTCGTGCGGCTCCCTTGCTTAAAGTTGTGACCGCCTTTCATGCCTGGCAGTTGATCACTCCACCAGTGTTTTTGTGGGTTCTTCCGGTGTGTATAAAGGGAAGGGGGTGCGTAAGAACTCTGTCAAGATGAGTAGTCCTCTGCTTTAAGATGTTCTATGCACTGGACAAGAATTAACCTCCAAAAGCTTTGAGGGCCTGCCTTTGCATTTGGGAGAGTGGTGCTTGTCCTTGATAGTTGCCAGGCTGTGGCAGAAGTGTCTCAGCATATGTTCCCGAAGTGCTACTTCCTTCACAGCCAAGCCCAAGGGAAGTACACTTCCTCCACTTGGTTCTGCAAGATCTTTTCACCTAAGCCGAATTCTTATGTCCTCTACCTTTTTAGCTGTTTTTTTTAAAATTCACTCCCCCCCCATGCTACACATCATCAGCTAAAATAATTTTCCCCCTTTTTGTTTATGCTGAATAACATTGGCAAAAATCAATGATAAAGCCAAAGCATCTGCGTTAGCAGCCTAAAGATGAGACCTGTTGACTTCGCCAGTGTTTGTTCATTAGAGGTTCTCATATGTCTGATTAGTAAAGTACCAAAATCTCTATAGATTGTTCCAATTTGCAGATCTCTAAAATTGTTAGCCATTGTAATTCACTTTTGGATCTACACTCTTTTCAGATTAAGTTACGTTACACTTGCTTAACAGTTTTGATCTCTATTAGAATTTCAGTACAACCATTCCAGAAAATGCTGCAGTCCGGTTGACAAATACTCTTGATTTTAGAAGGAACGAGCTAAACAAGCGTAAAATTGTTTGTCCAAGGTCCCCTGAATGAATAAATACCTACTCCTTGGTGAGCTGTTAATGTACTGTCCAGGGATGGCACGCTTAACTGTTAAGAGTGTACTGAATGACACCTAATGGCTCTCACATTTTGGTGCGACTGTACAGTTAAATATGATGAGGCTGAATTTTTTAAATTTATTTATTTTTTTATAAAATAAGCATCAGTTAAACAGAAGAAGGCATCCACATTATATTCCGAAAAAACATAGCCGCCCATGTTGAGATAGATTAAGAAACCAGACTGATTTTCAGAATTTTAATCCTCTTTACTCTCCAAAATCACAGTTTGAACCTATTAAGTAGTGTTGGTGTTCATTAAAAAAAGTAATTTGTATGGCAGTGTGTAATTTTCTAGCTTCTGAGAAAGATACTTAAGAAAATTATTCCACAAAATGACTCTCCACTGAGGTTGGTTGCCTCACAATAGAATTGCACCAATGGGCTGTGTGGGCTTTAACTGAAACATTTTCTCCATATCAAGATGGAAACTCTGCAGGAGTAAAAACAAGTCATATCACCTTTTTTTTTAGTAAAAAAAAATATTATCCAGTCTACTGTAAGTCACCAGCTTATTTTACAATTGCCAAGGATATATTTTGGGGAAGGTTGTAGTAAAATTTGACAATGGCAAGGAAACATTGAATATCCCAGTGGAACTTTTTTTTAAAATTCTGCTGATGCTGCATGTACCTCTCTCTACCAATGACTGAAATAAATATTTTATAACAGATAAATGAATATGCTGTTGCTGCTTTACAAAGTCAGATGGTCCATATGTGCTATTCATAAAATAGATGATGTCAGTAAAACTGTTTTACTTTGGCCTCCATGCCAAACATGTAAAGAGAATCAAAGCCCTCAGCCCCCTGGTTCAACTGTGTGTAAACTGGAGCAAAGCAACCTGACCTGATCTGGAAATATAGAACTCCAAGGGAGGAGATACTGTTTTTAATAATTTATTATTATTATTAAGAGCTTATTGCTACATGCCCTTTGTGATTCATTCTACTTTAAAATAAAGATATTGGATAAACCACAGAGATTTTTAATTCCAAATTAATTCACCAGACACTTATCTATATCTTATTTGAGATGGTTGTTCTTAGCGCCTGTGATTGCATAAGTATGACTGTTCAGCATTGTGGCACGTTTCTCAAGGCAGTTTGACTGTCAGAATCTCTTTGCGATACAGTTGTTTCAGTTTCTACAGCATTTAACACAAGAATAATCTTGGAACACCACAGGCAAAAGTCACTAAATAGCTCTTATAAAATTGGTTTATTCAGTGGTTTTGTCAATTGTCACATAATACAGCTATGGGAAAGACTGCATTCTTGGATTTATCCACATGTTTGGAGTGTCCAATCCAAAAGTTCAAAACATCGAATGCTTAAGACATCAAAAGCAAGTATTACATGAGTTTGAGCGAAATTTAAACCAGATGCGAGTTTCGAACCATCCGCTACCTTTTCTGTCTTCACCCTAACTTCTGGTAGTTGTAGGGATGTTTGGTAGTTTATGAAGTTCAAAGAATTTTAGCAATTTCTGATAGTTTAACAGTGTTGGGACCACAATTCCATACATAGTAATATCTTTTTGGACCATCTCTTCATCAAGGAGTGAATATGTTCTTTTTTAGGATTAAGAATATTTCTCACAAAGGTTTTATATAGGGAGAAGTCAAGTGGTGACACTCAAGCACAACAGCAATTTTAATTGGAAACATGTAGAGAAGGGACTAAGTGAATATAAGTTGGTATGTGAAATTATTGGCAACATACACATTGAGTATATAACATTGTATGTATTCACCTGGGAGCTCTGCTGAAGGCATGGCCATTATGAGGCTGCTTAAGGAATCTGATGTGCTCATTACCATAATACAGATAAGGAAGTTTGCTGGGTGTATATATATATATATATATATATATATATATGTATATATGTATATATATATGTGTGTTTTCATAATGTTGATGTGTGAGAAATTACTGTATTTTTCTAAATTTTGAATGGGCTACAGTACATATAAATACTGCCAGAAAGATTTGCGTTTGACTTTTAGACGTGCAGTTGATTGGTGGAAATACATATGACTGTTAAATGATGGTTGAATGCATTTATAAAAATTTCTTAGTTTGTCACAATAAGAGCAGGATAGCATGAGGATGAGGGGGAGCAGTGTTTTAAAATGTTGTCCAACTAGTCACAGTTTAGAAGTCTGAGTCTCTAAAGTTTGCTGGACAAATGTTGATGAGCACTATTATTTTAATTGTTGGTTGTAATTATTAAATATATACACATCAGCTTTACTTCCTTAACCTTCCAGAAGAGGGTGTACAATTCATTTTTACCACTTACGTCCTGATTAGGAGTCAGGCGGAGCAGTATCTTTAAGTGAAATAATGAGTCATCTGATTCCTAGGGGACCAGTATTTCCAGACTCAAGAAACTTAGGGCCAGATGTAGGTAGCCGTTTGCATGGTGCAAACTGCGAAAATCGCATTTTGCGCCATGCAAACGGCCAAACGCGATGCTCATTCACAAATTGCGAGTCGGTACCGACTCACAATTTGTGAATGCGACTCGCAAATAGTAAGGGGTGTTCCCTTCCTATTTGCGACTCGCATCGCAATTCAGAATTGCTTTGTGACCGCGAATGCGGTCGCAAAGCAACTCGCAGTTACCACCACCTTTGTGAATGTCGCCAAAAATATTTTTTCAGAGCAGGCAGTGGTCCTATGGACCACTGCCTGCTCTGAAAAAACGAAACCAAATGGTTTTGGTATTGTTTTCATTTTGCAACTCGTTTTCCTTTAAGGAAAACCGGCTGCAAAATGAAAGAAAAAAACTGCTTTTTTTAAAAAGCAGTCACAGACATGGAGGTCTGCTTACTTCAGCAGGCCACCATCCCTGTGAGTGCAGGGACTCGCTATGGGGTCGCAAAATGCGACCCACTTCATAAATATTGATGAGGTGGGTCTTTGCGACCCCATAGCGAGTTGCAGAAGGTGTCTGAGACACCATTCTGCATCCGATTTTGCAACTTGCAAATTGCGAGTCGCTCAGACTTGCAATTTGCAAGTCGCAAAATCGGATTTTGCTACATCTGGCCCTTACTTCCATGCAAAAACTGGACCTGGTAATATCAGTACTGGTAATTCCGGACCTGATTCTATGGTGGGCAAATTCTTTGACAGGACAGGGATATGGGCAGAGACACAGCCTGACCGCTGCCCAACCGGCCTGGTAACAAAGAGGGAGCAGGCAACAATCTATTCAGACTCACCAGATCCTGCCCCAGGCAACCAGACCCCCACCTCATTTAACCACCAGTCTCACAGCAAAGGGGCCCGAGAATGAGAGCCGACCCATACCCAGCTGTGAATGAGTGAGCGGGTTGGAGTAAAAGAGCAGCCAGAGCTCCCCAGCCTGCACTGCATGCATCCTAGGCCAGAGGAAAATGCCCAGAGAAGAAGACAGTAACTTTAGGCAGCTCCATAACACCTCCAGCCTTCCTCTCCACAGTTGCAGTGCCAGCGGTAAATAGCATAGCTTTCTGTTGGAGGCAGAGAATCAGGGAGACCGAACCCCACAATGACACCAGTGACGCCTTGGAGCGCCCCTCGTGATTCCTAAAGGTGAGGCATCGCAGTGGGAGCCATCCTACCCCCACCATGACCCTCTGCCCCTGGTCCCAGTTACCACTTGCCCTGGAGAAGTTAATAATTAGGAGAGTTAAACTTCCTGCAGTATGGTCTGCACAGGTATTCCCAATTCTGGGCTGTTTAATGTGCACTTGGACTGTGCATGGGTGGACTTAAAAGCCAAAAACAGTACTTCTGACCGCCTCCAGATTTTAGTAAGGCCTTTCTGAAACTTTCATAGACTTGCAACATTTTGCCTTCGGTGTCTCCTTATGGTAGTAATGTAGTATGCCCTGTAGGATTTTTAATGCTTGTCATTCCCCCAGTTACGCAAGGCTTTTGTAACCAATTTGTAGATGCCGAGTAGGGTAATATTGATATGTGTCTCTTTATTGATTAAAGTGGGACAGTGATTGCTTGGGTTTGCATATTGATTTTATTTAACTCTGTAGCAAATCACTTGAGGCTATTATTCATAGAAGTATTCCTTAGATTGGAGAGAATTTGTGACAAACTGTTGATGTTGGTGTCATTTGAGACTTAGTCAAATATCTTTCCTACTGGTCTGCTGGAAGGCCTGTTCTCCATTACATTGAAAATAGTGTATTCAAAAGTAGGCTTTCCCTCTCTTGGTTTTAAAGCCTTGGTTATCTGATTAACTATAGCGATTAGTTGTACCTTATTTTTTTCACTGTTTTCTTAAATGTCATCCTTGTTTCCATCAATGTTTTACTGACATTGCTTTGGGGGCTATGACAGATATAACTCTTTTCTTTATGCTCTTTTGAAGTTCTTCTCCATTTTGAAGGTTTGGAGTGTAATTCTCGTTGAATAACCTATACGTTTTTAATGTGGTTTGTGTAAAAGTATATTCTTTGGTTTACCTGGCTACTGGGAGACTCATCTTTGCGTTTATGTATGGCTATTTAAGTAGAACAATCCTAGCCACCCAGTAGTGAAGTGCTGTCCAATAGAACAAGAGTTTCAGAGCAAGGACTAGTAAAACATGCTTACCAATTTGGGACCGAGGGGCCGTTGTCTTTGTTGGCATCCATGTGTGGTGAGCTATCAGAGTAGTCTCTTCTGAACAAGGTGTTTTGACAAGCAGGATCTTTAGCTTATTCCTCAGGTAGGAGAGTGATGTTGACCTTTTAACCAGTTAAGCTGCCTTTCACCTCTTTTGCCTTTCACCTCTTGTTGGCACCTGAGGCCCTTGTGTAAATGATATAACGTGTGTGCATTGTTCAGGGATTGGCTTTTTGGCTTGCTGTTGAGGATTGATGCCTGATTTATTTGTTATGTTTAAGTTAAGTGTGTCTCCTGTGTCTCATATATTTTGCTACACTTTGTTAATGTAACTTCTACTCCTGTCATGACTACTTGATCTGTCCAGAGATGTTCAAATAAGAGCAAGGTTAAGGAAGGACCTTTGTGGTTTTGGGACTCGCCAAAGGGTGTTGTTGATTTATTTGCAGTCTATCCACAGAGGCTATGGACACAACTAAAGTGGAAAAACGTCACAATGTCTATGGAGGCCAGAGGCTTATCTTTAGACAGAGACACTACGAATTACAGTACCAGTACTGGCGTAGTTAGCTTGAAAAAGCAGCTCACAAATACCTGCTTCACTTAGAAAAACTACTAAATGCAAGTACATGGCCATGAGTTGACGTGATGACATGTAGAGTCAAATACGGTTGTAAGGTTTTTTTCAGCATTCTCTCAAATCTTGCTCATTTCAGGTTTGTGGCTAGTCATCTAATGGTTGTAAGATTTTGATAAATAATTTCTTGACCACTTCCTGGAATGGAGAGTGGTTCAGTGGTTCCTTACAATGAACTCTTCTATTGGTTGCACAGTATTGTCTGTTCTAGGATGTCGAGCAATTGTTCATATTGTTATTCTTCTATAGAGAGATCTCCCATGGTCCACATTATTACTGGTAACAGTAATACCATCTTAATTTGCATGTGCAACCTGTATATTTTAAGGAATTTTCATGTAAAAAGTATACATGTTTAAGTAAAATATAGAAGCTGACAAATCAATCCGATAACCCTTTTTGAATTGGTTATCTTTCACAGATTTCAAGAAATGTGCAAGTCTGTAAACATGATGTAACTGATACTTTACTTTTTTACACACTCTTAATTCAAATTGTTCTTTACCGATATTGTATCTTATTTACTTCATCTTAACTAGGGTTTTACTTATATTTGTTTCTTGTTGAAACTCATGTCTTCATTTCCTATTACTTGCAGAGCATAATACGTTGTGACGAGGATGAAGCACATGTGGCTTCCATGTATTGCACAGTCTGTGCTACTCACCTCTGTTCAGAATGTTCTCAACTCACTCACTCTACAAAGACACTTGCAAAACATCGGCGTGTGCCTCTGGCCGATAAGCCACATGAGAAGACCTTATGTTGCCAGCACCAAGTACACGCCATTGAATTTGTTTGTTTGGAAGATGCTTGCCAAGCCAATCCTCTTATGTGCTGTGTTTGCAAAGAGTATGGGAAGCATCAAGGGCACAAGGTATGTACTCTGATAGCCTTGGTTACCTGTTGCACATGACAAGTGTTTGACCAAAATGTAGGCTTTCTTGGCACAGAATTATCTTGGTTATTCATATATTGCTCTGTGCTGCCAAAATGCTGCTTTAAAAAGTTGGTGAGACTATGTTACATTGGAAGGATGTCCCTGAAGGTAAGACAGAAAGCAACAAGAGAAAGTTATTTTTTTTTAATGTGTTTTTATTAGCATTTAAGATGTACAAACAGCAGTCCATAAACATTGGAAGGCGCACATGATTAACATCAAAAGTCATGGTTTGTACTTACCTGTCTCCCTTCCCTCCCTCTGGCATAATTCGTACAGCATGCATGAGGTAACAATCCTTCAGCAAACACTAAATTGTCACTCCTATATGGTGATCTGAGAACATATTTGTAATATAACAAAAACAATAAAAAAACAACACAATCCCCACCCCCCCTTCTCCTTCTCCTCCTCCCAGCTTCCTTATCCAGATTGACTTTGAGGGGGCCAATAAACAAACCCATGTGTGAGGGTAGCAGTTAGCCCTCCCACAATGATGAGCACCAGTTGGACACAGGGGTATAATCTACCAAGTCGTTATATTTACCGTTGGGCAGGGGCCTGGTTTCTGAGAACATTAAGTAGCCAATTAAGGTGTAGTGGGTTCAGCTACTAATGTTAAGTTTGATTCATCAATCCCCATGCCTGTAGATCATTGGTTAACCTGTTGTCTCTCCTAGTGCGTTTCATATGGGCTTCTTTGATCCCAGCCCATCCCATGGGGTTTTTCCTCCATACCTGTATCACCGGGGTCTAGGACCCAGCCATTGTACTGCAATACATCTTTTGGCCCCAACCTTGAATACCACGTACTCATCGGAAGAAATGCTAAGAGGCATTGTTTTATATGTATAGGGATCATCCAACGTGTCACGCTGGTGATGTAGCCAAAACCTGCATCCAAGAACTTGATATAGCTGGGCACACACCACCATACCATGTGGAGGAAGTCCTGCTCTCTGGCTTTACAGCAGGAGCAGTGTGAGGGCGTGTCAGTCATGGCGTGTAATCTCTTAGGTGAGAGACACATCATATGCACATAATTGTACTGTGTCAATTTCACCCTAGTTGATGGAAACTTCCTTCACCCCTGCATGAATCTTTCACCAGTCTTTAGGTGTAAGTAAGTTTTCACAGGCTTGCCTCCATTTATCTTCCATCCGGAGAGGCACCCCCTGCCCCCCAGAGAAGCAGAACATATTTTTGGTGGCCAACCATCTAGCAGGGTCTGAATGCCAAAGCACACGAGAAGAGCGGATGCCATGTGGCATACCACAGTGGCCTCTCTACTCAGAAGTGGCAAGAAACCAGTGTGGCATGACCTGGTTAGTTCTGTTTGCCACAGAGGAGTACGTGCTGTGTCATAGCTACTGTGCACTGTAGTTTACTCCAAGAGAGGCACTGGGAGATGCATTTAGACACTGTGGTATGCACTGCGGCTGCAGTTGGATAAGGGTCCGCCTGTATGCGTTCCTGCCACTGCCTTGAGTTCTAAGGATTAGCAGGACAGACTATGCTCAATTCATCATAATAGCCCCAGACTGATCCTGGAGAGTGGAGTACCTAGTGCCCAAAGCATGATTTTCTGCACTCTTATCCAGCTACCACAACAGTAAGAACTCCTGTCTTAGCGATAGGGGAGAGTTGTGCACCCGGTTTTCTGCAGCCTGTACTTTGATGTATGGAGATTTAGCTGTGCTGCACAAAGTGTTTGATTGCCAAGGGTATTATCTTTGCAGACTTATGTACTTCAACAGAGACCATTATGCTGGGAGCTGGAGGAAATGTGTTGCTTGGTGTGACTCTCATCACACTCTACATCTGCAGGCCAATCTTTCGATTTGTACTGTTGTCATTCGTCTAGCCAGGCCTTGTGGTGGACACAGTTAAGGTTTATCAGTTGTGCTTTTCTATGTTTACCTGATCATCAGGCTCTATTTAAATAATCTGTTGTGATGTGTTTTTTTTCAGTGGTCTGACTCATTTGTTTCTGCTGAAGCTGTTCGTCCTGCCATAATGGGACTTGAACTTGGTGTTGACATTATTATGTTCATGCCTTTTGAGCCAATGTACAGCGGCTCACTGAGACTGCTAACAGTCTTCTCAGATGGCTGCATGAGTGAAGTGTAGGCACTCTTATTGCAACCACGCTACATGACCCTCTTTCTGGACAAGTTGGTCCTGATGACAGTCTGTCTTCTTACCCAAAGTAGTACAGTCTTTCCAAAAGAACCATTCTGTCACTTTGCCAGGTCACCCCCCACCCCCACCCTTCGTACAAGAAGTAGAGACTGCATTGGCTCCTCCCTAAAAGGGCACTGAGCTTTTACAGTGACTGTGCAAAACACAATTGTGGGCTATGGCTCATCAACTCGTATTTTTCTCTGGAGCAAAGAAGGAGAAGGCGGTACAGAAAAGGGCATGTCAAGATGAATAGTCATTTGCATCAAAATCTGCTGTATGCTGGCCAGAAACCAGCCCCACTCACCTCCCAGAAGACCTGCAGGCTCATTCCACCTGGGCTAAGACCGCTGTAGCACCATTGGCAAGCAGGATGCTTGTTCTGGACATCTGGCAGGCTACAACATGGGTATGTGTGCATATGTTCACCAAGACACTTCTTCCTTAACAGTCCAGTCCAAGGGAGGGTAGTTTTGCCTGCTTTGAGTCCACTTCCTAGGGCTTCCAACTTTGGGAGGTACTGACGTGGTGCCTGCTCTTAACATGAGCAATTTTCAGGTAGGAGGATCCATCAAAAAAACAAGTTACTTACCCTTGGTAACGCTTTTTATGATGGATATTCTATCTAACCACAGATTCCTCACTGCCCTCCCACCTCCCTTTTCTGTGGATTGGACATCTGGATATCAAAATAAGGTTCCAAGTTAGATTTTTGACACATTGTCATGAAGTTGGATTTGCACACTGCTCCTTCCCTAGCATAAAGCAATCGATTGTCCTCCTTCAAGCTCTTGTCTTATGCAGGCTATTAAATTGTTCATCTATGTTCCTCAGCGCCCCATTAAAGACTACAAATGGTTGGAAATTGAACCATCAGAATCAAGTTTGTCTTAAAATACATCACATGTCCACCTATCGCATGAAATTAAACTGGCTGCTCATCAAACAACAAATTATATTCGATACCCTCTGCACTATCTGGAAGGCAACACACCTTATAACTCAAATACCTCTGAGACTTGTTCACCTGTCCAAGTTGGGAAGGAGGCTACGTTCTAACAGATACACTAAACTACCCTATGGAGAAGGAAAATTCTAGGAGGAATACAACCACACTAAGCTGGTATTGAGCTGTGGTACGAACAGACTTGTTCATGCAAAACGGCCCAACTTTATGGACTCCAAAGCCTGATTCATAATAAACCTCTGACTGTAGTTGTTCCACTGACATTTTGTTTGCCCCTCACAAAAAAAATCCTTCTCCCTCGTCGTCCTCAACCTTCCCCATCATTCGCCTTTAAACTAAATGGCTCTGGAAATTGTTATACGTAAATAAATACAACACAAATTACAAATAGTTCATTAGCCTTATTAATTCTGTCATAAATAGGTTGTGTATAGAACAGTTGATGTTA
Organism: Pleurodeles waltl; assembly: GCF_031143425.1. NCBI lineage: Eukaryota > Metazoa > Chordata > Amphibia > Caudata > Salamandridae > Pleurodeles > Pleurodeles waltl. The sequence goes on along the minus strand of NC_090436.1, from coordinate 363,854,064 downwards.
ATTTTCTTCGGTAAGCATTGCTTCCAGCTCCCCACTCACATTATGGATCATCTTACAAATCTCAGGAGATGCCCTCTAATTATATTAATTTTGGAGTATCATAGCTGGATCTCAGATGGTTCAATAAAAAAGCCTACCTTCTGAAATTCCAGGGCACTCGTAATAAGGCCGTTTGCCTTTACTTGTGACCTTAAGTTTTTCATGGATTTGGAAATTGCTCAGAATTGTGACTTAGGGCCTGATTTAGATCTGTGCGGAGGGAATAATCCTTCACAAAAGTAATGAATATCCTGTTCCCCATATTACGACCCCCATAGGATAAAATGGGATCGTAATACTGCGGACAGGATATCTGTCACATTTGTGAAGGATTATTCCCTCCACCCAGATCTAAATCAGGCCGTTAGTTATTTTGTATTATAGAAGGAGTGACATAGCAACAAAGAAATGTAGTTTCACGTCTCTCTTAGATAAAGACTACATTTAAATTCCATACTGTTGGTAATGATGAGTTCTATATCATGAAATGCCATAAAAACAGTTTGTTGCATCTTTGTACCAGAAAAGACTTGTCCAGAAAAAATCACATTACTCCCTGCTGTGAAATTACCAATAAATGTCATCTGCAAGGCTGAGCATCCATAGCAACATATGGCAAACATTTTGTAATATTAAAAAAGATAAAACATCATTGTCTCCCTCCTCTCCCCTGTACCTCTTTCTGTGAGCTCCCTCGTGGAAAGTGCTTTCCCAAGTAGCTGCTTATTAGTAGAACGTTAAAGGACAAATGGTAATGAGAACCAGTAAAGTTGGATCATCCAAACAATTAATTTCTTAGTGAATTGGGACAGAGTGCAGCAAAGGTTACCAAAAATTCCTTGCTGACGTCCAGGTCTTACTTTCAATGACCTTGTTATGCTCCGACTTTTCACAACATCAGAGGCATATTCTCTTTCCATATCTTGTCTTCTTTTTGATATAATGTTAACGGAATACGGGCACAATGGTCTTGCGCTGATATTAGCTTTGCCTATAGACAGATTCCGTGACAGCATTGCTTCTAGGGTCCATTTCATGGCACACTACCTCCTTCAAAGCACCCTTTTAAGCACTGTCTCAAACTTCTTGAAGTACTGGCTTTCCACCTTTCTCTTAGTGCCCTCAAGGCCGCCTTTCTTTTTAGAAATACTTGAAAATCCTGAATATCTCCACTCTTTGAATACCTCTTTTTTTATCAGGCTAGTTCTTGGTTCTCCTCTTTGCGCAAGGGAGTTTTCAGGTGTTAAAAATAATATATCCTTAGACAAAACAGTTTACATAAACAATAATAAACATTAACTTAGTACATGTATGCAGGCACACAAGCCTCATGTTAAAAGCAGCATAGAACACGTCCACCATGATGGTGCTTTGATACAGCAACGCAGGAGTCACGACATCCTCAGAGTCACTCATATTAGTTTTACAAGGGCATTGATGGGGCTGAGGCGCAAGCACTTTGTCATTGACAGGAGTGTCACTGACAGGTAGATATCACTTGGCAGCAGCGGTCAAAGTGCATTTAAAAAAAAAATGGGAACTGTGATGCTGCATGCAATGAGGCGGGGTCAATAAGTGTGTGGGGGCGGGGTCAAAGGTGTGGCTAAAAAACAAAATATTCTCCTTCTGGTACCTACATATATATCACGGATTAAATGGAGAAAAAAAAAGTTAATCACTGGTAAGTGCACTATTGTGTAATATGAAGCCTCTATTAGTTAATGTACTGAGAGGTCTGTGTGTAACCGGAAAGCCACAGAATGAAATCTTGATTGGCGCAATGGAGAATTGTGGCTTGTGTATTGTTAGTGTTACAAGGGGCCAGCCTGTGACAGAACTCACGTAGAATGTCTGAGTCATTTTGTTAGACTTTAACTACACGCAGTAAAGGACAGACTGCTACCAAATGTGCAAAAAGATTTCAGATAAAACGGTGCTTCCAAAACTTAGGTTTTAGTAATTACCCGGACTGTACATAATAATTTATTTGTATTCAACTGCACTGAAAAGTACACACTGCACAGCTCACCTGGTAACTCCTTTGCACGACCATTCGAAAATAATAAATCACAAAGCTTAATGTGGTTCGAGCATTTAAACCAGTACTGGCTCCCAAGCCCCCTTTACATTTGCAGTTTAAGCAGTTGTGCTCATTTCTTTCAGGCAAGGAGGCACCCTGGCAAGAAAGCCTTTTCATTATTAAGCTGCCTGCCCCTCCCATGGTCTCACAGCACAGGAGACTCCCAGAATGAAACTTAAACTGAAGCATTTGCACGATCGGAGTTTACTGTCCTGGCATGATTGTCTTTTCATAAAAAGTAGAGGAACAGTTTTACATAAATGAAAAAAAAATGTAGGGGCACATCGTGCCCCTCTGATCCTGCTCACTTTGAGTCCTTCTTGGAAGGCTGGTAAATGAGAGCAGCCGTATAATCTTGATAGATTCTGCCATGCAGTGTCCTCATATTAACATTAAGGAACCCTAAACTTAAAATCTGGGCTTCGTAAATCATGTACTCGACACACAGGGTAGCCTCTCTCCTCTTCTTCTTCAGATGCGGCAGAAGCCAAATATTTTCTTACATCTGAGTCCAATTTCCTCAAAGGTTATCATCCAAACATTATGCCACCAGGTTTGTTTTTTCCATCTTTGGAAGTGAAGGTCTGCTTTTTTTTTTTACAACTTTTGTTGACACAACTTCTCTTACCGCACTGCTTTAACAACACATAAGTAAGGTATATGTATTTGTGAATTGAATGTTGCCATGAAAGGGTATCTTGGCACACAATACTAGGTGATGATTGTTACCTAACTCAAAGGTACTCATTTTATCGACCTCAGAAAGACGAAAGGCTTAGTGGACTTGCTAATTTGAACCTTTGACCATGAGGTCCAATTTTCAATCTGTTTAATGCAAGCTTAGTTTTCTTTTTTGGGTGACTTGGTATGTATGTGCTTTCTGACTCATTTTATAAAGATCTGGACTTCTTTATTTAATTCTGTTTTGCAAGTGCTCATAATGTGCACCGTTAATTAATTTCAGGCTGCCGCCGAGGTGTAGTAGAAACTATTTGTAATAGCATTAGACTGGACCAGGCCCGGCTCCAGGACTTTTTCTTTGGATGGACCAAGGTTGCATTCAGATGGGTCACAGTGGGCCCAATTTTTGTCACTTCTGGAAATAGCCTACAAGCCCTAGATTACACCATATCTGCTTTCAAATGGGCACCATGATACAAACAATATATTCTCTGCGTATATAACACTTGCAGATGGTAGGATAGTAATCAATTCAGCTAAGGTTAATTTTAGGGTTTAGCAGTAGGTAGTTGTAATTTGAAGTATGGGTAACTTTAGGGTTTAGGGATGGGGAGTGATAAAGGGATGTATTGGTGATTTTAGTGTTATGGACTGGGTAGTGCTAAAGGGATGTAAGCATTTTGTGTATTGTAGCCTTAGTTTGTGTCTATCAAAATAATTAGCCAAAAAGTTGGAAGTGTAGCACTGGAAACAATGTATGTGATTACATGGAGGGAAGTGGTTATCCTACACACGGGTGAATGCTTAAGACATCTCTAGATTTGCAGAGGAGAAAGCTTCCTAAACCTCTCCAGGCTGCAAACCTCATGTCCTTTGCACAAGAGTTTAGGGACACCATATTATGTGGAAGTGTTAAAACTGCATTTCTACCATCTCAGACAATCGAGAAAAAGGAGTAGGGTAGGTAGGCAAGAGGCAAAATATACAAGTACTGGTGGCAATGTAGAGAATCAAAAGGTGAAGATGTATAGAAGAAAATCCTTGAGATAAAACATTAGGGGTCCAAAAGAAGTGAGTGGACGCAGCATAACCACGGTCTACCTCCAAAGAGCTCCTATCCCATGAAATTCAGTATGGCATTTAATCATAGTTTCCAGATGAAGCCTCTCTAGATGACACCTTTCACCCCAGCCTGACTGAAAACTGGTTGTGGGTAATGTAGCACACAGCCAGCAGAATCATGGTAGCTCACTCTGGGTTAATCTCTCCTGTAGTCTATAATTGCAGCTACACAAAACTTTGCAGTGATGGTGGCTCTAGAGTAGAGCCGAAAGCAACTCATCACCCCAAGCACCAGGCCTGCAACTGGCTCACAGGTTGACTTAAATCAAATGTAGTATTTGCCTCTTTCACAAGAGTTGGTTGCCACTTAACACAGGAGATCAAACCCTAAGCAGGAGATATGTACCTTCTTTCAGATTCGACCAACTATTCCAACATACATTATGTTAATTTGTGTGACTGGGAGGGCCAAAGGTTATTTTTGGGTGGGCCTGGCCCTCCCGCTAGAACTGGACTTGGTTACCACTGTAACTATGCAGGAGGGAAGGTCCAGGGTATGCAGCACGGTTGACTAAATTGTGGGCAGGGAAAGGCAAATTATGTAACGTAATGCAGCACATTTTGTGATGTGTTACTTGATGATTATGTTGTGTTTTCACATGCTAATATTGTCTGGCCAGATGTTTCAGTTAATTAATGCCAGGCTAATATCAACATACAGCGTATAGCATAGGTACTTATACTACTCTCAATAAATGTTGCTGCGATTCTAGTAATTTTTTATTAATTTCAGCTAGAAAAATATTTTTTGTTAAAATCTGCACAGTATGCCGCAGATACAAACATTTTATCCTCTATCCTAAATGATGTTTGTCACTACATTCCAAACCGTTTATCTGTCAACATTTCTTTAGCATTTACTTTCCATACCTTCACTGCAGTGAAGCTCTGCGCTTCATAGCATAACATTCTATACATGTCTGTAACAAGCACCTTCGACCAGAGGAGTCGTTTGGCGCCTAAAACCAGGTTTATTGTTCCCCAAGTCAACGGTACTAATTTAATTGACCCTAAAAAAATTAAAGGCTGAGTAGACCCAGCAGAATGTGAACCTGCGGCTCTGAGGTCAAACACCGTTCTATCCTGTGATCTCTGAGTATTTCTAATACAACAGTCCAACTTCCTACCTGACAAATTGTTCGCGTGCAGTATCTTGGTCAGAGACTACTACTGATTTCCTCCCACACCATGATGGTGTGCCAGACCACTCTCTTGTTGGTCCACTCAGTTTCATAATCTGCCTATATCCGTTGCTTGTTCTTTCTTGTAATTTCTGTGTTGGTCACTTTCATCTCGTTCTTTCCTTTTCTTCATTTGGCCTCCTTTTGTAGCCTCATCTACACCTGTTAGCAATACAGCAATAAATGTCTACCTCTCTACCTCAGTCTGCCTCATTTCATTACCTTGCTTTTATTGTTGATCTTTCTTCTTTCTTTCTCAAAGCACACATACTCTGTTGGTTCTTCCTGCTGACTTATACTCATACAAACTTTGAAAAATATGCTAATTTCGTAGCTTTAAAGCCACGACGTTTCACGTTTATATATTTGCCATTTATAAAGCACATTGCCACCAAAATAATACCCTGGCTCTACACCGATACCGGAATAAAAGGCTAATAGCTGCAATTAAAACGTGCTGAAATAAAAATAAAGCTTATTTTGGGAAGAGCCATGTTTTCAAGGCCTTCCTAAAATGCAGTAGGTTGACCAGGGATTTGAGGGAGGCAAGTAGTTGATTTCAGAGCTGAGCTGCTCTAAATATGAAGGTTCATCCACCTTGTTTTGTTTTTATGAATTTAACAACATGGACAAGATTAGCTTTAGAGTTGAGGCTCTTACTTGGGTAGTATATTTTTATCTTGTTTTACAGGGGGACTGGACCATGACCCTGGGAAGCTTTGAAGACACTGCAAAGATATTTGAAAGCAATTCCCTGTCTAGGTGGCAAACAACGAAGGTCCTTCAGTGCCTTAGATGCTTAGACTCTCCTGGGTCTATTCAGAGCTAATTTACCAGCCACAACTTGGATTCCTTTAGTGAATTAACAGAAATTCCGAAGCTCCAATCAGGGGTGCATTACAGTAGTCCAGCCTGCATAGAATGACACTATGTACAACTAGCTCTCAGGCAGAAAGGGGTAACAGTGGAAGAATCTTCCGAAGGGCCCTCAGTAGCAAGAAACGGTTGCGAGTGTTTTTGAGCACATGACACTCCAAAGTTAGTTTGTTGTAAAATATAACCCGTAATCGACGGACTGAGTCAGATTGAGAGATTACTCCACATCTGATGTCGAGTTGCTCATTGCCTGTCCGCCCAATCCTTTTCCCTGGCCTTCATTTTAGCCACAGAACACTGTAATACTCTTCTTTTTTTCCATATGCTCTGCTTCCACTCATGTTCTTTCTGCATCATTAAAAAAACTTCTTAACTTTAGTTATGGTGCTTGATTTGTGTTTTTATTACACTTTTTCTTGATCATGCTCTGATCACTTAATGACAATATGGTTTGTATTTGTTAAGATTGAAAGCTCTATATGAGTGAAGGTAAATCGGACGAAACAGAAAGAAGCATTGCTGTTTAATTTTGTTGCTTTCTGACTTTTATTTATGATGATTGAAAACTTAGTTGCCAGTTCCTGACTCGCAGCCAAAGTCACTAGTTTTTACCATGCTGGATGGGTTCTTAAAGAACATCTGGTAAAAATATTATAGTGTGTCTAGCCAGTAACTCTGTGTATTATTAGATGGGTGCAGGAATAGCGATGTCCTTTTTAAATCTTGTTTGGAGGCAGTTTCAGTTGATGTTTTGGGTTAAGAATGAACTTATATGTTCTCTTATATTTTTTAATTGTCTTAGTGGCCTGGCTCTCCCTTGTCACGAGAAAGCTATTTAAATCCTTGAAAGTAGATGAAAAGTTGATGTTGATGGATCTTTTAGGCTCTTGTTTCTTGTTTTGCATTGTTAGTCCACTCAAAATAAAAGCAACATTAAAAGCGTAATATAGAGTTGCTGGGGCGGAGCTAGATTGAGTTGGGCCCCAAGATGTCTGTTTCTGTGAATCCTAAACGTAAGCTCCATTTGACTCGCGCAGCTGCCCAAAGACCTTAACAAGACCCCTCTTGAGTATGAGCAGCTGCTCTATTAGAGAGGGACAAATGAGCTTGCAGTCTGTAGTAAATTAACTGTGCATCATTCTCTTTGTTGCACATGAGAGATTTTCAAACAGGAGATTGTGGCTGGATGTGCTCACGCCAAGTCTTTACAGCAGTTTGGAGCTGGAGGTGGTTGTGGAGGATCCTAACTCAGCCTGAAAGCAAGTTACAGACCTTGGTGTCCTGTTGTGAGTGATGTGGCACCAATGTGGTATTTTCTTCAACCAAGTGCTGATCAAAACTCCAAACCAGGGCCATCCTGAATCTGGTGGCCCTTCCATGGGACTGTAAAATGTTTGAGTTCTACCTTTAGTCCCTTGACATAGTTGGCCAGGTGGGGCAATAGAGAGATCCTTCAGTGACATAACTTTTGCTACCGCAGACTGCGAATAACCTGAATAGAAGGGGTGATATCAACGATGTGAACATGTAGGAGGTGTTGACAGGTTGCTTTCTGGACCCATTGCAGTTTGCACTGAAGGAAAGGTGCAGTCTAGGCATTGTATAGCCAGGTAATTGGTGTTGGTGATCTACATCCTATGTGAGACTTCATGGTATGGAAAAGTGCATCCATCTTTGAATGATGAAGAAGCTAAGCTCTAAGCTCTTTGAACAGGACTCAAAAAGGTTGATTAACAATGCCATTTTCGAAGTTGGTTTGGTGGGACACCCAAGTAGAAAGCAAGCAAGATTTTTTGCTATTATAACTGTGCTCCTTGTGTAGAAGTAACATAGACACTATGGCCCTCATTTGGACCTCGGCGGTCTTTTTCAAAGAGCGCCGAGGTACCGCCGTGCTGAAGACCACCAGTGCAGGCGGTTTTCCACCCACCGTATCATGACTGATGGCAGCCCTCTGCCCTTTTTCGGACAGAGAGCTACCAGCAGCCATACTGGCGGTCGGCGGTGAAATGGAGGCTGCTCCACCTCCACCACCACGTCATCAGAACACCGCCCACCGAATCACAACCCATGATTTGGTGTGGCAGTGTTCCGGTCGGGGAGCTGGCGGTGGAGCAGCCCCCATGTATCCCGTTCCCTCCCGGAAGATCACCGGAAAAGGTAATGTGATCGTCTGTTAGGGGAGGGGGTGTTGTGTGCATGCATGCGGGTGTGAGTGTGTGGAGGGTGTGTGTGAGTGCGTGTATGCATGCGGGGGTGTGGTGTGTGTATGGGAAATGTGTGCATGTATGTCTGTGTGCATGTGTGCGTGTATGTCTGCGTGTATGTGTAGTAGTTGTAGGAGTGTGCGTGTAGGGGGGTGGGGGTGTGTGTGTCAATGTTTTGGAGAGGTGGGGAGGGGGGGTCCTGCCACCTTTGGGGGTTCTAGGGGGAGGGGTTGGGGGAGACCCCTATCAGTGCCAGGGAACGAATTCCCTGGCACTGATAGTGCCTACAGCCATGGAGTTCGTGGCAGTACAGAACCCCACGAAATCCATGGCGGTATGGGGGGGTTGTGATACCGCCGGCGGTCTAGTGACGGCTGCTGGGCTGGAGACCGAAGTCTCCAGCCCAGTGGTTGTTACCACCCTGGCAGTCGGAGTGTAGAAGTGGTGGTTTGGCATGGCGGTAACCGCCATGCTTGTAATTTCTTTTTTTTTACCGCCGGTCTGTTTGCGGTATTACCGCCACTTCTACACCGACCACCAGGTTCGTAATGAGTGCTACAGACACCGTCATGTGTATTCTAGATTCCAGCATTGCCTTTGGATTGCAGTGTTGCCTTGTATGTGGTAAATGTGGAGCAGTATCTAAACTGTATAAGTAAAGTGTTAAGCTTTTCAGAAGAAATCCCAAATCATTTGGAAGGTTAGCACAGTGCGACAGTATGATAAACATAATTAATTTACTAATAAATTTAGTTGCTTTTCTCCAACTTCCTCCCCTGTTTGCATGCTGTGGACTTGGTGGAATATATGTCACAGAAGACGTGATTCATAAATAACTTGCCATTCTGGTGTAAATAAGAGTCTGCAAAATACTTTAGTTATTATACTATACAGGAGAAATGCTCACAATCTTTGATGCAGAGTGGTTAAGATAAGGTACGGCTTCTTAATGGTAAATCTCTGATTCAGAATCTTAATTCTTTTCCTTTGGCTACTGGTATCTTCTCCATCTAGAGCTTGGTCCTCCCTGTAGATGTTTTTTTTCTCAATCATGCACAAGAAAGTGTATCTTTAATAAGGATAGTGAAGTCTACAGTTGGTACCCCTTCTTCCACATGTTCTATTTAATGGGCAGACATGGTGCAACAAGAATCTATAGCAAAACATTAATTTCTGACCTTCTGAATTGTATTTTCTGAGTGAGAATTAAAGGTTCAAATAGTGGAGCAAATATTGACACAAAATGGATGAAACAACCTAAAATAGTAGGTACAGTGAGTTATCACCAGAACTTCAATTTGGGTGATGGAAGTGAGGAGTATCTAAGCAGTGGGATTTTCATAGCAACCAGTTTAAGAAGTGATTTTGAATTAATAAAATAGTTGTATAGTGCTACAGTTTAGTTCATGAAATTCTTTAACTTTTATTTAGATAAAGCAAGATACACCAGTTAGAATCATTGAGCCAGTGGAAGAGCCAAAAAAGCTCTGTTGGCCAACAGACTCAAGATATTTTCTGAGTTTGTGGTTACACACTAATTTTGCCTTGTCTGGGAGTTTGGAATTCCAGCTGTTGAGAATGCTTTCATGATTATACTGTTTTAGAGTTAGTAGTCATCAAGAGACTCATCACAACAAAGCAACCTACCAAGTTTATAGCATTGTAGCTGGCATAGAAAATATCAGAAACATTTTCAGGTGAAGTGGATGATTCAGGGCAGAAACTCAAAGCACATTATCTGTGTGTGAAAAATAAAATCCATTAATTACTGTCTGCCTTTCTGTTGTGAGAGAATTTGCCTTCTCAGCCCAACTCTTGGTAAGCATGACTGGTAAAGACACCAAAAACGATAAAATCACAGGTGAATACTTTAAAGGGGTATTTGCTCACATTCATGAAAGCAGTTCTGGCTACATCTGGCTGTGATGTCTCTTTATTTAGTCTTTGAGATGTCTGTGTAAATTTAAGATACTTTTGGGATCCGAAGCATTATTCTGGTTTGTCATTCTTCATTGCAATAATTTGTTTGAGGCACAAATTTCATGATTGAATGGTGACCTCTCTTCTATTCAGAAGTTCTCTGATATCATATATCCAGCAATGCATCATCTCAGCTTAATGGGATGTATTTGCCTTAGGTATTCTAGGAAGGTTTTTCCTCTTCCCAGGGAAGTCTGATGCCAGTCTCCAGGGTCACAGTTCATGCTACCTCCACTGTATTCCTTCCCTTTGCCTCATCCCTGGATTTATGATTAGGTCTTGTGGCAAAATCAACCAGTTCTGGCATGTTAGTTTTTTTGGTGATAGTGGTGGAACGTGCCCTCTCCATTTTTCCACTTGAACAGCCTACCCTCGGTGTCAGTGCTGCCTATTTTGCATCTCTAGAAAGCACTCTAATGTTATACACTGAACTTCACTTCAGAGAGTAATCACCACTATCTAACGAATATCCACCCTCGTATATTTCTTTCATGATCCCTTTCCCAGCTGCCAGAATTGATCTGAAAATATTTAACAACAATGTTCACTTACCAGTGCCAGATGGCACAGTCTAGTAACAGGACTGAAGTTGTACAGCACCACCAAGGTACGTTGTCACTTCATAAAAGTTGGCCATGAACCAGGGATCTTTGTTTTTCAGTGCCTTTACAGACAGGGTTAGAAACTGCTGAGGACTCATTAGAAAAAATGTCTATGATACACTCACTCAGACTGCCTCTAGTCATTAGGAGAGTTTTAAGGCACTACTCCATGACAACGTAGGTCCTTTATGCACCTGAAGGCCAAACTCTTGATGCTATCCTTGATGAGGAATTCAAGGTCCCCCCTCTGACCATCAAACTGACCTATTCCCAAACTAGTGCTCTAGAGCTTCAAGGATCACTTTTCAGCATCAGACCTTGATCCAGTTCTACAACCTGTCTCGCAGTTGCGTTTTCCACTGCTTGTGTTTCTGTTAGCCAGAGTGAAGCCCTTCAATATACCAGGCTCACAATGTTAGCAGCTAAAGCCTCTGTTGAGCCTCCTGGATCCAATTTAAATATATCTGTGTCCTAGACAGGCTTTGTTTTGTCTCTTGTAACTTTGCTAATTGAATAATTGTAATTGTTGGTGGTGCAAGCATCTTCTTCCAAATGAATCCAAAATAGAATTTCCCCATGCCCATATAATAAATGAAAACACCTGTTTACTATTGAATACAAACCCTTGATTCTCATATGTTATCAAAGATGGCTATCCTTGCGTTTCCAAGCTTTTCTGACTTTATGCTAAAATGTTTGAGACAGTAAAAACTCCTTCAAGCAGACATTGTCACATTTAACGCAATTTCCAGTTCCATGGATCTCTGCTTCTTTTTGTGTCACCATGCTTGGATGACGCTTTCTAACATCAAAGCATTGTCTCTTCAGCGAGAAAACAGACATTCTACAGAAAATTAGAATCACTGTATTTCTCAGCATCCATTTCTATGGGTACCGATATCGCTGCTTCCCACATGAAACCTCTTGTCTCCTAACCTATTTCATTCAACTCATCATGTGTTCCACCCCACAGCATAGGTGGCCATAGCTATGGACACACACAGGTGACTGTCACCTGTTCTGGCCTTTTAGGGCCAGGAAAGGTCATGTGTCCAGAATCCCTCCTTGACTGCAACCTCAGTGGCGGAACCCCTTTCATACTGGTACAGGGCATGCAGGCATTACTGGACCCAACCATGGTGGTTAAGGCCTTTTATTCCTGATGTCCCGGGGCCTGACTTCCTATGGATTTTGAGTAACTGTGCCAGGTACTCCTTCTGCAGTTGACTCTTCGTGGCAGCTGTGGTTGAGTAGTTTAAGGCTCCCTCATATTTGGGGAGGGGATTATATTGGGAGGTGGGGGAGGAGGAGTTTAGAAGCAGTTCAGTGAACACAGCTCAGAACTCTAGGGGAGAAAGGTTGGTCTTGGTGCTTCCAGTTTGGTCCAAGTGAGGTTGAGGCACTTTCGGTGTCCTCTGCCCACAGGGAATTTGAGAGGTGGACAATTCCTCAATGCTTGTTTTCGACCCATGGGTTGCACGTCAGTTCACAAGCTGGTGGCCCGAAGTACAAAAGTTAGTCTGAAAGTCTCACCTGGCATACGGGGTTCTCGCAGTACATGCACGCAAGGCGTCAGCCCTTCCTGCATCACAGTGCACACCACGACGGCCCCTTCTGGCATATGGGATCACGGCTAGACCCAGCAACAATCTCAGCACTTGTTGGCATTGGTCACTTCACAGCAGACCCTCCTGGCGTATTGGGTTTCCCCTTCAGTGTGGTATGGGCTTCTCCCTCCCCCATGACACTCCACTTCCTCATCCCCCCAATTGCAGTTCACTCACAGCTATTTTCATAGCTGCCCGCTCCTTACATAGGAGTATTGACAACCTGATTCTGCACACCTCATCCTCACAGAATTGGTCTTTGCAAACAACCGGGCGCTTGTGCTCTAGGATCCAGAGCTGATGGACTTGGTTTCCGGGGGTGATGGTCCTTCACCCATCAGGGAGACTAGCAGGCCTTGGTCAACAGTCCTGCTCACAGACAACCTCCCTTTCTTATTGTGCTTTTCCAGACACCAAATTTGATCCAGGGTTTGACTGTTTGAAATTTTATGTTGGGGTTCCACTTCTTTTGAGGTGCACACTTTTCTTCTCCCTTCTTCCACCTTGAAAGGCTATCTGTCACAGCAGGAGGCACTCTGAAGCAGATAGTCCCACATCACGGGCCATAGGAGTGACTAGAGTTCCTACCAGGAAGTCAACCTCAGTGATATGTTCATCAAAATTTTAATCTCTTGTTCCCAGTCACGCTGTTTATGATTCCCTTATCAGCCCCATCGCCTTCCTGAGATGTATACAGGCCCTTTCATTGTGATATCTCACTGAATCGAAGAGCACCCTTCTCCACTGTGTTCCATCCAGCTCTAAGGAATGCAGCAATACACAAATTGTCTGGGGGGTTTCCTCTACTCCTCTGTCTTCAACAGGCAGGCTGTGCTTCCCAAAGTGTAATCTAGGTGTCCTCCTTGTACAGAACCAATATAGGCACACTTGCACTCTAGCGTATGTCCAGTATAGTTATCTCCATGTATTGTGCCACCCCAAGCGCACAGATTCAGCACACACGAGCGCTCTACTCAAACTACTCAGTACTGTATCCTTTCTGTATTGTACCATGGTGTGCTACCTGTAATCACACTCACTGCTAGTACACATGTTCCCTATGCATGCACTGCACAACACTCACCCTTCATGTTTTGTACTTTTCCCAAGCACCTATACACCCAGCACATGTGTTTGATGCGCATGTACTGCATAGCCAGCACTGCTCTCTCATGTAATGTAATCCTCTCTGGTCTACATACACCCATTGCATGAACTCACCATGCATGCACTGGACAGCACTGCTCTATCCCTGTACTGTGCCCTCCCAGGCACACATACATCTAGTGTAGCCACCACTCATGAGTTGCACCGCACTCTACATCTAACTGATGTATGCCAAGTGTGAGTTAAGCATGCAACAGCAGAACTTTAAAAAGGTAAATGAGCTTGTAGGCCTCACTCCAATGACCGAGGTTAAAAAGGACCGGTCTACAAGTTATGCTGATTACACTGTGCTCCTTACTTCTAGGTGAAGACAGTAGCCTTCCACAACTTTGAGGGTAGTGCTTTGGACGCCCCTCCCAGTCCAACAAAACCCCAATCCTTTAGACTGGTTTATGTCATGGCGCAGACGCATGAGCCATGATTGCTTATGACAACAAAAATCAGCATTAGGGATCCAGCTGTTAATACATGTGGGCCCTCCGGGCAGGGGTTCATGTATATAGCCATGCAGAGGACCTTTCCGCCCTAACACTCAGCAATCATCTACAAGTTAGATGAGATCATGTGCCTTGCTGAGCACCCCTTACTACCTATCCCAAGCACACACACACCCCTACTCTTACACATCCCATCAACCACTCAATACACACTCAAACTCATGCTATTTAATGCACACTCTGCAGTAGTTCATGCACCAGACATCAGAAGACCTTTTCACCTATCACAAACTTATAGCACTCTGCATCACAGAGACATGGCTCACTTGCACATTCTAGAAATCTTCCACAGGCTACATCATTCAGAGTGTGCACCACACACAAAAGAAAGGAGGGGGCCTCCTTCTCATCCAAATGTCCTATTGGTTCTGAACCCTTTAAAAGTTAAGCGATGCCCCTTCCTGGAGCTGAGCTCCTCACTTGCCACGTTCCACCCTCAGCAACTCTGTGTGCTACCCTCTACTTAATCTGCAGACCTTCCGAACAGAACAAGGACTTCTTGGACACATTCTCGGACCTCTACACACCTTCATCCATCCAATGCCCCACACCACCCTCTTTGGTGACTTGAAGCTTTCAGAAGAGCATACAAAATACCTACTCTTCAACCTCATCAACACTCTGGGTGCAGTAAAGCATGTTACCCAATCATCATTCTGCACAGGCCAATTCATTGTCTTTGTCATCTCAACATCATCTCACCATCGCCAACCATCCAATGCAGTTCTCCCATAAACCTGAACGGAATCCAAGAACTCAATGTTATATAGTTATAATTAGTGTGAGTAAAAAGAGGTATTAAAATGTTCCTCAAAATTACAAATGATTATCATTTTGTCTAAGAACCAAAGGGAGCGTGTTCCAGAGTGATGGTCTCAGGAAGGAGAAGGATCTGCCACCTTGCCTAGAAGGTCTCATTTTAGTTATCACAGCTAGGCATTTATTGGCTGAATGGACGCATCTCCTTTGGATCTAATTTGAATTTTACAGTTAATATAAGAGCTGTAATAGGCTTTGTGGGTGAAAAAGAATTTTACACATTTTTCTTTCCCTCATTGAAAGCCAGAGAAGAGCTTTATGATCAGAAGATAGCAACCATCATCAATAAAGCTGCAAGCAGAAGCTGAACGCTCTTGAATACAAGCTGTACCCCCTCCCCAGTCTGACCCTCCAGCACCACACTTCACTGAAAAGTGCAATGCCATCATGCTCTTCTTCACTGAAGACATACAATATATACAACAGCACATTGACAGCACATAGCCTGCTATTTAAGAAGACCCACAACAGATTTTTGAGTCAGTGTTTTCAAATCTTTTTTTTTGAAAATTTGCAACATTAACGTTAGAATCTCTTGGTCGTGCAAATATTTTATTATATATTCAGTTGTCTAACAAAGATATTTTTCAGACTGTGTGATAAAGGCAGTGTAAGATATTGGGACTCTAGTTGGCAGAAGTATGCACCCTGACTAAGTAGGGACCACAATCCTTGTCAGAGCAAGTCAATGATAAAACATAAATTAGCTTGTGCTCATCATCTGGTAGCTTGGCGCAGAGCAGGCAGGCCTTACTTAGACAGCAATATGTAAAGTACTTGTGCAACACATACCCACCATAACCTCAGGAAATACACCACAAAAAGAGACTCCACACAGATATAGAAAAATAAAGCTTATTTTCAGGTTAATTGAAATCCCACACGATACAGATCCAACTCATAAATAGCTTGATATTTGCTTTTGCAGACTCAAGAATTAAGCAAGGTTGATGAGTAAATGCAGAGATCAAAAGGGTGGTGCTGGGGACTCCTCGGCATGGGTGTGCGATGTTTTTATGGTTCTGGTACTTTCCTGGTTGTGCTCCTGTTATGGAGCGGTACGCAACTAAACTGGGCAAGGCTGTGCGGGTGGACTGACAGCAGTGAGCGGCACCTGTTTGGAAAAGCCGCTCAGGTCAATTGGAAGTAGCAAAGCAACAAAATGAAAGCAGGGCTGCTCCAGATGGTTCACAGTTGTAAGCTGCAAAGTTTGGCAAAGCCCCTGGGGTTGACTTGAGAGTAGTGGGCGGCAAGGAAAAGCAGAGCCGCTCTAGACAGTTTACAGATGTGGGCAGCGAATTTTGACTAGGCTGCTCGGGTTGAGGGAAAACAGAAGCTGCTCGGAATCACTCTGGGTTGGGAGAACGAGTCTTGGGCTACAGGGCAAAGATAGGCAGGCAGCAGAGCGGCACAGCAAAGCAGAGCAGCAGTTCCTGGGAGTAGTCATTCATGGCAGACTGGCAATCCTGGCACACAGCAGACTTTACTCTAGCTGCATTTCCTTGAGTCCAGAAGTGTACTGATTTTAGTGGGTCCGTGGGTGCTTGTACTAGAAAGTGCCTTTGATGTGGGGGATGACTACAAAGTGTTCTTGTGAAGTGCACAGATCCCACCTTTCAGGGTCAGTCTCAGCTCCAGACTCAGTGGGACGGAATCCGCCCCTTTGTGTGGTCACTACCCTTTGAGGTGGAAGTATGAGCCCTTCCCAACCTTCTCCCCAGGAAGAACTATCAGTATGCAGATGTAGCTGAGAATCCTGTGTCGTGGGTGCCTGCACGAGTGTAGGAGTCACCTAGCCCAAGCCAGACGTGTATTGACGATAGGCTGTGGGCACACAGGCAGTGAGTGTAGATAAATGTCCACTTTCTAAAAGTGGCATTTCTAGAATAATAATAATAAATCCGACTTTACCAGTAAAGAGGATTTATTATTCCCATTTCAATGGTACTAAACATGATGTGGCTACTCCTCTCGGATCATGAATTACAGCTTAAAAGAAAATAATATAAGGAATTCCCAGTGCTGCCCTATGAGAGGGGCAGGTCTCACAGTAATGAAAAACGACTTTGGGAATTTTTCATTACCAAGGCATGAAAACTTAAAAATATATGCCCTGCCTCTTTTACTTACATGGCACCCTGCCCTATGGGCTACCTACGGGCTTCTTTAGGGATGGCTTATATGTAAGAAAATGGGAGTTTAAGGCTCGGCAAGAGGTTTTAAATGCCAAGTGGGGCTGGCAGTGAGACTGCATACACAGGTTCCACAGTGGCAGGCCTGAAACATGTTTACAGGGCTACTTAAGTGAGTGGCACAAGCATAGCAGCAGGCCCACTTGTAGCTTTCAATTTACAGGGCCTGGGTAAATGGTATACCACTTTACAAGGGACTTGCGTGTACATTAAGTATGCCAATTGTGGATACACCAATTGTGCCATGATTTAGAAGAAAAGCACATGCAGTTTAGCACTGGTTAGCAGTGGTAAAGTGCTCGGAGTCCTAAGGCTGACAAAAACATGGTCAGAAAAATAGGAGGAGAAAGGCAAAAAGTTTGGGGATAACCCTGCAGAAAGAGCCATTTCCAACAAGCAGTGTTTGCACAATTCCCAGTTCACATCGCCAACAACCATTTAACTTCAGTTTAACATCATGGTGCAGCACTGAGACGTCTACATTACAAATTATAGGCAATGCCTTCTTCGATACAGATAAAGGTGAACCCTACCTCCTGATATTGTTTGACATCTGTGCACTCTTGACACCATTAATCATCCCACCCTCATACACACCCTGGAGTCTAAAATGGGATTCACTGGTAACTCCCTTCATTGGTTCTCCTCCTAGTACATCAGTGTTAAGCAACTCTAATGCTTGTTCCAGACATCACATGCCTCAAACTACCTGCACCTCATCCAGAACTGAAACTTGAGAAGAAGCTCAGTCCAAACAAGGCCAGATTTTTACTTTTCGCCAAGAGCAATAAGGAACTCCTACTCCAAATCTGGGTCAATGGCATGAACTTGTCAAACCCCAACTTTCAGCCACAGCCAGTTCACTTGCATTTGTGTTGGACACTGACCTCGCCATCAAGAAACATAACACCAAGAAAACCAGTTGAGCCTGCTACCAACCCTGTCTTCTGAAGAAAGTGAAACCATTCCTTCCACAAATCGATTTTAGAATCGCAATTGAAATCCTCATACTCTGCACCTGAATGGTGGCAAAACCTACCTCCATTGGTTTCCAGACTCCCTGCCTCCCTAATTGGCCACTTTTAAGGGTATCGTACACACTACAGCCTGCCTCATTGAGAGTCTGAAGAAATATGATCACATCACTTCAAGCATAACAGAATTCAGCTGGCTTTCCTTGCCATTCCACACCTTCTTCGAAATCAATTGCATCATCTACAAAATCATCACAGCTGGCACCCCAAGCTATCTAACTGACAAGCTCTTTACCTCCATTGGGTTTCTGCACATCCGCAGCCAGGAGACAATCAAAAAGGAGATGAAGAAGTGGAAAAAAGAAAAAAAAACAAGGCAACCAATCCATATCTATTTATTCACCCAGCATCTATCTTTATCCCTGTATCCATCAGAAACCTCCCAACCTAACTCCAATTTAGGAAATTGCTGAGATAAATTTATTTTAAGAACACTACATACAGTGAACTAACAGTTCACCTCCATTTTCAAAACTCCTGTAACTCATTGATTTTTACTTTACCTTTGACGCTGCACAACACTTTGCTGGCTTTCGGCTTGGTTAGCACTATACAGATACCACACACTTGCATACAGTCCGCTTTCAAGATTTAAGCAGAGCCAAGCAGTTGCTAGGGCTCTGGATTTTGCTCCCTGGTAATCTGCTTTCTCTGCTGTCATTTGAGGGAAATATAACCACCAGTTTGCCAGTAGCAACATTTTTGACCCTGACGGGATAGGAATTCAGGTGGAGTTAGACAAGTACGACCCTTTCTTCCACGTCTTCCTCCCCCACCACTCCAAAACCTCTGTTAATCATTCCAATTGGCAATGCGCAAGCCTACGATTGAATTTGGTGAATGCTGTTTGTCTTTCTTCAAATATGGCTGTAGGTAACTTTGGACCAGTGCAAGATGATTCTATCTCTAACAAAGCAGTGCTCAGTCCTAATCGTTTTTTTCACTTCATTGTTTAGGAATGTATTCATTTAATTGGATCAAAAGAAGTAAATCAGGACTACAACTTCTAGAATTCATTAGGCTGCTTAAGAAAAACCGAAGACTGGAGCACTGTATCCTTGGTGACAGTGAGTCCTCTTTTAATCTTAGTCAGGTGGCTCTTGTGATTTCAGGTTATTCTTTCCCTTTTCTGAAGAGGCTTTTAACTGTTCCACACTACCCTTTCACTAGCCAACATGAAAAATACTGCATCCCTTCTTTCCAGGAAAATAGTAGAGCTTGTTCATCACTTGCAAGTGGTTGAAAAACTCTAAGACAAACCTAGTCAGAGAGCGATTTCTTGCGACCTTTGAGCCTCATAGCATTCTTCTCCCTCAGACTTGTTTACACAAAAAGACACTTTATTAGGTTTTATGCCAGAAGTATACCTAGTTCTCTCTTCACACACCCTTTCCATCGCTCATCCTTTCCATGCAGTGCTGGGTGTTGCCTTCCAATGTTCTAGCAGAGACACTCCCTTCACACCACCTTGATTTCAATTGACCTTTGTAATGGTTGCATCAATGGAGGGTAAAGATGTTCACCTCACAGACCTCATGTTCAAAACTCTCTGGTATTCGTAAAAGAATGCATGCAACACCAACGTCCTGAAGGTTAGGGTGGTCAAATTAGCCCTGAGTATATTGTTCTCTCTTACTAGGGAATTATAAAGCATAAGGACAACACCATAATCATGTGTTCCACCTGATCAAGCATGGAGGAGCGGACTCCAGACCACTTGGTAAAGAAGCAATGGAGCTTTGTCCAAAGGTAAATAAACAATTCTTTCAGCAGCTCATCTGTCAGTTGGGGATTTCAGAATAGCAGATTTTCTCATAAGTTTTCCTGCAAATTAATGGAAGCTCTTTTGGAAGCGTTAGACCAGATATTGCAGTCATGTGGCCTTCTGACTTTGTTCACAGCTTAAGTGCACAGAAAATATCATCTCTATTGCTCGCTTGAATTTCGTCTGACGTATTCTGTTTGAGATGCTAACTCATTGTGCTACACGTTTAGTCTTCATTATGATTACCTCTCTGTCGCTCTTCAGAAAGGGAGTCAAATGTCAGATCAGCATGGCACTGTTCATCCTCACAAGTCTGGATTTGGCTAAGCATCCATGGTTCCCCGATCTGTCTGGAAACTGAAATTGCTAGGTTTGGTGACTTGCATGTGCAAGTTGGCTTCCAGGTGTTGGGTACAAAGGCGGTGTAGTTAAGTAGATAGTCGAGAGTTGTCACCTGGTGTTGCAGTAATTCTTTAGGACCTCTTCAGACAGACTATATTCAGATAAATAAGTATCCTGTATCCTTAGCAGAAAAAGTTGTAAACAGTGGAACTGTGAATGTTTCTTGCACTGCCATTTCTGGTTGCGTTTATTTTCCTCATCAAGGCTATATAATCAGATAATCATAGGACTTATGATTTTTGCCTACCGCTGTTCAAATTCCCTCTTGCTGGGGTCTTAACTAGTTCTCAAATTTTTTACTCGCGCCAACCAGAGTTGGTTTTCAGATAATGCTTCCTTCCTTGTTTGCTTCCGAAGATGATCAGAAACTTTCTTATGGGCAAAGTTATTTTGTGGTCTTCTGTTTTTCATTCCCATGGCTCAAAGAGTGAGTGAGATTGTACCTATTGAACTCCTGAGGCACACTTCGTCAGTACATCCACAGAATGAATCTTTCAGGACGAATTATGATATCTTCATATACTTTGAGGGCATCAAACTGTGTCACATCATAAAGCAAACCATTTCCAGATGATTTTCTTTAACGACAGACAGACATGGTTATGAAGTGGCTCTGAAATTGTCCCTTGATGGACTTGCTGCACATTTTAACTAGGGTGATTGGTAGTCAATTTGATTCTCCTATGGGATTGCCAGATACAGAGAATTTGTAAACCACAAGTTGGTTCTCGGTGCATTCTTTTTCAAAGCATTAGTCTTTTTGAAGTGGATTATTAAGTGCAATTTCAATTTGTCAAGTCAGCTCTCCTTTTCTGCATCTGGCTTCATTAACAACTTGTGTATTTTTAACCCTCCTCCTTCAAGGATGTTTGCTAGTGGTTTATGTAAGGAATTAAAGACATCTTAGTTAGTATCCATTAGGCAAACAAGTTATTTGCCTTTGCTAGCACGCTGTCTGATTGGTAGGACAGCTACTTCACAGTCCTTACCACATACCATCCTTTCCTTTTGATGGTGAATGATCAATTACAGGTTGATTCTGAAGATCCCCTCTCACGTCTCGTGATTTCCTTGTTACGGAGTCTTCACTGGTTACCTATTGGCAGACGCATTAAATTTAAAGCTCTCACTTTTCGGCATGTATTGTTCACATTGTATGGTGTGATTGCTGTGCATCTCTTTTCTTTGCCAACATGTCGGAACTGATGGTTCATTTGTTTTGTTTAATTTTGTTATTGGAAAATAACATCATATAAAAATAAAAAAAATCTCCCTTTTGCCTTCAGAGCCTGTGGACAGAGTAGCCTGGGCTACCTGAGGAAATGGCTACTGCCCTCTTGTCAGGTGACAAATCTTCTTCTTGTGCCCAGGATCTGTAGGGCTAGAAGAGGCGGTAGTTCCTTTTCTTATTCAACTGCCAAACTATGAAATTCCTTACCTTCCTACCTCCGTTTTGCTCCTTGTGATCAGGTCTTCTGCAAACTCTTGAAGGACCCACCTGTTTGATCACTAGGCATTTAGGTGGTTTCATAGCCTGTATATGTGTTAGGGTAGCTAGCGCTGGGATGCTACCTTGGAGGAAGCTGTGCGTTTTATACGTTAATTGTATTATGTTGTATTGTACTTTTAGTTTCTTTTATTACTTGGCTAGGTCAGCTGAATCTTTAGCTTTTTATGGATTTACAGAATGGATGGAAATTATATCGTGTGTGGGCACCCTTTATTTAGTCACAGTATAGCTTCCTGTAAGGCAATGCATCTCCAGTCCTACTTGGTTCAGTGCTACCTGGTCCCAGTGGATTTGCATTGCTGTTAACCTTTTCTAAGCCCAGTCTGGAGCCTGGAATGGGGTTCAGGTGAGGAATCTATGGGACCTCTCTCATCCACAATAAAGCTCAGACATTAAAGAAGTTAAGTAACTTGTTTTTAATTGTTTTAACTGCTGCTTATACTGCTTGCAAACAGAGCATTCCTCACATATACACCTCTTGATACCTTCCTTAAAATTACTTCCGTTTGTTACTATACTAATTCTGGATTGGTTGCTACAATGTCCACTTCAGTTAGGAATTTGAGTCATTTGTCTATTTTTTTCTTGTGTGTGTGTATGAGAGTTTTCATGAAAGTCTGTTTGACGTTTGTATCTTTATGCATGTGGATTATGTGTTTGCAGTGCTTTCTTTGCTGAGCTGGTTTCTCAACAAAGTATATACTTTTGGACCTTGCTCTGCTGGATACAATAGAACAGAAGCTTAGAGAATTCCAACATCAGCTCTCAATCTGGCAGGCCATGGGCTTGTAGACGTATTGGACATGAAGAAACCATTATACTTATAGAATCTTGACCTCATTGATCAAAGACTAAGTTTGCATAAATTGCCATTATTGGAAGATACTATTTAAAAGTGAACAAGACAAATTAAAGATAATTCACAGTGAACAGGACTTCCTCTTCCAGGTAGTAGTCTTCAGTACAACAAATGAGACAGTTGGGCATTTGATGCTTTAACTGACCAATGCAGGTTCTATGCATGCCAGACAGCCTTTTACTTCTTTCGCATTGTCACTTTTGCAGTAGGCTTTAGTTCTCGGGATTTCAGTCTTGTCCAAAGACTACGGGAGGGCAGCCAAGATTCCTGCCCCAATGCCTTCTCTGAGTCTGGTCACAGAACTAACCCTCCAAAGCACACAGGACATTGTAAGTGGCACATAAGATTACCATATATGCTCAAACAGTTGCCACGCTAAATTTCCATGTAGACGTTGTGTAGCACTTACAATTGTGGAGGGATCAATTGAAGTCCAATTACCTCCTCTGTCTAGCACAGTTCAATTCCATAGGAACGATCGTCACATCCCTCTTACTACTGCGAAGAGCAAGCTTGCACGGAATATGCATCTCTCTTAGATCGTGCCTCAGAAAGTCTAGGCTTTGTGGTACTTAAGCTCTTTTACCAGAGCTGCCCCACAGGGTGTAGGTTATGGGCAGGCAGCACATCTGCAGGCCAAAGCCTTACTTATCAATTCTATTGTTTTGAACCAGCGACCTGACAGTGCCCTTGCTACTGTGGTGTTTGGTGGTAGAGAGAGATGAATGATCAGCGTAAGGACGTTTAATGGACATTTACTGGAAAAGTGGGAAGAAAACCATCACCTTTAAAGGTTTGCAGCTCTCTCTATCGATTGATGTGTTACCTACATCAAAATTGCGATATGTGCGGAATCATTGGATTAACCTTTGGATATAAGTTATTAAGAGGATTAATGGAGATGAACATATGTAACACCTTGAACGAAGCAATTATAAAGCATATCCATGGTGATGTGAAGAAAATTTGGTTTTGTAATTTAATTTTTGCAAATTTTTGTCAATTGTTGGTTGGTTAGTTGGGTTTCTGTGAGATGTGTGATTGTGGATGCAAAAGGAGTATGAATGCAATTTAGATATATTTATTAAGTGTCTTAATTTTTTAATAAGTTTAACATAGTTGTACACATCAATTTGTGACAAATAATAATAAGTAATACCATTGGATAAACATTGTGCTTTTCACATTTGTTCTTGTCCTTTTCCAGAAGTTGATACATAAGTTGTATATGTAAGAAAGTGTAGTGTGTCCACTGACTATTGCAGTTTAATGACGGCGTGAATACAGTAGTCATCCATGTTAAAAGTGAGTTCACTTTGAGGGAGATATTCTGCTTAGAAGAAGATTGCGTAATATAAAGCACCTATCAGGGAATGCGGATCAAATTTGCTCTTTCAGCCAAAAATAAATGATAGGAGTCCTTGTGTGCTACCAGGTTAAATCTTTTTTTATTTTATTTTTTATAGAAATGATTCATTATTTGGGTCCTACCTGGTTTCCTTAAATCTGCATCTACAGTCCTTCTTTGACGGCGCTGGGACAATCTGCAAGAAGTAGCTATGTGCTTTACAAATCACATTATTATTAGAGCATCCCTGACCATATCTTCCAGTTTCAGTCCTAGCTCTCTTTTCATGCATTTTCATGCTGGTTACTTGCTTCTCTTCAGAAGCAATTTGATAACGTTTCCCAGGTTCCCTATGATTAAAATGTGCTTCCAATCCAACCTAACCATACATTTTCATTTTTGCATCCAATGCAGTGTGTATGGGTTGTTTTACTGCTCTTAGTTCATTCTTTGGCGCCTGTGGTGTAATGTCTAGTTGTGCATCATGTAAAACTTCGGGTCGGGCAGCTTATCAAACCCAGTTGCCTGTTTCTGTGGCCCCGAGCACGTTTTCTTTATTTTTAGAATACGTTGCAGCCAGCAACTTTCTTTTCTCTGAATGAAGTCTGGAGTCTGGCTGAGAGGTGCTTACTGCTTATTTTCAACATGCTGCACGTTTTGGTAGTACACGGGCAACTGATCATGACCCTGTATACATGTTTGCCTCCAGCCAGGTCAAGTTGCACACTATGTCAATGAGTAGTATATATAGGACATAGAATCTCTTTGATGCAGTTCTTCACGCTACGTTTTCGGTGAGCACTATGCTTTTCAATAGTTGTATGCCTACATACAGCCCTTGTTGGATCATTACATTGCTCTTCTACATTAACTGTCTTTAACTTAACCATGTAATCGTACTTCCTGCCACACAGTCCTCACTAAGCCTTATGGCGCCCTTAGTAGTAAACAGCAGGTGCAACTCATTAGAGTTCCTCCGTGGCTCCACACTTTACCTTTTTGCATGGTGGGGAGGAGGCTGGGAGTGTATGGCGGCTTATCCAGCCTTCATGTGCGGGGTCTTCCATGCTTTCCCTGAGACCTATGCGACGTCGGCTGTCTTAACCACAAATGTGTCCTCTGGTGCTGTTGTTCTTTATTCTTTATTTTAAACCTTATGCTGAGAAATCGCCTGCAGCTAACATGTAAAATATTTAAATAACATTTTCTATACATAACTCGTTTTTAAATGGTACACGCAACGACCTTCACATTCCCTTGCCTATATACCAAGCTCCCATGCCCCACCCCCAGACAAGAGTTTAACATGAAGGAGATGCGCAAGTTAACTTCGAGACTTTGGAGGTGAATTAGTCAAAGCATAAATGCAAGCGGGAAAGCTTATGAACATGAGATACATTGCAGTCAAATTCAAGAAACAAAAAATTGATGCTTGCTATGAATTTTCTTTATTTGCTACATTTTCTGATTTTCTTTTTCTCTGTCTTTGTGCCTAGCATGCTGTTTTAGAGGCAGAAGCAAACCAAATCCGTGCATCTATTTTGGACATGGCACACTGTATAAGAACCTTCACGGAAGAGATATCGGAGTACTCTAGGAAACTAGTTGGTATTGTGCAGCACATTGAAGGTGGGGAACAAATAGTTGAAGACGGCAATGGAATGGCACACACTGAACATGTAAGTAGTACGAATCTCTAGGTTTCACACCAGTTTTAAATTTCAAGTGGAAACAAAGCAGACATTGTATTGAGTGCTCTGTATTCCTGTTTTGTATCAATTTACAAATGTATGTAGGTTATATGGAACATAATCTGCTGTACTTATATGCAGCATAACAATGCTCTTTCAGAATACTTTTCGCTCCTATTTCTCATTGGTATTTCTTTCTGTGTTCTAGATAACAAATTAGCTTGTGGTGGGTTTATTTGTATTTCACCACAGTAATTTTAGAAGGAATTCCTTTTTGTTTATTACTTAACATATATATTACACACATACCATTATTGTAGCCAAACAAATACCTGGTACACACATTACCACAACACTCTTCATTAATCTGTTTCCTTAACATTTGATGACATAAAACAGTTGTCTTCTGAGGAATGTGCACGCGTTTTAAGAGTAAGAAACTTATGCTGAGCATTTTCTGGGGAGGGTATTCCTGTTAGAATCATTGAAGCAAAAAAGAAAGTTGATTGTTTGCTGCGTGGCACGCAGGTTCCATGATTAATGCCCATGATCTATCCGTATTGCAGACATCACCCACTATTTAGAGAGACTATACACTTTCATCAGTTGTACACATTCAGTAAAATAACATTTTTGTTCTGCATCCAAAACTAGTTATTTACTACCATACTGTATCATTACAGTTCTCTTCCCAAAAATGTCTTTAAGCAGTTGCGCTGTAAAGAAGACTCTAATGTTTTTTGTTGACGTGCATCAAACTACCAAAATACTATGGATCTTCACTTTCATTTGGTACCAGTGATTGGGAACATGACAAACCTTTTGAGAAAATCATTCTTAAATAATTATTACTATCTCGAATTTCTTTTTATGAATACACCAGATGAATTCTAATCAGTCCTTATAGCATGCCATTTTCTTTGTTTTATCTATATACATTTTCAATGTATCAACAATACACTATTTTTGTAATACATGGATCTTCCTTTGAAGGCAAGTCTATGTCAAATAGAGTGTAACCAAATTGGCAAGAATTAATAAACGTCCCGCATTTTTAGCTCCACTTTTTGGTGAGAAAGACCCTGGGTTATTGATGTTGGCAGATCCGAGATAAAAGACAAAACAGTAGTAGTGTGGCGAGCAATCAGCCTCTGTTTCAGAGATCGTCCTGTGTGGCCAAATTGCTTTTATGAAGTAACAATAGTAGATATCAGATCACCTGAAAATTGCCACTTTCTTAGCTTGTTTCAGAACAGTGTCTTGTCCACTGAGTTGAAAGCTGGCCGGTAATCCGGGAAGCAGCAGTAACGTGTATTTGGCCTTTCCATGGATCTACGAGCATCCTCCCAACGAACAAGCCTATGATCTGTAGTTGAGCCCCCCAGCCTGTACTAGAGCGCTCTATACAGTGCTCCCAAGTCGACCATTGTTGCAGCCAAACGAGCACAAGCATTCGACGATTTTTTCAGCCATATTGATGAAAGAGTTAAGGCAATAATATGCCTGATTAGCTGTCACCCTTCTTAGTTTGGCAGTAGTGCCCTTCCAGCACCATAGATTGTCTCTGTCAACCTTCTTAAGAAATTGTTTGACAATATCGCCCATCCGTGAAGATGGACTTTTACCATTAATCGTAATCCACTTTCAAAGCGTTCATAATTGAGCTGCCCACTAACAATTGTTAAACCAAAATATAAATACACTCTTGGGCAGACCGTCAAGCCATTTGTGCAAGTTTAATTTTTGGCCATAGCTGTGTGCTAATAGAATTTACTATCACTTTATCAGAAGTAATTATTCAAAAGATTATCAAAATTAAATGTGTGTGTGTGTCTATAGATAGATGAATGTTTTATAGAGATGTGCCAAAGAAGAAATAGCTTTTGATACCAGTCCAGGTGCAGGAGGGATAGGTATGCGGAGACTGCTAGTTGGCCTCTGCTTGTAACAGAATGGCCCATTCTTCTTTTTCTAATAACGTTGACCAAATGAAAACTGGGTTATAAGCAGTCATGGTCAAATATTAGTCTGGTTCCTTTGAGAATGAGAGCAACATAACTAGTGGCTTATGATAAATATATGGTAGTAATCGTGTTTGAGCATATACCCGTGTAGATTACAGTATTGAGCCCATGAGAAGGTATATCAATATTTTAATGTGAACTTAAGTTTTCGGATCAACAGACCTGACATATCTTTCCAAATACGTTGATGCTAAGGAAAATGAGAACAGCTCCACAAAAAAGAAGCACTTACTTCATATACATACGAGGAAGGACCCTTGTTTGGTGGAGATCTACCTCTTTGTAGTCATGTTATCACAGAATTCTAGAGAAAGAGGCAACAGAAACAATCTTGTTGCCAGAATGCCCACAAGATCACGGTTGACGTTTCCTTGCGCTCCATTACACTGTAGTAGTGTACATTACATACTGTACATTTACCCAAGGAGGCAGAAAGAACTCCACTTGGATACATATTTAGTGCAAAGCAGTGGACTCTTGTTGGATAAAAGGGTAGGTGAGGTTCCTTTGAGGCTGGGTTACTCACACAGCTACTGGCACACTCTCACAGACACTCACACATTAACTCACAGACACACGCAGACACTCGTGCACGCACTTACAAACCCACTCAGACTCACACACCCTCTCACAGACCCACTTATACACTCATGCATCCACTTTCAGACCCATTCAGGCTTTCACACACCCACTCAAACTCTCAGAAACCCGCTCATAGACCTGCACAAACACTCACACACCCATTCAGAGACACTCTCACACTCACATAGACCATCTCACACCCACAGACTCCCTCTCACACTTACTTTCACAATGAGAGAGACAGGCCCTGCAGCCGACTCCCTCCGTGCACGGCTAGGTGTTTATAGGGTTTGGCCACCAGCTTTGGCCATGCGCGGAGCGGTGTAGGGTGGTGTAGGTGGTTGACCACAGGGCCTGGCCACATTGCCTTAGGCCAAAAGTTATTATTACTCGAAATAACTCTATAACTGTTTAATTTCTCTGGTTTTGTGCAAGTAAATTCAGAACCTAACTATAACATCCCTGTAACTTTTGTTTTTTAAGTGAATTAAAATATATATATATGTGTGTGTCTATAATGCCTGTAGGGTATAATAGGTAAGATCTAGTTTCCATAAGAAAAGCATCTTTTGACTTGGCTAGATCTTTGACAAAGCTTTGTGAAATTTTCCCCCAAAAAGTGTCCTCTCGGGTCTTGTTGTACATGGAAAGTTTTGGGTGATCCATCAAATGTGGGTCGAGAAAAAGGGGAGGGTGGTCAAAAAAAGTGTGTTTCCCATGTTAATTCCCATAGAGATTTTAGACATGTCTATAATCAGAACCACTGAGCAGAATTACCCCAAATTAGGCAAGGTAACTCTTGGTCCAGACAGCACACTTTGTGTTATTTGGTGTAAATCTGTTCAGTAATTTTCGAGATATTAAAGGAAATCTAAATTTGTATATCTGGGCAGAGCCTAAGCATTGGTCTCATGGTGAGATCTGATTGGCTCTCAGGACTTAAACCAGAAAGTGCTGGCAGCCAGCTTGAGACCAATATCCATAATAGCACCCCATTGAAATGGACTGAAGTGAATGGCAGATTTTGAGGATCCCAAAAAGGAGAACATAAACGGGTGACAACAGATTTTAGTTACAATATACTAATATACCATACTAATTTTAGGAATTGTGGTGTGTTCAGAGGTGATTTTACCCTGTGAAAAAGCCTTCTGCTGGGATTTCTTGAATCGTGTTTGAGAGAAAACCGTTTCCTCGTGATTTTCCCATAGAAGTTATGGAAGGTGCTCCAGAAACTAAAATACTAGCATATTTTCTGTAAATTCACACTATCTTTCTCATCCATATGAGAATAAAACTTGACATTCTAAGAAAACCATGAACATCCAATGGCAGCAGCCTGTCATTTGTTTCCCTAGTGTTCTACTGCAGCCTCCCAGAGTGTTGTAAAGAACAAGTAGAGTGCTAACAGTCTTACTTATGACAAAAGTGTGGCACATTTGGAGCCACCTTGATTAAATCAAACTGGTAAAACTTAAAATATTTAATTTACAAAGGAGCAAAATTAGGATGTTCAGTTTGTCATAGAAATTATGGTTAGTGCTTAAGAAAGAAAAATTTGCGCATATTTTAAGCGAGTTCTCAAATTCTTCCTCTTCTATTTCATTAAAACATTCGGACATGCAGACTGAAACATGCTCTTAAAACACCAGCAGCAGACTGCCAGTGAACTCCCTGGTGATCAGTGGCTTACAGTCTTCTTTTGAACAGCTAGAGTGCTAACTTTCTGAATTTATGCCAAAAGTGTGGTACATCTGAAGGCCATCTTGATGGAATCGAAGTGGAAAACGGAAAGCATTTTCTACTGAAGATACTGCAATAAATAAGGAAATTAGGGAGCGTCATAACATAGAAGTCTCCCAAGATGGCCACCAGAGAAAAAAGAGCCCAAATGTAGCGCGCACATCACACAAATGTAGCCCAAGCATAGCCCAGTGACCGAAGTGTGCAAAACACTTCTTTTTTTAGTTTTTTTCAGTTTTATATAGCCCATGCTTGATATGAAGGTATTAGAGTGCTTCCATGAGCATCAGTTACATTACACAAGGACGCATTCATTTTGGTTTTAGCCATGGGGAGATTAAGTAATTTGCCCAGAATCGTAGGATGTTGAGCTGATGTCAAAACTCAAACCTGAGTTCCCAGTTGCAGTGTTTGCACCCCTGGCTATAATGCCACATCCTCTCCCCCAGGTGTAACAAATAATCAAGTGATCAACTGGATAATAAACATAGAGAAAGCAAATAATTTAAAAGTTATTTGTCACCATTTGAGAACTCAGAAAATGTCTCCTCATTAGTTTTTTAGATCACTAACCATAATTTCTATGGGCATAAGACCCTCTCAATTTTATAATTTCTAAAGGTATTACAGTTTTGATATCATCAAGCTGACTGACGTCAGGCATGCCACATTTTTGTAATAAATATAGAATATTTGCAATATAGTTGTTCCTTAGAATACTGTGGCGAGGCAGAGTTCAGAGGCACGGAATCAGATAATTGAGGGCAGGGAGGATGATGTAGAGGCAACAGGTTGACCACGCTAGGTGGGAGGGGCAGAGGCAGTACAGCAGACTATGAAGAGCAGGGGAAAGGAGGGCAGGGGCAACAAACCAACCATGCAGGACATGCAAGAGAAGCTGTCCCATTATAACAGACCATTGAGGACAGAAGGAAGAGGTAGTGGCATTACAACCATACATGCCCACATGCCCGATTCAGTCAGGAGACTCCTGATATTTTTAAGTACAAAAGGACTGCCTTCCTAAAATCTCCTCTTTTTCAGTGTAAGTCAATTGGGAAAATCAATTCCCCAGGCTTTCTTTTCAAAATCCCCCTCTTCCTCTTACCAAGTTCAGGATATTGGCAAATATGGTACATTGGATCACGGAGGGCAGGAGGAATGGGGTAGTGGCGAGGATTATGCTTTTTTTAAAGCATGTCCACCACCAATGAGGCGATATCTAGGGCCGGTTTGAAAAAAAACAAAAAATACTTTTGAACAAGGAATAGGAGGACCAGTCTGCTGCACTAATGATGTCCTCTAGGCGAGCTCTGACCAATGCCCCTCTCACAGAATGTGCACCAAATTGTGAGACATCAATGCCCACCTCCTACATGACCCAGTGGATCTATCTAGCAATGGTGGGGGGAGTGAACACTTTGAAATGTGTCCTGAGGGGGATTAACAACTGGCGTTCACCCATTGGGCAAAATTCTTATGTCATATATTTGTATGCCTTAAAGCAGCTGATGATACACAACTTTTGGGATTTTTCAAAAGCTGTATAGAACACCACCTTCAAATTCGATTTTGTGTGTCTCGAGATATGAAAGGTGACTCCTTCAGGAGTGAAAATCTGATCTGTGCTGTCCAGAGTTCGGTCCTCCGACACCCTGCAACAGGACACGAGACACAGTAACATGGCCAGCTTTGCATGTTCCTTGCTTGACAAGTATTCGTTCTTCTGCCAGGACCAAAACAGACAGAGTACTTAGTTGACACCCGAACGATGAATATCTAAGTTCAGGGGGAAGCGCCAAGCATAGCCCTGGCATCAATTTGCACACCAACAGATGTTCCCCCACCAGGAAACCTGTAAAGGGACATGGCCGGGGAGATGTCTGACCTGTATGAATTTATAGTCCGGTAAGCCAGTCCCTGCGCTGCCAGAGGCGCCAAGAAATTCAAGACTGGGACCACCTCACACCCCATGGGATCCTGATTGTTTTGAACTTGCCAACACACCCATCTGGGCAATACGTACTTATAGCATTTGGTGGTGCCATCTGCCCAGACTGCCGCCAGCATTCTTTGACCTTCGTGCAAAAGGCCTTGGACTTGCCATCATTGCCAGAAATCTGCCAAGTCATTTGAGGCATGCACCTCTGAACCACTAGCGGGTGGTAATTGCCCAGGGGATCCCGAAGGGCCCAGAGCGCGGGGCAGAAGAATTGGAGAATCCCAGGAAAGTTCCAGAAGAACTGGAAACCATACTTGAGACCTCCAGTACGGATTGACCAGCATTACTTTGGCCTCCTGCCGTCTCACTTGGGCAGACAAACTCATGAGCATTGCAAACGGGGCTAACGCGTATCCACACTCCTGTGACAAGTCCTGTAAGAAAGTGTCTGTTGCTGTTGTCATAGGATCCGGCTTCCAGCTGAAGTATCTGGGAACTTGATGGTCCAACCTGGAGGCAAAGAGATCCACTGTGAATGGCCCCAGAGAGCTTCCAACCTCCTCAAAACATTAGGGTTCAGCTGCCACAGACTCCTGTCAGACCATTGTCTGGAGCATCAGTCTTCTACTTTGTTGTAAGCTCTAGGAAGATAATCTGCTGTAACAGATACGTTTTTGAATAGAAAAAGTTCCAGAGATCTTTAGCCAAATCTTCCAGAGCTTTCAACTTGGTACCTCCTACATGATTGATATAGCAGACAGCTGAAATGTTGTCCATTTTCAGAAGCATGTTTCAGTGCACCCTGTCCTTCGTCCAGCATTTTATTGCAAAGCACCGTGCCATGAGCTTCAAGCAGTTGATGTGAAGCCACTGCTCTTTTGTGGACCATTTTCCTCCTTAAAGGAGTCCTTGCAGCGGTGCCTCCAACAGTGTTTGCTGGTGTTGGACTAAATAACTATATCTGGATTGGAGCCAAATATGGCTCTCCCTTTCCAAACCTCTATATGTGACAACCACCATTTTGTCCCTGAATTGTCCATGAGGGAGGTCTGTTCTGAGTACTGCAAGCCTTTGTGTAAGTGGGAGGTCTTGAGTAGTCGGAGGGCCCTGTAGTGAAGCGAGCCCGGGATGATCGCTTGAATGGAAGAGGCGAGTAGGCCCACTATTCAATCCACCTGCCTGAGAGAGGTTGTTTGCCTGGACAAGGTTCTTCTCAGCTCTCTGTGAATCTTGGCGATCTTTCAGGAGGGAAGGCTTAAGGTCTTACTGAGTCTGTGACAAAGCCGAGAAAGGTTGTCTGTCTGGACAGGGTCAGGAGTGATTTCCGCTCTTTGAGGATGAACCTGGACTCTCCAGTAAGCAAATTGTCATTTGTAGTTGCTTCATCATGCAGTGTAGACATTAGTCCATGAGCAGGAGGTCGTCTAGGTATACAGTGAGATGGAATCCCGTGGACCTGAGGTGTTCTATCACCGGTTTGAGGACCTTGGTGAAGCACCGGGGGTGGGTGACAACCTGAATGGTAGTGTTGTGAATTTATACACCAGATCCCACCACCGGAACTGGAGGAGCCTGCGGTGAGGTGGAAAAATGGGAACTTTCAGTTATGCATCCTGCGGGTCCTGCTGCACCATCCAGTCATTGGGGCGAAGAAGATTGAGCAAAAGATGGATCTCCTCCAGCTTGAAATGGCGATAAACTAACCAGCCATTGACCTTTGTGAGGTTGATCACTGGCCACTGTCCCTATCCCTCTTTTCCACTAGGAAGTTATTGCTGAGAAACACAAAGGGTGGAGATGGGCTTGTGCAGTCGCATCTTTCTGTAGGAGATCGGTGACCTCTTGATTCCTCAAGGCTACTTGATCGTCTCCAAAGTTCAGTGAGCGTAGTCGAGAAGATTGGACTGGAGTCCCATAAAACTGTGTGTGGAAGCCCTTGACGGTTAGTAGGACCCATGCGTTGGATGGATTGTCTCCGAAGTATGACTGAACTGAGCCAACCTGCCTTCCACCTTTGTTCGGGAAGAATGGTGAACTCTCATCTGCCTGGGCCTGGAACTGCCTTCTGGAAGAACCTCTGGGATTACGACCCTGGTATCTTATTCATGTAGCGAAGAACGCCCCCCGACGTAACTGGTCTTGCAGCTTCTTAAAGCTTCTTGGTGGGCCTCTGGTATAGAAGTGGCTGGCCAGTCACCCTCTGTCACGGCCAGCCCTGATGAAAAAGTTTGGGTGGAATATCTTTTTGACTGAAGATTTCACCTCATCAAAGGAGATAAATGTGGCAACAAATTTACCAAACTCTCTGATAAAAGGCTTTCCATATGTATACATATGTGACTGCATGCTGCCCGACTTCAAAGGGTCTCTGGGAGGATGGGGGGCTGGAAGCCTTGGCCTCCTCCGCCAGGTCCAGAATCTTAATGAGGGGCCCACTGACAGAGTAGTTTGTCCTGGCAAGAACGCTAGGACCTATCAATCCCCTTTTTGATATTACTGATGTACTTTTGTAGGAAGGCACCATACGGGTGTCTAGCTCTGGAGTGAAAGCCACCTTGCCTGGGAGGGAGGGGTGGGGACATACTGCTCTTAGGCTCTAGACCTCCTTGTCTAGAGGCTTCCAAAAGCAGCTAGCTACATAGTTGGCCACCTTCTCTGTTGGGGCCCATTCCACTGAACCGGGGTGAATGAGGTCCTCTGGTTCCAACATGTCCCAGGGTTCTGTTGGTGCAAGGGGACGAGGGAAGGGCGCCAAGGGCATGAGGGGCCCGCCTCATCAGGTGATTCACATTCGTGTTCGTCGTTGAGGTCAGGAGATAGTGGTGGCACACCTAAAGTGTTGCCATCCCATGCTGGTGAAGGCCGCAACAGAAGAGCCCTGTTCAGGCATTCGAAAAGGCCCCAAGTCTACCCCTGCGTCACCTTTATGTTTTGCTGCGTGCCTCTGAGCAGGGGAAGCCCCCAGTACAGGGAAGGAGTCGTCCGCTAAATTGAGTGGCATAAGGCAGGCATAAGCAAGCTCCATCAGGTGACATTCCAATGGCTTCTTTGCGGCTGCCACCCACCTGAGGAATCAAGGCTTCTACCGCCTTGCAAATTTATCATCAGTCAGAAGGACCAGTAGGGACTCTTCCTCCACACATTCCTCTGCCATCTCAAATGAGGTGCCTCTTTAGGCCTGGTGCTAGTAGTTGACTGTAGGCATGCTTGACGCTAGGATGTTTGCAGGGGAGACTTGTCCAGATACAGTGTGGAGAAATGCCTGGCAAAATCACATCAGTTCAGATTACAAGCTCTTTAGCTTGGGGCGCAGGGCTAGAGAGGCAGGCCAGAGGGGGCGTCTAGACTTTCAGGAGCACAAGGCGAATGTGGCACTGGGCGAGCCTGTATGACTTTTGGTCGTGCTACGCGTGAGATGGGTTGATGTCCTGGGGCCAACTCACCCAGTACTTCGGGGTGTAGTGGAACGCCTGGGCTCAACTCCTGGAACAGTAACTCAAGGCGCTAGTGAAAGATACCGATCTGCTCAGCGGGTGTCAAGCTGTTCTCTGCTGTATCTATTTGTATTTTTGTATTTTACACACCTGCAGAATGGGCGTCAGGATTTCCAGGAGGCTTATGGAAGCGCAGACTCCCCAGGGATGTAGCTCGTCAGTTACCTTTTGACATGTCTAGAGCACGTCCCCTGTGGAGTAAGAGTTGCGTCTTCTGTTGTGCCCCTCTAGAGGCAGCCAGCCTCACTGCATTCATGCAGTCCCAAGACTCCCAGTTGCCGCAACAGGAGTGCTGAAAATGTATTCCTGTGACAGAATGACGGCAGTGAAGCGCCTTGTCAAACCATAACAAGGCAATACCCCTCTACGGATTAGACATTTGAAGATGAGCACAAAAAAAAGGGGTACTTGGTTGCTGGAAAGCAGGAAAGAAAGAGGAGGCTAGGCAGGGGACGTCTTCTGATTGGAAGTTTTTTCTGTAGTTCTTTCCCTTGGACTTATGGGAAATCTAGTTTTTGTTATAATGTTGAAGTATGCTGGAATGTAATAAAAGGAAAGAGAGCGGAGTATATTCCTTGCCTCCGGTCCTGACATAGAATTCAGTTGTTATAGTTAGACGTATTTCAAGTAACAATAACAAGTGCCCTTGCGATGCACTGCTAATTACCCCAGATATTACATCACTCATTACATTTTCTTTTACATCATTGATAATATCACTAACATTTGCAGTAAAAGTATTGATGAGAAAACTGTGCATGTTCAGGGCCTGAGTGATAGTTAGCTTAGCACACGAGTTATAATTGCTTGAAATAACTCCATAAAGCTGAATTTCTGTGGTTTTGTGCATGTAAATCTGAACCGATCTATAAAGTGAAAAAACAAAAAAACAAATATATATATATATATATATATATATATAAAAAAGAATAGAGAACTCTGGGTAGTTCCCAAGTTTAGGTGGAGAGCAGCTCTAGTAAGGAGCACTCTGCAACACTCTAAATTTGCTCACCTCGAATGTCTGTTTGTCTAGCAAAGTATTTAAGCATTGGATCAGCACAGTGCTATCCACGCCGAGCTAGATAGTGACAAAGTCTTTTGCCATTTATACAGCAAAGTCTTTAAGCATAGGTTTGACACAGTGTTAACCTTGCTGAGCTGTAAAATGACAAAAGCCATTTACCACTCCAGGCACAGTATTACAGCTTTGGACTGGTAAAATGCCGTCCAAGCCAACCTGGAATGAGTAAAAGCAACCCCTGACGCGTGTTTTGCTCTCATTAGAGCTCATCAGAGAGGTTTAGCTTTGTCCAGACACAATATATATATTCTTTCTTCCACCCCCGTACAATACAGTAAGTATTTCACAGACACATCAAATCTTATATTTTAATATTATCTGCTTGTGGACTCCCTGCTTCCAGTTTTGAGGCACCAGGGGAAAGTCTAGGACATCTGAATTTTGTTTCTTGCTTCCTTGTTGACCCACAAGCCTAATCTCATGAAGGCCAATTACTCCCTCAGAGATACTTTTCAGCAATTAAAATGTCAAAGCAGGGTACTGGAAGAAATTGTAATAAACCACCACTTGCTGAGTTCAGTCTATAGGCCACCTAGCAGCTTACACCAGTATAAATGAATGCTTCCTAGCCCAGGTTACTGAAGTAATAAATAAACGTTTAACATCTATAAGGAGATGCTAACCCATTATCAAATTACAAACCTCCTGGTACCTACAGTTCAGATATGTGATAACCTCCTTGCTTTTTCCACCCCAAACATTTCTGCTCCAAGATCGAGCATCTCATCCTCCACCATTTGGCCAGATGACCCTCAACCAGTAGTACTTGTGTGCTGTACGCCTCTCCAAGAGATTTTACTAGTCTCTGATGATGACATCAGAAAAATGTTTATCTTTTTTTTTAAAATCCTGATCGCCATCAGAATGAAGTTTGTAATGCTGGCACACACTCTGCAAACTTAAGAAGATCTTCCAGATGGATCCCAGCAGACTGCCGTAGGACAGTCACCCATGCCTTAGTGACAATCAAGCTCAACTACGACAATGCCCTCTACGCCGGCACCTCAACTAGAAACATAAAAAAACTACAACTCATCCAGAACGCCGCTGCCAGACTCATCCTAGACCTCCCACGCTGAGAACTTATCTCCCAACACCTGAGGACCCTCCACTGGCTCCCGTTCAAAAAAATTAATCACTTTTAAGCTACTCACCCACAAGTACAAGGCCATACACAACGCAGGACCAGCCTACCTGAACCACCGTGTCTCCTTCCACACCCCCGGCAGATCCAACCGCTCCGCCCAGCTGGCCCTGACCACCATCCCTCGCATTCATAAAATCACTGCCGGAGGACGATCTTTCACCTACATCGCATCAACGAGCTGGAACATCCTTCCCCTACACCACAGACAAAGCCCATCGCTCACCATCTTCAGGAAAGGAAGAACATCACGACGTTGCAACCCCCCCCTCCAACCCTCCACCCTCAAACCCCCCCCAACGCCTTGAGACCCTCAAGGGTGAGTAGCAGCATTTTACAAAAATTGATTGATTGATTGAAAGTGCCTTGCCTGGGTCTAGGAACACAAATCTCCAGCAGTACTCCTGTGCTGGTAATGGCGCAGGCGGCTCCACGTCAGGCATTCCACACTGGACATGACGTGTGGGCCTGTATAACAATTCCTTTCTTTCCATGCCTACAGACACAAATCTGGAGCTACCCCATCTCTCTTGAGAATACTTTTTTAATTACAGTTCTTCAGAGTGCAAGAGAAAATGTCACATCCCATATCCACAGGGTTAAAAGCCTGTGGGGAATGTTGCAAACCAATGTCTGTTACTGACCCACATGTGGTTTGCTGTGGTGCCTGGGCTGCGCCACAACTCCAAATCCTGCAGTGCTTGCACCTTAATGCACCCCAAGGCCATCCGGGGCTGGGAAAGAATCTCTTTGTGGTAAAATACCTAAAGACACAACGTCTTACGGTCAAGATCCCAAGGCAGGTCCAGGTCCTGCTCCTGAATTCGGTTCTGTGATAGATCGTCTTTGTGCTCCAAATCTTTAAGTAAGGCCAAGAAAAATCTCACCATACTAGTTCTCTTGAGAAAGTGTAACAGTGTCATCATGCCTCCAGGTCACACTCCAAAAGTTGTTGGACTTTGGATCTGATTCCGACCCTTGTCCATGTCAACATGAATATCTGGGGCCATCGGCAAATTGAGGAATTCAAAATACCCATGCTGTGGCTTTTTATCACGTTACCCATGTTCGTTGTTCCCACCTCGGCCCTCTGGATTTGCTCCAGGCCCATATCAGTAATGGTTCCCGATCCAGCACCACAACCTATGACAGAACGTGATCCACCAATGCCATCGACTCCAAATGATGATGGCCAACCCGTACCTCTGTCTGACACAGAGCCTGCGCCACCTTGCTGAAGGTCACAAGCTACTTTAACTGAGCTGCAACCATCCAACCTCCCTTCAGACTCTGACCCTGTCCCATGGCCCTCTAGAAGAGATCATGTACTCCACAAATTTTTTGGTGCAATCTGTAAATGTGTTGTGAGCAGTACTTCTACGTGCCAGTAGGTGGTGTCATTCGTTCGACTCCGCCTGGCATTATTGGCCACGCTAGAATTGACATACGAGGTTCCTATATAGACGCCACCCCAACGTGTTGACGTCAGTTCTTTTTTTTCCACGCTAGTCAGCGCAGATCTGGGGGGAGCTACCCCCAGTCACTTTTTCACTGTCTTTTTTTCCAACCTTTTTGTCAACATTTTTGTAGACTTATCCCCTGTTGTGGTCAGGGTTGTCAATAAGGAAGGCTGGATTCAAGCCCTGAGGGACCAGTCTCCGGAAAATGTCAGTGACAGACCCACACCTCATCTGTCGCTGGTGCTTTGAGCACAACCAAAATGCCAAGACCTGCGTCATTTGTCACGCAGTGAACCCCAAGGCCTTGAGGAAACGATCCTTCATGCTCCTTGCCGTTGGACCTGCAACAATGTGACTGTCTTGATCCTGATCGGGAGGAAGGTCCGGGGATCGGTCGTGGAGCCATCGATCTTTATTGAAGTTATCCAACTCCGGTGAGTCTCGCAAGAAGAAGAGCAAGCAGTCAAAGAGCTCTTCAACTTCACCCTGTCCATTGAAGTCATCCAACGAGACGAGGAAGCCTCGTCACTCGAGGCCTCGCTCCACAGTTGAGCCTGTGCCAGGGCCATCTTGGTGCTTCTCTGCGCCTTCCTGAGTTTCTAGGAGCTATAGGGACCTCCACCTGACTCTGAGAATTCTGTGAGTTCATGCACCTCATATTTGGGCAGCCTGTCCC
This sequence comes from Pleurodeles waltl, assembly GCF_031143425.1. Taxonomy (NCBI): domain Eukaryota; kingdom Metazoa; phylum Chordata; class Amphibia; order Caudata; family Salamandridae; genus Pleurodeles; species Pleurodeles waltl. Next base: position 363,814,259 of record NC_090436.1, on the reverse strand, counting down.
CGCTAGAGTGTCTTTGGGAGCCACAGGTTTAGGAGGAGCCCTCTAGTAGTCCCCGACTGGTGGGTCACAATCCGCGCCAGTCAGACCACTTGGACCTACAGATGGGTCCAGAATGTCGCAGATAATAGCAGCTTGACCTTCCCCCATGCCAGTCCCACTGTTGACGATCCTGCGCCACTGGCCCCATTCTTATCCCGACAAGAAACCAAAGGGGCGTCTCCTGATGTTGACTCTGGCGCCGATTGGACCCATTCCCTCCAGGCCAGAGCTCGAGCCCTATTCCTATTAGTTAGGACTTGGGGAAGATTGGGAGGAGCATTGGACCCCGACGAATATCAGCTCCTAGACCCTGATATGCACTGGTGTGAGGAATTGGCAGATGCTAGTGGACTGGACACCTCTCTAGATACTGCCTTGGTGTCTTCTCCTACCATGGCTATGGAGGAGGGAGCTGCGTGCTATGGTGGTGAGGATGGCAGCCGAGGTCCTGGACCTTCATCTGCCTTCTTTTCTGGTCAAGACTTGCATCTTGACAGAGGTACTTCAACCGGGATTCACCCCTTCAGAATCACTTCTTCCATTTAATGAATCCCTCAATGACATCTTGCTAGGGGCCTGGTCTAAGCCCTGCACTTGGGCTCCTGTGAACAGAAAAATTGCCTGCTGCCATCACCCTAACCCAGGGAACTCTTTCCTCACCCCAGAGAGCTTCGTGGTTCAAGACTCCACTTCCAGAGTAAATTCTGGTGCATTCCCTACTACCCCTCCAATAGGGATTCCAAAAGTTTGGACACCTTGGGTAGAAAATATTTAGATCCACCATCCTGGCATTGCAGCCTGTGAACACTACATGTCTTTTGGGCCATTACTCCCATTCCTTTTAGGATTCGTTTGCACAGGTGCAGCATGTGGTTCCTGAGGTGGCCTGAGCCATGCTCTCCTAAGCTATGTCTGATGTGAGAGACACAGCTAAGCTAACAATCCGAAGTGGGCTGGACATGACCAATTCGCTAGGCAGAGCAGTTTCTTCATCTGTGGTCTTATGGCGCTACACTTGGCTGTGGACAACTGGCTTTTCGGAGATGCCCAAGCTTCACTTATGGGCACACCCTTTGACGGCCCCTGTCTCTTTGGAGACAAGGCGGACTCAGTGCTGGGGGGCTTCAAGGACAGTAGGGTTATTGCAAGGACCTTGGGCCTTTCGCTCCTTTCATGGTCACAGAAGAGGCTTCCAGGCGCGTCTCTACTTGCCCAGCCACCACAGTCTGCGAGCTTCTCAGCCCCTGTATGGTTGAGGACGTGGCACCCACAGGCTCTGTGCACCCCTCAGCAGCTGCAGCCCTCAAGCCTCTTTATTTTGCCCTCCGAACATCATGGGTAACCAGAAGCAGCAGGATACACCATCAGCTGCACCACTGGAGATCAATGACATCCGACTTCTGTGTTCTCCAGATTGTCCGAAGGGGCTTCTCCCTCCCCTTCATAACTATCTCTCCATCCATGCCATGCACTCATGACAGGCTGACGGAGGACCATCTCTCCTTATTCCGTGAGGAAGTGGCAGCTCTCTTGGCCAAGGGAGCCATAGAGAGGGTGCAAACATCAGAAGTAGGTTGTGGTTGCTTTTCCTGCTACTTTTTGGTGCCCAAGAAAGGCGGAGTGTAGGAGGCTGGCCCTCTATGTGGTGTACAAAGCTAGGCACACTGTACAGGGGGTCCAGGCAACCACACAGTTGGTTTACAGAGGTAAAAACTAGACCACCTAATGCTCTAATTTTTATGGTAGCTTGGTCGAGCAGTTAGGCTAATCATGGAGAAGTGCTAAGCATTTGTTGTACTCACAGTATCAATAAATGCGACCACACACTCAAAAGAATTCCTCAAGACCAATTTACAAAACTACTTCAGGTTTCTATATAAATTTTAAGACCAAGATTGTCAAAATCGTGTAAGTACTTTTCAAGTTACTAATTTGTGAAGTTTTAATAAAGTTAGTCTTTCTGTGCATAATTACGCACCATAGGAATCAATGGAGAAAATACTTTGAAGATGCATATAAAATCAGGCAATGCGTTTACCAGTCTCCTTTTGCAAGTATATCTAGGTCGTCGGTGGGCACTATGGACCAGCTGAAGAAGTTCGAGTGACTCCTGGTTTTGGCAGGAGCAGCTGCAGAAAGTCATTGGAGCTCGTGCCAGGCCACTGCAGGAGACCACTTGGAAAAGCACTGCTCAGATGGACTTAAAGGTAAGTCTGATGGGGCCGCCTTGGGGTGTCGAGGTCACAAGGGGTGGGGAACCCTTAGGGCACAGCTGGATGTTCAGTGCAGGGTACAGGGTGTCCCGGTGCAGAGCAAATTGGTGAGCCAAGAGCTGTATGCAAATGTGCCCTTGGAAGCAAGAGGTAGATCACTTTGAAGGTCGCTTGCAGGTCAGCAGGGACACTGTGGTGGGAGGTCCAGGTGGTTCCTGAAATACCTCGATTGTGGCTTCCTCCAGGTCCTTTTTTAGTCCGGTGTGGACTGTTCTTCTGGGTGTCTGACGTGAGGTGACCAGTACCTCGGGCTATTACACGGTCTGACCACTAGAGGGCGCCGTACCACAAATCTTTGCACACTTGCAGGGTTTGTCCTCCCAGTCCAATGGGTGAAGTTTGGTCCGGCTGCGGCATCTGGTTCCTTAGTCAGCAACCAGTCAGTGAAGTGGCCTTCACTGGGTCTTTGGTTCCTTGATGTTGTGGAGTGATGCCTTCACTCTGGAGGGAGGTCTTTGTCAATTAGTGAAGAGTGGAGGTCGTCTGGTGATTTGTAGAGTGTGTCCAATGTCCAAACAACCCTTCAGCAGCGATTGTCGAGTCCTGGGTGCAGCAGGCAGAGCTTGGCACCTTTTCTTGGTGCAGCAGGACTTGTGCTCTTGTCTGGTGATGAGAGGCTGGTTGTGACTGGCCAGCAACCATGCAAAGGTAGTTAGCTTTTGCAAAGGGCACCTTTAAGGTGGCCCCTGGGTACATTTTGTAATAAATCCAATAGTGGTACCAGTTTGGATTCATCATTCTGAGTTGTTTGATACCAACCAACCCATCATTCAGAGTAGCTGTCATGTACCTGTGAAACTCAAACTGACCAGTGTCCAGCACATGTATTAAAATGGATGCCCTGTTCACTTACTATGTTCCAGGTTTGTCAAGGAAACAGCAGGGGAAAATTACTCATGCCCTTGTGCCTTCACAGACAGTCTAGTGCACGGGTGGAAGGCTTGTCAGAGGGGTGACTTACCTGTAGTGCATGCAGTGTATGGTGGACAAGGCACACAGATTGTGTGCCATGTTGAGTTTGTTGTTTAGGATTGCATCAAAAGACTTGGCTTCCAATCGCAAAGCTGGGTGCTTCTACATGCACGACCCTAGAGGGTGGCACAATCCTTGCTGCTGCCCCCAGGGGCCTACCCTTAGTACCCCATTCCTTAGGTCCCAAGTACCATTTGCTAGAGACTTAAAGTGGCAGCTAAATGTGTTGCCAATTGTGCCAATACATCACAACAGTTTTAATTAAATTGATCTGGCCCAGGGAACCTGGTTAGCAGAGCCCCTGGGCACTAACAACTTTGAGACTGCATCACATACCAGGTAAAAAGTGGGGGCTAACCATGACAAGAGTCCTTTTCTCACACCAAGGCCTTCTTCCTCTCCTAGACCTTTGCCCTCTCAATTTCTTCCTGAAAAAGGAGAAATTGAAAATGACCATGTGCACACAAGTCCTGTCTGCCCTGGACCCGGGAGACTAGATGATAGTGGTGGACTTGCAGGACGCATACTTCCATATACCTGTCCTGCCTCCTACAGATGTTACCTGCGGTTTGTGGGAGGTCACAAACACTTTCAGTTCACAGTGCTCCCCTTTGCCCTCACCAGCGCTCCTCTTGCTTCAACAAGGTGATGGCAGTGGTCTGCAGCTCTTCTGCAGAAATCATGGGTGCCAGTCTTCCCCTATCTCGATGACTGGTTGTTGAAGGTGGACTCGCCTCAGGTTGTCGTTTCCCACCTCAAGACTGTGGTAGACCTCTTGTACTCGCTGAGGTTCACTATCAACATACCAAAGTTACACCTGACCACTTCTCAGATGCTCCCTTTCATTGGTGCTGTTCTGGACCCTGTGCAGTTTCGGGTTGTCCTCCTGAATGGCGAGTCCAGGATATTCAGGCTACGATACCGACGTTTCAGCCTCTATCATAGATTTCAGTGAGACTGAGTCTGAGACTGCTGGGACTCATGGTCTCCTGCATCATGCTTGTGACGCATGCCCTCTGCAGTGGGACCTGAAATTCCAGTGGGTGCAGCTTTAGCAGGATCTCTCTGACATGGGCTCGGAGGGCACTGCAAAAGATCTGCAGTGGTGGCTAACGAACCACGATTGGGTCAGCAGCACATCCCTCTCCTTTTCCCAACCAGATCTGACAGTAGTGACAAATGCATCACTCCTGAGCTGGGGAGGCCATGTGGGAGAGGTGGAGAGCAGAGGCCTCCGTTCTCCAGTGGTCTCTGGGCTCCAGATTCCACATCAGCCTGTTGCAGCTCCAGGTGATCTGAAAGCCTTTCTAAACTTCATCAAGGGAAGGCTAGTTCAAGTGTTTCAGGATAACAGCACCGTCATGTGGTACTGCAACAAACCGGGCAGTGTGGGGTCGTGGACCCTTTGTCAAGAGACCCTGCTCTCTGGACGTGGCTGGAATGTATGGGCGTTTCACTGGTAGTTCAACACCGGGCAAGCTCTCTAAACGCTAGGGCTGTTAAACTCAGCCGAAGATGCCTAGTGGATCACAAATGACTTCTCCCTCTGGAGGTGGTGCAAGGTCTCTTTCAGCAATGGGGAGAGCCTTGGTTAGATCTGTTCACCAGCGCCAAGAACGAGCAATGTCAGTACTTGTGCACCCTGGACTTTCCAAGGTGACTCTTGCTCAGAGATGATTTTGTCTTGAGTGGAGCTCCAGCCTCCGGTGCACCTTTCTGCCAATGCTACTCCTACCCAGGGTTCTCAAGAACATCTCCAACTACCCAGGTCATCCTTGTGGCACCTGACTGGGCCTGGAGAGTTTGGTATACTGAGCTCTTGAGCATGGTCATCGGTCCTCTGATCAGGCTTCCTCTTCTGGAGGATCTTCTGTCGCAGCACCAGGGGAGGATTCTCCACCCGAACCTGTCAGTGCTCCGCATTCACACGTGGAGATTGAGCGGCGACAGTCTGTAATGCCATGCCAACGCGCCCCTCCACCAAGAAGATGTATACCTTAATTCGGGGCAGGTTTGTAGCATGGCATGCAGAAGAACAGGCTTACCCCTCCTTTCTTTGCTTCTTTCTCAGGTATTTTTGTTTATTCTCTCTTGCCCATTAGTGCTCTGCTTTCAACACCTTCACATGCTGTTTTCCTGCCATCTCTCCATTTTTGCAGTTGCCTGATCAGCCATCCCTTTTCAAGTCCTCTATTATACAGGGGTTTCTGGAACGTCACCAACATTTATTCCCTCTTACACCCTTCATCATGCCTCAATGGGAACTAAATTTAGTTCTGACTTTCATGAAGTGTACTTTCAAGCTGCACCACAACTGTCCTCTCAGGCTTCTATCAAGACAGCCTTTCTAGTGGCAATAACATCTGTTTGGAGGCGGCTGCCCCAAACTGTGGGAGTGGAGGTCTTATCCCCAAACTACATCATGGAACGAGTCCAGAGAATACGGCTCACAAACCACCTGCAGGAACACCACCCAGACCAGTACTGATTTGCCTTCTTAATTTCAGTCAAAGAAATAATACTGCAGAAAATGCGCACGGTGGCGGCGCTCCGGTATGAAAGCTCCTGCGTCTGCCTGTTTCCAGACTACACAGCAGCGGTCCAGCGTCAACGGGCCTCCTCTGTGGGGTGTCAAGAAACACCTATGCTAAGCCTCACCTACTCCATGCTATTTCCAGCCAGGCTCAAGGTAATAGCTAATGGCGCCAGCTTCTTCTTTACTGAGCCAGTGGGCGCCTGGGACTGGGTGAAGCAACGCAGATATGAGGTCTCTGTGTCATCGTCCCCGAATGCACACCCTAGCCAGCCCAAAAGAAAGAAGCGTAGTAAGAAAACCCCACAAGACACTGGCACAGATAGAATGAAAGGCACTCCCACACCGGTCCAAGCACGTCTGGCACAAAGGCAGGCACTGTCGGCTGCAACTGCGCTATGGAAGGACGAGGGACTGACCACGTCGCAGATAGGGGATGGACGGCATACTGACTCTAAATCAGAGGCCTCTGTCAGTGAGGATTTCTCTGGCATCCTACCAGTGGTAATGCCACAGACAGCAGACATGCCAATTTAGGATGGAACCGGTTATTAGTGTTAATGTTAGTGCTTTGGGCACTTCCCTGCCCACCGGGCTACTCGTCCCGCTGAGTAAGACTAATGTAACTAAGTGTTTGAAGTGAGATGTAGCATACAGGGACCTATCATGTTCTACGAGTCAGGCGGCGCGTACACTGGGAAACGCACAAGTGCTATACTACAGGCCAACCAGCCCCCCACCCTATTCCTGGGTGCCCACAGGCCACACTGTTGGGCAAAATGGAGACCCCATTGTTTGAGATTGTGTTCATGGTTTGGGTATACTCCGTTGTTCAGGGTCGCCCAAGTATGGGAGTTTTGGGGTATCTGTTATAGTTATAATCGAGCTCAAGGAAGATGCATGAAAGGCGCACGCGCAGGAATGGATCTGGCCCAGCAGCAGGGAATGGTTATCCTTCCTGTTATCCTCTACATAATTTCGATTAAGTGGTAGAAATTAAAGTAGTGATTTGGAATGTACGGGGTTTGGGCACTACCTGTAAGAGACATGCGATACAACAGTATATAAGGTGACGTGGGGCGCAGATAGCGCTGCTGCAGGAGAGACATATAGCTTGGAGTGAGGAAGTCAGGCTGAGGCATAGATGGCAAGGACAATTCAATTGCACCATTTATTCGGGGTATGCGGGCAGAGCTATGGTTTGGGTCCGTGCAGGTGTCCTGTTTAATCCATTGACACTGAAATAGATCCAGACCACTGATATGTTTTGTGGAAGGGTCCCTGGACGGCAGATCCATGTTACTGGGAAGTGTCTATGCCCCCAACGTCCACCAAGTTGAATTTTTTGCTAGTCTATCATCTGTATTGGTTAAATGGGCACATCTGCTGTGGATTGTAGGTTGGGACTTTAACAGTGTAGTCAACGTAATCCAGGATCTCTCTTACTCCCCGAAACCAGCATCACCTGTAGTATTCGTGGCCACACACTTTCCCCAATGGCAGCAGCAGTGGCCGTTGCACGACTGCTGGCATGTACTACATCCTTTCGCTAGAGAGTTCTCACACTATTCTATACCACATGACCTACATGGCGCAGTTAGGTTACATGTTATCAACACAAAAGGATGAAGGACGGAGTGCTGAACAGTGCAAACACTCACCCCAAGTAACAGATCTGGGTTTAATCCATCGTTCTTTTGATCACCATGCCACCCCAGTTTGGACCCAGCCACATGCAAATCAGTCAGGACCCTGTTCCCCATGGGAACAGTCCAGCCCGAACTGCTAGGCCAGGTCCTCCCTGGACAGGAAACAAGCATCCTGGGACGGTTTCAGGGTATCACCCTTCATCAGCCAGGCTAGCTTGAATCCAGTGGCGCAGTTCAGATGCCCCGGCTAGTACACATAGACCAGAATGGACTTATCCCCGGCAGATCCACAACACTTAATATGCGTAGATTGTATAGAATATTGGAAAAGGCCCTGGCACAATGGCCATATGCTGCATGTCTAGTTCTAGACCTTGAAAAAACGTTTGATATGTAAACTGTAGCTATATGTTTTCTACCATAGCCGCCTTTGTCATAACCGGTTGCCTGAATAGTCTTATACAACTTTTATGCCTGGATCCTATGGCTCGAGTAAAGAGTAGACAGTGCAAGAGGTACACATCAGGGCTCCCTCCTGTCTCCACTGCTGTTAGCCCTGGCTATGGAGCCAGAATGGGGGATTCCATTGGACGGAATCATGCCCGTAGCTTCCTTGCAGATGACGTACTGATTTATATACATGACAGAAGGAATGGCATAAGTGCCACAACTAAGATATTATCTGACTTCAGGGCAGCGTCGAGTCTAGGGGTAAACTGGTCCAAGTCCTGCCTATTCCCTTTACACCCCTGCTGTCCTATGCAGCATTTACAAGTGGAAACCCGAGACATACGCTGGGAGTCTACTACCTTTCGCTATTTGGGTAGAAATATTTACCACACCACGCAAGATCTGCTGGATGGTAACCTCACAGGAGCTATTACAACTAATATGCTCTCAGATGACCTTCTGGAGCACTTACTGTCGAAGGCAGGATCGCATTATCTAAAATGGTTGTACTCCTGTGCCTTGTTTATTTTTTTCATAATTTTCCTCTAATTACCCCCAGGAAGGTCTTCTGTATGCTGCACACTGTATTAGGTGCCTTTCTTTGGAACAACCGCAGACGTCTGGTGGGGCTCTGTAATTTGCAACTTCCATTTGGGAGGGAGAGGTTGAGAACCCCCAATTTTGAATACTATTATTTTGGGAGCGCAACTACAGTGGCTGGCCCAGTGGTTAGCGGCCCGCCTGTTAGAAGAACGGGGTTATCGTTCCAGTGGAGCAGCACAAGGCTTGGTTCGGGAAACCTTTCTCCCATCTACTCCACCACCTCCACATGGTATTACATTGCTGGCAGTGGCCCACACCGGCTATAAATGCAGTATTAGAATAATGGCTCCACTCCTGACGTATTCCCCCGAAATTAGGCTTGCAGTGCTCAAAACATTTTGGACAAGGCTTGGCCAGGCGGGGCTAGAACAATGGGAAGCAGTAGGGATCGACATAGGTGGGAGCTCTGTTCCGCGATAAAGTACTTAAGTCCTTTGACCACTTACACAGTAAGGGGGGGGACTCCCAAGACAACATTTCTTAGCACACACTAGATTAATTGCCATACTAGCTGAGCAGTAGCAAATAATGGACTTGGAACCGGATCCCCATCCTTTAGTGCATGCCCTCCACATCATGGGCAGTGGGAATAGCTTCACCCAGGCACTGGCGCATACAACCCAAGACCCTTTACAGGTACTGCGTGGGAAACGGAAACAGGATGTGGGTAGAGAACTTCAGGATAAAGAATGATACAGGGTAGTGATCTACCACAAAAAGTGTCTAAGTTCCAATATATACAGTACAAAATATTACACAGGGCATACATTACTCTAGACACACTGAATAAACTGTTTGGGTCCTCATCAGCATACCCCAGATGTCCTGATCCTGTTGCCAATATGTTCCTGTCCGGAATCGGGTAGTTTTTGGCAACAAATAACAGGACTCTTGCAGAATTGGCCCAGCGTATGGACGTACATATGGCAGAAGGCGCCCTATTGGGTCTCTTCTGCCACTCCGAGCGGGCGGTTGTAACTAGTCGCTTTATTGACCTAGCACTAATTAAAGGCAGACGAACTATTGCTATGAGTTGGAAATCGCCCACACTCCCAACAGTTTCCCACTGGAGCGCTGCTTTGTTGAAATGGGGTAAAGCTGAACCGGTGGCACTTTGGTGGGAGGAAGCTAGGGGATTGCGTAAAGTCCCAATTGCAATTGGCTGGGACATGTAAATGCAGGAGCTACATAATTATAGAGAACGCATAATGCCTTAAGGAATGTGCCATAGCGGGCAAGCTAATGGATGTACAGCCTAGCTTAATAAAGATATTGCACTTCTCCCCCCTTTCCTATCTTCCTCCCTCTGGCATCCACATCTCGGTACCACAATGTAAAAGGTGGCTGGTTCACTGTTGCAGGCTATAGGGGGTGCGGTGGTAGGGATATCGGGATGTCATAAATATATGGACATGTCACTAATACTGACACACAATAATTGCAGTGGGGCGTTGTACACCACCTTTCCTTAAGAGATGCAATGTTGTGTTGGATTGTGTAGGAAGTTGGCTCTGTATGTACTATTTCAAAGTAAGAAATAGCATGCACAGAGTCCAAGGGTTCCCCTTAGAGGTAAGATAGTGGCAAAAAGAGATAATTCTAATGCTCTATTTTGTGGTAGTGTGGTCGAGCAGTAGGCTTATCAGAGGGTAGTGTTAAGCATTTGTTGTACACACACAGGCAATAAATGGGGAACACACACTCAAAGACAATTCCAGGCCAATAGGTTTTTATATAGAAAAATATATTTTCTTAGTTTATTTTAAGAACCACAGGTTCAAAATTTACAAACAATACTTTAATTGAAAGGTATTTCACTTAGGAACTTTAGGAACTTTGAATTAGCAAAATAGCATATACAGTTTTCACACAAATGGCAATAAGCTATTTTAAAACTAGACAGTGCAATTTTCAACAGTTCCTGGGGGAGGTAAGTGTTTGTTAGTTTTGCAGGTAAGTAAACCACCTACAGGGTTCAAGTTTAGGTCCTAGGTAGCCCACCGTTGGGGGTTCAGAGCAACCCCAAAGTTACCACACCAGCAGCTCAGGGCCGGTCAGGTGCAGAGGTCAAAGTGGTGCCCAAAACACATAGGCTTCAATGGAGAAGGGGGTGCCCCGGTTCCAGTCTGCCAGCAGGTAAGTACCCGCGTCTTCGGAGGGCAGACCAGGGGAGTTTTTTGTAGGGCACCGGGGGGGACACAAGTCAGCACAAAAAGTACACCCTCAGCGGCACGGGGCGGCCGGGTGCAGTGTGCAAACAGGCGTCTGGTTCACAATAGGTTTCAATGGGAGACCGAGGGGTCTCTTCAGCGATGCAGGCAAGGGGGGGGCTCCTCGGGGTAGCCACCACCTGGGCAAGGGAGAGGGCCACCTGGGGGTTGCTCCTGCACTGGAGGTCAGATCCTTCAGGTCCTGGGGGCTGCGGATGCAGTGTCCTTACCAGGCGCCGGGTCTTTGAAGCAGGCAGTCGCGGTCAGGGGGAGCCTCTGGATTCCCTCTGCAGGCGTCGCTGTGGGGGCTCAGGGGGGTCAACTCTGGCTACTCAAGGGCTCGCATTCGCCGGGGAGTCCTCCCTGTAGTGTTTTTTCTCCACAAGTCAGGCCGGGGGCGTCGGGTGCAGAGTGCAAAGTCTCACGCTTCCGGCGGGAAACGTGTGGTCTTTCAAAGTTGCTTCTTTGTTGCAAAGTTGCAGTCCTTTTGGAACAGAGCTGCTGTCCTCGGGAGGTCTTGGTCCTTTTAGATGCCTGGTAGTCCTCTGAGGCTTCAGAGGTTGCTGGACCCTGTGGAACGCGTCGCTGGAGCAGTTCTTTTGAAGTGGGGAGACAGGCCGGTAGAGCTGGGGCCAAAGCAGTTGGTGTCTCCGTCTTCTGTGCAGGTTTTTCAGCTCAGCAGTCCTTCTTCGTCTTAGGTTGCAGGAATCTATCTTGCTGTGTTCTGGGAGCCCCTAAATACTTGATTTAGAGGTGTGTTTAGGTCAGGGGGGTTAGTATCCAATGTCTATTAGCCCTGAGGGTGGCTACACCCACTTTGTGACTCCTCCCTGAGGGGAGGGGGGCACATCCCTATCCCTATTGGGGGAATCCTCCATATGCAAGATGGAGGATTTCTAAAAGTCAGAGTCACCTCCGCTCAGGACACCTTAGGGGCTGTCCTGACTGGCCAGTGACTCCTCCTTGTTTTTCTCATTATCTCCTCCGGCCTTGCCACCAAAAGTGGGGCCGTGGCCGGAGGGGGCAGGCAACTCCACTAGCTGGAGTGCCCTGGGGTGCTGTAACAAAGGGGGTGAGCCTTTGAGGCTCACCACCAGGGTGTTACAGTTCCTGCAGGGGGAGGTGAGAAGCACCTCCAACCAGTACAGGCTTTGTTACTAGCCACAGAGTGACAAAGGCACTCTCCCCATGTGGCCAGCAACATGTCTGATGTGTGGCAGGCTGCTAAAACTAGTCAGCCTACACTGGTAGTCGGTTAAGTTTTCAGGGGGCACCTCTAAGGAGCCCTCTGGGGTGTATGTTACAATACAATGTACACTGGCATCAGTGTGCATTTACTGTGCTGAGAAGTTTGATACCAAACTTCACAGGTTTCAGAGTAGCCATTATGGTGCTGTGGAGTTCGTGTATGACAGACTCCCAGACTATATACTCTTATGGCTACCCTGCACTTACAATGTCTAAGGTTTTGCTTAGACACTGTAGGGGCATAGTGCTCATGCACTTATTCCCTCCCCTATGGTATAGTGCACCCTGCCTTAGGGCTGTAAGGCCTGCTAGAGGGGTGACTTATCTATACCTATAGGCAGTGTGAGGTTGGCATGGCACCCTGAGGGGAGTGCCATGTCGACTTAGTCATTTTATCCCCACCAGCACACACAAGCTGGCAAGCAGTGTGTCTGTGCTGAGTGAGGGGTATCCAGGGTGGCATAAGACATGCTGCAGCCCTTAGAGACCTTCCCTGGCATCAGGGCCCTTAGTACCAGGGGTACCAGTTACAAGGGACTTACCTGGATGCCAGGGTGTGCCAATTGTGGAAACAAAAGTACAGGTTAGGGGAAAGAACACTGGTACTGGGGCCTGGTTAGCAGGCCTCAGCACACTTTAAAATCATAACTTGGCATCAGCAAAGGCAAAAAGTCAGGGGGTAACCATGCCAAGGAGGCTTTCCTTACAGATTGCTTGTAATCCTATTGTCATTTGTTGACATGAATCTTCCAGTTTGTTTGTTAGATTTAAGGTAAGCTTGCTATGATGTTAAAATGATTGAACCGAGGCATAGCTTTGGGCGTCAAGATGGCGGTCGCACTCTAAGAGTGCACCGGACCCATCCGTCATCCGCTGGTAGGAGCCCCCGCCATCCTGCACCCAAATTGTTCCTGCCGGTCACATTATGGAGGTAGAAGACCACGTTTTTCAAGCGGAGGATGAGCTTGCAGACCTTAAGACCAAAGTGGCCCAGCTGCTGACCCGCACGAGTTGCACCGCCGCGCAGAAGATGCGGAGAACCGATCTAGGCGCAAGAACTTGCACTTCGTTGGCTTCCCGGAGGGGGCGGAGGCGAATCAGGCGCTTGAGTTTTTGGAGAGCTGGATTTGATCCTGGATGCCAGAGCAGCGTCTCTCCCCTTGGTTTGCAATCTAACGGGCGCACAGGACACTTGGCCCAGACCCCCACCTGGGGGACCTAGGAGGCCAATGATCGCCCGCTTCCTGAACTTTAAGGACTGTGTCCAGACCTCCGATGGGAAAACCACAAGATCCTAATATTCCCAGATTACACCCGGGAGGTACAGGCCCGACGCCGCTCCTACGAAAGTGTTAAGCAAAAACTCAGGGCAATGCAGCTCACATATATGCTCCTCTTCCCCGCTCGCCTTAAAGTCCTCATGGATGGGAAGTTTTTCTTCTTCGAGTCTTCCGAGGCGGCATGGGATTGGCTGACAGAGGAGGGCCGGTTGGCCCGGAGGGGTCCTCCCCGGCCTGGAGGGGCTCCCCAGGTCCTGACCCTACTGCCCCTGCGGGCATGTGAGGGGGAAGCAAACATACCAAGTACCGCCGCAGGAGGGGAGTGGTCTGGGCAGCCTAGCTGATGAGGATTTGCGGAAGGGGCCTGGTCATCCGGCTAGAGAAACCTCCCTGGCTACCCCTGGGGCCCAGGAACCCACACGAGTGGAGGAGGTGGACCGTCTCATCCAGATTCCAGCCCTCTCCTGATGGGTGGAAGCGTTGCCTAATTGCCAGTGAACTCACCTGAGGGCACATCCTTCTTGATTGTTGCTGGTGCGGATGGGAGGGGGCTAGGTTGCAGATATCCGGCTGAATGGAGGGGTCCACCACTCCACACCAATGACAGGCCACTTGGTCTTCAGGGGCAGAAGTATGGAGTGGGGGGTGGTTGGGGGAGGGGAGTTACTCAGGACGCAAAGTTGTGATGTTTCACCATGGTTAGGTTGTTGTCACTTTACCTTTTCCTCTTTTTCTAGGTGGTCACTCCTGGGCCCACTGGCAGGCATGCGACACGCAGTTTCATTGGTGCGCCTCACGCGCTGCTCCCTTTGATGCAGGTCCTTTCATAGAACGTGAACGGGCTCCTAGACAAAATTAAGAGGTCTGCGGTTTTTAATACTCTTCGCAGATATGCCCCCTCCGTGGTTTTACTCCAAGAGACCCACCTGCTTGGCACTAAGTGTCGCGGTTCTCAACGGTCTTACCCTCGCAGCGGAGAGGCGTAGGGGAACGGTCCTTGTTCCGACGGGTTCTGCTCTGGCCGAGGTAGGGGCGACCCCTTCCGGTAGCCACGGTGCTGTTTGGTATGAGCGAACCACTACAGTCCGTGCCCTCCAGAAGGAGTCCCAGAGGAAAAACCCCAGTAGGATAAAAAACCTCCACAGGAACTCCCTGAATCGAAAAGGAGTACACCAGGGTATTAGGACCGCAGTTCAGGAAGGCAGGAAAACAAAGCAATCAGGAACAGACAGGATTCGCAGAAGGATATCAAATAGGAGCGTGACTATCACCAAGGAGTGTTGCAACGCAATGAACAGGCAGTTGGAATCCCCTTAAATACCCCTGGACAGGAAACAGGAAGTAGAACACCGCCATCTTGGATTGGGGAAAAGAAAACAGTAATGAATTAGGTATGTGTGTTAAACAATGCATGCTGGGTAGAGAGGAAGTGGTAAGCATGCTGGGAAGAGAAAAAAGGCAAGTATAAAGAACCCCCAGTGTAAGGGTTCGGTTTGTCCTAGGAACATCGGTAAGTGGTGGTGGGCAGGTGAATACATGCAAGAAAAATAAATGTTAAGCGCATAATGCGCTGTGTGCGGCCATGCCTGAAACCCCCTCGGGGTTTCAGGCTCTGCCGCGTCTGCCTTTAAGGCAGAACTTGAAAAAGGGGGAGCGGCGAGCGCCGTGACCCCCAGACCGGCTCCCTGGAGCCTTCATGGCCCTCGCCGGAGCCGCGGCGACCCCCGCGACCTGGGTGTCTGCCTCGGCGTCTACCGCGGCCCGGGCGTCGGCCGCGGCAAAATTAACGTGCCGCGCCGCGGCAACCTGAGCCCGCGGCGAGCGCCGCGGTGTAACACTAAGTGCCCCATGCTCGCACGGGGGGGGGATATGACAGAGTCTACCATGCAGGATTTTCCAGGGGCTCCAGGGGGGTGGCGGTTCTGCTGCACCGTTCCCTGCCCATAGTGGTAACTACTACCCAGTCTGATTCGCAGGGGCGCTATGTTGTGGTGTCAGGTACGCTCCGGGGGCAACCGATTAATATCCTGAGCGCTTACGCCCTTCCTGGAGCGTTTGACCTCTTTTTGCTCGCTCTCTGGGAAGTGATGTTGGGGCTCCCACTGGGGCTGACCCTACTGGGCGAAGACTTCAACTCTGTCCTTAACCCAGCGTTGGATATCTCTGGCCCCCGTGTCCGTGAGTCGCTCCCATCGGGCGTGGGGATTGAGCAACCGGGCCGAGAGCCTTGGCCTATGCGAGGTATGGCAAATATGGCATCCCAGAAAACAGCAATATACTCATACGTCGGTGGCACATCATACATATGCCAGAATATATCTCATCTTCATGCCAGCAATGTTTCCAGTGTCACTGGGGCAGAGATTCTGCTGCGAGGGGTCTCGGGCGATGCACCGTTACAATTCCATCTGGGTGATACAGACCGCACCCTGCACCCGGTGTGGCGTCTGAATGCCTGGTACCTCCAAGAAAGGGAGTATACCCAAGCAGTGAAGGATCACCTCACCCATTACTTTGACCACAATCTGGGGTTGGTGCAGTCACCAGGCATTGTCTGGACAGCATGCACGGCCACCCTCTGGGGGCAAGCTAAACATCTCCTGCGCGTGCGGGAGTGCACGTAACCTCAAGGTGGAAGACCTTGAAGCCAAGGCACTACAACTCGAACGCCAGCTCGTTGACTCCATGCATGCTTCCATAACAAGGCAATTTACCCTGATTAGAGAAGAGATCAGGCATTCAGTTCTTGAAACGGCAAAACATATGTGGCAAGATTCAGCAGCCCGTGTGTACGGTTGGGGGGGGGACAAGAACGGAAAACCCCTGCATTGGTTGGCGTCCCGGCCGCTGGCGGATAGTTATCCCAGAGATAGTTGACGAGTCAGGGCGCCTTTCCAAAACACCTAGCGAACTTGCGCAGATCTTTGTCGTCTACTATGTGCGACTTTACGAAGAGCTGCCTAGGCTGCAGTCAGAGAGGGAGGCCCCCTGCTGGGAGATGTTACCCTCCCTAAGCTCTCATTGATGGAGAGACGCAGCCTAGATGAGGCCGTCAGCCTCGAGGAGGTGGGGGATGCGATTGCGAAGCTAGCATCAGGCAAGATGGCGGGCCCGGATGGCTTCCCGGCAGAACACTACAGTAAGTGTAGTGATATCCTATGCCCCCATTTTCTCGCTATGTATGAAGAGGCCGAAGAGACAGGCAGCTTTCCCCTGGGCCTCGACCAGGCCACCATAGTGGTGATCCCCGAAGGCAAACCCCCATCACGACATTGCTCTGCCTATCGCCCAATCTCCCTTCTCAATATCGAGATTAAGGTATTGTCCACGATCCTTGCAACCAGATTGAAAGAGGTGTTTCCTTTGCTGATTCACCCAGATAAATGTGGCTTTATGCCCACGTGAAGCACTAGGCACTGCATTAGGCACCTGCATGTAGCGTTGTCCCACCGGGGCTTTCTGACCCCTCCGTTGACACTCCTCCTACTAGATTTAGAAAAGGCTTTCAACACCGTGGACTGGAATTACCTGGACCAGGTGCTTTTGAGCAATGGGCTCGGTCCTAGGTTTCGTGGCCTGGTGAAACTCCTCTACTCCAATCCGACGGCGCGAGTGCAGGTAAACGTGGTGATCTCAGACCAGTTCCCCATTCGACGGGCCACCCGTCGGGTGCCCCCTGTCTCCGCTTCTCTTCGCACTGGCGATGGAGCCCTTGGCAAAGCTCATGAGGGAGGACCCCCTGATGGATGGTTGGTCTTGGCCCACGGGGGCATGAAGACCGCGTGGCAGTTTACGCGGATGACGTACTTCTCTTTCTGGCTGATCCTGCCTGCAGCGGACCCCGGGCGCTGCAGACCCTGGGCCTGTTCTCAAAGGCCTCCGGTTTGATCCTCAATCCCAGTAAATCCCAACTGGTGCCGCTGCACCCTTCCAGAGACTGTATGGATTGGCAACAAGGCATCCCTATCAAGCGTAACAGCTTCAGTTACCTGGGTGTGCAGGTGACTTTGTTGCCAGAGCTAACCTGGGCGCTTAACGTCTCCCCACTCAGCCGACAGGTCAAAGACGACCTTCAGCGCTGGCAGACCCTGCCTCTTAACCTGCTGGGCAGGATAGCACTCTATAAAATGATGATACTCCCCTGGTTCCTTTACCTGTTGCAGAACTTCCCTCACCCTGTGCCTTGGCGGTGGTTTAGAGAAATTGATGCTGCAGCGCGTCAGTTTCTGTGGTGCGGCGCTTGGCCCAGGCTAGCCCTTGGCACCTGTCAAGGGGATGTTTATGAGGGCGGGCTGGGGATGTCTAACATCTACTATTATTACCTAGCAATGCACCTACTGGTGATAAACGACTGGATAGGGGCGGGGCATCTGTTCGGACCTGGCGTACCTGCTGGAACTTCAGACAATGGGTTTCTCCAAGGTACTTGGAGCGCTGTATGGCTGTCCCTACCCCGCGCAATCCCGGATCTGACAAGGGTGGTTTTGATGGGCTGGCGTGTTGCTCCGAGGGTGTCGGGTTGGTGGACCCGCCTCACCCAGCAGACCCCACTGTGGCACGGGATGTGGTTGGCGGAGATCTCGGCCTTGGAGTGGTTTCAAAGATGGGACCTCATAGGAATCTCGCTACTTGGTGATGTCTGGGAGGGGTCGCACATGCGGTCCTTTGATGAGCTTCAGCAGCACTTTTTGCTTAAGAAGACCCAGTTCCATAAATACCTGCAACTCTGGCATGCGTTACGCATGTATGTCTGGGCCGGTGAGGTCCTCCGCGAGTTCAGTCACATGGAGGCGAAGGTGCTGACGGGCGGTATGTGTAAAGGGGGGGGTGTCGCGGATCTACCGTTCTATAGTCACCAACACAGCTCAGTCTCTGGACAAGCTCTGTCAGAGGTGGGAGGAGAGGCTGGGCCCCATGGATGAGGAGGACTGGAGAGAAGTGCTGATGTCCCCTAGGACCCTGACCATGGCTACCCGCTTTTGCGCATTGCAGATATACTACCTACACATAGTGTACCTCACGCCTATCAGGCTACATAAGGCGGGCCTCAGGTCCCATGCTGACAGTCTCCGATGCTCTGGCCCTGATGCCGACTTCTATCACATGGTAGGGACTTGCCCGAGTATTGGCTCTTACTGGCGGGCGGTGGTGACAGAGGTTTCGGGGATCTTGCAGGTGGAGGTGACTGCGGACCCATTGCCGCTCTTATTGGGGGTCATGGAGGGAGTGGGGTCCAGCAGGGCTGATCGAATCTTCCTGTGAGTGGCATGTCTGGTGGCCAAAAGAGACACTGTGGCTGATTGGAGAGCAGAGGTGGCACCGATGCTGGCCAAGTGCCGCTGTGGAATAGATTGGTGTGCCCAGCGGGAGAAACTTGTACACAAAGCAAGAGGATGCCCGAACAAATAAAAGAGAGTGTGGGGGAAGTGGGAGGCCGCCTGGGGTGTTGGTTCTGGGCCTGCGCCGTAAGGAGCTTGCCGTGGGGCAACTCGTCACCACACGTACCAATTACCGTTCAACATGTCTTTCTCAAATGAACGATAATACATGGCAGCTTGCTTGGTGGAGAGTGACGTGACCTGTTTTGTACTGTGTATTTATTTGTTTTTGCAAAAAAACAATAAAGTTTGTTATTAAAAAAATAAAAATAATGATTGAACCAGTAACTCCTTTCTCACCATAGTAGCATATGAATAATGCTGCCCCTGGACACTGAACAGTGGAATGATGTGTACAGCAATATCATAACTGTTTTGTACATATACTCTGAAAATCTAATAAAAATGGTTCAAAACAACAACAAAAAAAACATCTGTGTGGAGGGTCAGTGAGCTCCAGGCGTTGTCATCTAAGCCACCGTACCTCAATATCTTCCCAAACAAACTGGTCCTTCGCACTACAGCTTTCTTCCTACCGAAGTTGGTCACTTCCTTACATGTAGGCCAGTCCATCATCTTGTCTACCTTTTATGCTAAGCCTCATCCCTTTAAAAAAGAGGAGCACCTCTAGGAGCTGGACCCAGGAAGAGTGTTGTTGTTCCACCTTGACCACACAAAAGAGTTCTGGGTGGATGAACAACTCCTCATTGGGGTATGTCTGAGCCCAGAAAGGGAAGGCGGTACAGAAACAGACCATCTCCATATTAAGTGTACTGTATATCATAACCTGCTATGCATTGACTAAAAAGCATTAATGCAGAACCAAGGCTGCGACCACTGCGTTAGTACGCTCATTTCTGGTCCTGGACATCTACTAGGCAGTAACGTTGGCATCCCTGCACGTTTACCAAGCACCACTGCCTGACAGTCAGGTCCATAGGGATAGGCACTTTGCCTTTTCGGTCCTGCAAGACATTTTAATGTGAAATAGTTCCGCAGACACCTACGGGAAGATATTGGTTGTTTATCTATTCTAAGGTAAGGAATCTGCGCCTAGAAGTCTCTGTCAGATGAACAAGTTACTTAACTTTTGTGATGTCTTAACTGGCAAAGCTGCAGATTTCTTACTGATCCACTCATCCTCCACACTCTGCAAACGAATTTCTAGGGATAGAGCTCTTC
Source organism: Pleurodeles waltl (assembly GCF_031143425.1). NCBI lineage: Eukaryota > Metazoa > Chordata > Amphibia > Caudata > Salamandridae > Pleurodeles > Pleurodeles waltl. The sequence goes on along the minus strand of NC_090436.1, from coordinate 363,794,442 downwards.
CCCCTTTCAGGGGCCTAGTTTTCCTCACCAGTGGTCAGTGTTCTTCATGGCTCTACCCTCTTGGCGTCGAAAGTTGTGAACAGAAACTGACGTCCATGTGATGGGATGGCATGTGACTACCAGTGCCGATGATGCAGATGACCCCACGTGGATCGGAACCAGCGTGCAGGGTTACAGCTCATGAAAAATTTCTGCATCCAGTCTGATGACTTAGGATAATTCTAAGTTAAGGAATTTATGGCTAGATAGATACCTGAGAAGGTGTTACTGAAGGTAAGTAACTTGTTTCGATTCTGACAATGGTGGCTATGATGCCATATTAGGAGGAGACCTGGTATGAGGACCTCCAGGATGCCACTTGTTTAGATAGTTGCCTAGCCACTGAATTGGTTTCAACTCTGGGCACTGCCACAGAAGACACCACCTCCTTTATTATGGTTATGCGTTGGCAGCGGTCCTCGATCTTCAGCTTTCTGTTAGCAAAGTTGAGAGTAACATCTTGACTGAGGTCCCCGAGCTTTTGCAAACAACTTCTGAGCTCCTCCTTCTATTCAGTGAGGCTTTTACTGATGGAACCTGGGCCAAGCCCTGCCCCAGCTCACTTGTTAATCAATAGAGCACAGGTGCCATTGCCCTGCTCCGGTCGACTCAGATTTTCTTACACAGCACCCTGCACCTGATATCCTTGTGGTGCAGGCTTCGACCAGCAACGTGAACCCAAACTCATTCCTCGGTCAGGAAATTGAAGAGGCTAGAAACCTTTGGTAATCGAATTGTTAGTCTACCAAGTATGGCCCTTTGCCCTGTGAATGCCAACTGCCTCTTAGACCACTACTCTCACGCCATATTGAGACTCAGTGGCCAGTTATCACCCATGATAATGTAAGAAACCCATGCCATCCTTTGTGAGCGCATACAGGATGGCTATGATACAGCCAAGTTTACCATTTTCTCTAGGCTAGATACCACTGCCTCTTTTGGTACAGCTATTGGCTTCAGGGTGACTCTTCACAGGCACACCTGGTTACAGTCTATTGGTTTTTCAGGAGACGTTCTGGCTAGTCTCATGGACATGCCATTTGACAATTCCCAAATGTTGGGGGAACAAAGCAAACTCGCCCTGGAGTGTTTGAAAGATATCAGAGCCACAGTGTGCTCCCTGGGCCTCTCTGCCCCTACCCACTAGCCGAATCAGTATTTTAGCCGCCTCCTAGGCTATGGTAGGGGCTTCCGGTATCGTCAAGAGTATTAGCCGGTACCCTTGTCGCCTTTTTGTAGCCATGACAGCGGTGTCGACAAGAGAGAGCAGTAGGACAGCATGCAGCCCAGTCTTTGCCCCTCTAGCTGCAGCACAACCCATGCCTCATTAGCATGCTTTTCAAAGCACAAATCCACCGTTTCTGAGGCAGGGTCTGTCAATTTCTGCCAGGGTAGCAGGCTGTAACTTTACTTAAGTGGGTCCTGCAAATTGTTCAGCAGGGTTGCATCTTACCATTTCTTAAATCCCCTGTCGCACCTCCCGCCATCCTCATACTGACTGGCTGTCGGAGGACCATCTTTCTCTCTTGCAATAGGAACTGCAGGCTTTTTTGTCCAAAAGAGCCATATAGAGGGTACTGGCACAAAAGGTTGTTCCTTGTTATTCCCACTACTTCTTGGTGCCAGTCCTGAACCCGGAGACTAGAGGTTAGCGCTGGTCGCATCCGCGTCCTCCAAGCCCACAGGCATAAGCCACAAGAATTTTCAGTTTGCTGTGCTGTATTCGTGAAAGTGATGGCTGTGGTAACAGCACATCTTCGAGGGTCGGGGGTTCCAGTGTTCCCCTGCTTTGATGACTATCTGTTGAAGGTGGGTTTGCCTCGAGACACCCTTGTGGTTCCCGGTCAGTGTGCTGAATTCACACCGACTCCTTTGCAGATGCTACCCTTCATTGGAGACATTTGTGCCTATCCATTGGAGTCCAATGTTTAAACATCTGTCCTGGACCTTAGTGAGGATGACTCTGAAGTTGCTGGGACTAATGGCCTCCTGCATCCTGCTTGCCAAACATGCCAGGTGGCATATGTGGGCTCTACAGTGGGATCTGAAGTCCCAGTGGGCACAGTACCAGAGGGATCTTTCCGATTGGGTCCAGATTTCAGAGGGGAAATATCCGCAGTGATGGCTGCAGGACCACAATTGAGTAAATGGCAGACCCCTCTCCTTACCCCAACCAGAGCTCATAGTAGTGAACAATGCATCACTTCTGGGTTTGCAGAGGCCATCTTAGAGAAGTGGAGATCAGAGGTGTCTGGTCTTGGACGGAGTCTGGTCTCAGACGGAGGCCTTGCTCCATATCACCATTTAGGAGCTGAGAGCCATCCACTTCATGTTGAAAACCTTCCTGACATCCATCAAAGGGGAGCTGATGCTGGTGTTCCTTGTCAGCACCACCACCATGTGGTAATGCAACAAGCAGAGCCGGGTGGGTTGTGAGCCAGAAGGGATTTCTGTGTCTGCACATGGCTAGGCCGCCAAGGATTTTTTCTGGTGAAACTCACCTTGTGGATCCCCTGAACACCAGAGCTGACAAACTAAGGCATTGACACCTTGCAGATCACAAATGTCACTTATAGGTCAAGGAGGTACAGGGTCTGTTCTGCGAATGGGGAGAGGCCGGACTTGATCTTTTTGCCACCACAGAGAAGGAACAATATCATGATCATAGTGACCCTTCAGAAGGGTCTCCTGTTGCTGCAGGGGGCAAGGTTATGCACATGAGCCTGCACAACCTACACATCTTCCCTTTGGAGATTGAACTGTGACAGTTAAGTGCTTTCGGCCTTCCCTCCTGAATTTGTTGATGTCATCTTGGCAGCCTGGTGACCTGGAACCAAATCCAAAAAAGGCTCTTAGCTTCTACATTGATTGACTAAAGAACTCCGTAGTGGACTATCAGATCTTCATTGGATTATCAGGAGCAAAGAAAGGCACAGCTGTGTAAATAAGGACCATCTTTCGCCGGATTTTTCTTTCTTTTAAGATCTGCTACATACTTGCCAAAAGACAGATTGTCATTATATAGTCAATTCTGCCCCATGAAGGATTGCCGGCTCATTTTACCTGAGGAAAGTCTGCTTCCACTGTGTTTCCACGCAGAGTGCCTGTTCTGTACATCTGTTACTCTGCTACATGGTTGTAGCTCCATATATTCAGAATTATGTTCTAGACAGCCAGTTCTACTGATTAGGCACTTTGCCTGCTCGGTACTTTAGAACTTAGTGGTGTGAGCCATTTCACAGACCCACTGGTCTGGGGTTAGAAGTTTGTATCATAAGTTACTTACCTTCAATATTGCTCTTTCTGTTAGAGACTCTGGGCCTCTATTAGATCTTGGCAGATGGAATACTCCACCACAAACGTGACAGATATCCTGTCCACGGTATTACGATCTCCATAGGATAGGATATAATGTGATCATGATACTGCAGACTGTATATCCGTCATGTTTCTGACGGAGTATTCCCCTCCGCCAAGATATAAATCAGGCGCTCTAACTACAGATTTTGCATCAACCCTCCTGTCTCCCTGTTCTGTGAACGGTTTTTATCTAATGGGATTCCAACTTAGAGATCTGCACATTGGCCATAATTGATCTGATTTTGGCTGTGTCATCAGGTGCAGACAAGTCAGAAAGCAACTGATGTCAGCGTGCATGGGTAGCACCTATAAAAGCCTGTGTATGTCTGGCATGGAACCGCATTTGCATGGAGACACATTTGCACCACTTGCCAAAATTCAAGGGTACTGCAGAAATGTTTTCGGATCCAGTCTAGAGCTTGGGGGAGTATTCAAAAGTTCACAAGTCTGCTGTTAGGTAGACTCTCAACCAAAAAGAGTGTTAGCAAAGTTCAGTAACTTGTACGTCTATTTTATTTCTAAACATTTAAACAAGTTGGCTATGAAAGGAAGAACATGCATATAAAAAAAATCATCTTTGCCTGTCTCAGCAGCTACTCCTCCATTGTGTTAGACTTCCCCAAACAACATTGTATGACAGAACCTGTCAGGCAGTTGGGCTCTCTCCCCTCGGACATTTGTGAAGTTCCAGCTGCATAGAAAAATTATTACAGCTTGCATTCCCATTGGCCCATCCCATGCACATTCAGTTGGCTGCCATTGGCATTTAAGCACTCACACTACTAGGTTAGGAATAGAGTAGGAGTGGGCATCTTTGGGAATGTATGCATGAAGCAGGTGTGGTGGGTCAGGTGGCAGGTGTGGTGCGTCAAATTAGAACTGCATGGCCTACCACAGAGTATCGGATATGACATGATGCAACTCCTTCCGTTCCATGCTGGCCCGTGCTCACAGTGACCTGTTGTCTGCACCGTTCTACCTGCTGCCACTTCCTTGTCTTTAAGTAGGTAAGTTGATAGCACTGGTCCCCACCCAGCCGCATAACCTGCCCACCACACCGCAAAACCAGCCCACACATAGTCAAACCAGCCCACACATAGTCACAAAATCAGCCTGCACACTGATCTGTGGTGCGTCTGGCACTGACAGATTATCATTAGACCATTTCAACCCCACGTTTCCAGCTGAGTAACATATTTGTTGCAACTATGCACTTAAATGAAAGCTACGAATGTTTACTTCATTACTGAATGATGAATCCCTGACATTTGAACACGTAAGCAAAATTTGGGAAGCTAGCAATCACAGGTCACAGAACGTTTCACCTTATACGAGGATCTCTAGAAGGGAGGTATAATATAAGGGGACATGCAATCCATGTATAAACGCCTGTCTATAATGTCCTTATTAATGTCGAGTTGTGACGTCTATATTCACCTGTAACGAAGAATTGACATAGCTTCTCAACTCTAACAGGTTATTACAGTTAACCTTTGATTTCATAATACCTCCTGCCAGACCCAGCCGCTTAGGTGAACAGCCGTTCCCATAGCACAATTATTGCTGCATTTTGAACAAAGAAAACGAGCGCTGGCTTTTCATTCTTCTGTTATTTTTCTCAAATGAACAATGATAAACAAAACGGAGATATTCATGGAAACATGTTCAATGTTTAGACACTATCAGTCACTACGGGGGAAATTGAATATCTCTGCGGTATTGGTGTACATTCTGAGCTACAGCATTTTTACATTAAGTTTGACTTGCATTAAACTGATTCTAGTATATTTTTGCAACAAATTACTGCTTTTTGTTGTGTTTAATATTTCACTAAAGATTATGCGTTTGTTCGTCGTTTCTACAGCCTATCTCTTTCACCAAGGATTTAATCGGTTGGTGGGAATGGTGAAGGTGTCACTATGTATTATAAGGAATAAAATACACTCCGACTTAAATTATAAGGATATTGCAGGTCACTTCGGAGTCCCGTGACCTCATACAGGAACTCTACTTATGGCCTCTTTCCTCTATGTGGTCATGAAACTCCCTTGTAGCTTCCAGTGCCCATATAACGTGCAGCAGAGACTTATTTGTCCCACATATATCACTAAGTTGGGACCCTTATACGCATACAAGTTGTACACATATCAGATGCACTTCCTCAGTAGTTGTTGTGGTATGATTGGTTTGAAACTTGTGTGTAAAGGGATACACAAAGTAATTGCATCAACTGACTGAGCGTTTTCATTAGGATCGGAATCTGTGGCTGCAGGATATTCAATTTAGCATTCAGCCACTGAGCTATTAAACTAGGATTAGAACCTATGACTGCAGGCTACACCTATATGTCTGCATATGATTTATTAATTCACTGAACTACCTCAAAAGGATTGAAACCTGTAAATTATGCAGAGCACTTCGTCATGTATAGTCTAATATATTTTTTACTATTATTCCGTTTTTCATTTTCTCATTCTGAACTCATATCTTCAATTTTATTGCCGAATTTAGTCTTGCACGCTCTTTTTCTTTTTTATATTATCCTTATCTAGCTCCCTTTTCGTTTTGTACTTTGCCTAATTGCATTGACAACGTTGTGGTTTCTGCCTTTCCTGATGTTCATATCTTTAATCTGTTTGTATTTTGGTACCCCTTTCCTAATTTGTTACGTTTTCTGTAGTTGCTGTTTCTCATGTTTTTTTCTATTTTGTTGCATAGTTTTTGTATTTTTGTTCTCTAATCTTCTTCTGCCCCTTTCTTGGTCTGTGTCTGTCACCCCCCCCTTACCATATTGATCTCTCTTTTTCTCGTTCCTCACCTCATTTTGTCTCCTGAAATGTACCGTTAATCAAGTGACAGTTTCAGCAGAAAGTCTGTGTACCAAGTTGACCAAATTGTTTTTGAGACACCAGTCTTATGAGCATCACCGGTGCACTGCACAGGTTTCCTAGATCGATGTTTAGAATGCTCCGGGGGGGAAAACACCCAGTAATTCGTTTGTGATCTTGGACTACTGAAGCACGCATAACCCACTCATTTATTCATTATGTATATTGACAACTAAACAGTGCCAGACACTCAATAAGATCAATACTGTAACATGTGAAATGCCCTCACTTATTTGTTATAGACTATAGAAGGCGTTCAGTAGCAAACTGGGCTTCTTTGCAGATGCCCCTGCTTTTTGCCCCACTTGCTGCTTGATTCTGTTGATTTTGACCTGACATTTTACCAAGGCCTGCTAACCAGGCCAAAGTGCCAGTGCCCTTCCCCTAAAAAAAGGTACTGTGGTTTGGTAAACCCATTTGACAAGGACTTTACCACCCCTGTAAGGCCCTAATAAATGGTACCAGTGGTACCTAAGGCAGGCATGGTAAAGGGGTAACCAGGGCTGCAGCATTGATTGTACCACCCTGTATGACCCAAGTAAAAGCAAAGCCTGCAGAGCTGCAACGTCAGCCTGCACGAGCAGCTTGTCTGCTCAAGTTCGACTCTGGCCACACCAAGTGCAGGCAGAGTCTCTTCACTGCTTATAGCACCAGTCAGTCAACCCAAAGGCAGGCCTCCTGTAGCCCAGGAGTCAGGATGCATTTTGTTATGAGTGTGGACATATATGCACGAACATATATGGCCCTGTGGCAGCATTTAAAACTTAATGCCACCTAAAGTCACCAGCGTTCCATAGGATAACATGGGCTGGCACCCAGGCCGTCCCCAGATGTCCAGCTCCATGATGTGCCTGCCAATTCACCCTGTGCTTGGTATCAAACGTAGGCTAAGGAGGTCTGTACAGCCGAAGAAGCATTCTGCCATGGTGGCAAACCTTAAGAATAGTGGGTTCTGGGTAGAAAAGTGTCATACTCCTGCACAAAGTTGTCACTTCAGTGTTGGGCTAGCCTCAGGGATCAGTAGCCCCTTGGCCACTGTCTCCCACACACTTAACACTCCCCTAAACCAGGATTTAAGAGACACCCCTGGCATCCAGAACCTTAGTTCTGACTTTGAATCCAAGAAGAGGCACAAAGATGATGCCGTCACCGACAACAGGACTTGGGACTCCGCTGCAGAGTGAAGAGAGGACACTTCAGTGACCCGAGGAGACCATATACTGGAACTATGTGATCGACGTGAGCCCGTGGTGACAACCAGTTGCTCCCAGCAAGATGGACTCCAGTGGATGCCAGAAACCAAAGCAGACTTCCCTGACTGTTGGTACCAGTCACCTGCAACCTGCAGAAGAATCTTTGTGTTGCCGTCAGTACCAGGGACAGCCAGAGCACCTATGCACCCGGACTACCTGGGCAAGGTAACTAGAAACTGGCTGTTGAGGCTTGGTCTAGGGACTTGCAAGACCTTAACTCCAAGTGGGTTCCCCGGAGCTCACCCTACACGTGACCAATTGCACACTTTGATTTTCCCCATTGATTTCAGTGGGAGTCGTTTGACCATTAAAAGTACTCTATTTTTCAACACTTTAAAAATTCCCAGCTCCGGTTGTCTGAAAGATAAAAAGTTAATTTTGGTATCTAAATTAAGATAAAAATCTGCTTTATTTTTCTAAATTGGTGTCCGAGTTCTTTCGAGTCGTGTCATTTTTTTATTGTCCATGTGGGTGTTATGAAATGCTTTACACATGTTCCTCTAAGTAGCCTGATTGCTCTTTGTCACACTAACAGGACTGAGCTAAGGTTTACTAGTGTGAACCTGTGATCCACTTCTGGGTAACTTGCTAGTATTACATGGTAAGACTCCCAAGTCATACCACATAAAACTGCTGCTTTGCTACATGTGCTATGGGACATGAGTGCATATTAACTTCCATGATTCTCAGGCTTTTGTCCTCATATTGTGTTTTTATTAGTGCTCTAAACTGATCCCTGTCTTTTTCTGTGCAATACTGTTAGAAGTTGGGTCTCTAGTTGGCAGAGGTATACACCCTGTCCAAGTAGTGACCACAGTCCTAGTCATGGCAAGACAAGTACACAACTTAAATGAATCTGCTCTCTCCCTCTGGTAGCGTGGCACAGAGCAGTCAGGCTTAACTTAAAAGGCAATGTGTAAAGTGTTTGTGCAACACACGTATAGTAATCACAATGACACACCATAAAAAGGACTCCACACAGGTGTAGTGAAATAGACATTATTTATCTGAAGAGCTCAAGACCAAAAATGACAAAAATCCAATGAATATTCACTTTCAAAAGATATCACATTAAGCACACTGTGTATAAGGCTTATTTTAGAGTCTTTACAGTATTGTGATGGAGTTTGAGTGTCCCTCCGTGAGGAGAGCATAGTGGGTTGATTGGGGCCATTCTGGAGCAGCCCGGCTGAAGAGTATTAAGTATTATGTCCGCGATACAGAGAGAGCTCAGCGGAAGCTTGAAGGCTGTTCGAGCCTACGAATCAGGGAAGATACCGCCGCTGCCATGGGTGGAGGCGAAGTGATCTGTGTTGGGCCGGCACGAAGGCAAGAAACAGGGTTGTGCTCAAGCGCAACTCACCGGTTGGGGAAGACCCACGTGTAATGCACGTCTCAGTCACGTGCCAACACAGGTGGTGGCCTGCACTGAAGCTGCTCCAGAGTCCTGTTGAGAAGGGTGGCGGGTTGCCGCAAGGCCACTCGGACGTCCGGATAGAGCAAGCAGCAGGCTGCGGCAAAGCCACAATGAAATTTTGTTTGGGTGAGCAGCAAGCTGCAATTGGGGCCGTGTAGAACTCTTGAGTAAAAGAGAGTGACCGGTGACCGCAAAGCTGTGCTGAAATCTTGGTTAGATGAGCGGCAAGCTGTAATGAAGCTGCGCTTGAGGTCTTTGATGTCCCAGAGACCTGACTTAGAACCAGGGGCAAGGCTGTTGGAGTCCCTCTGAGGGTCATGGTTGAATCTTGAGTTGCAGGGCAGAGATCAGCAGGCATCAGGGCAGCTCAGAAAGGCAGGGCAGCAGTTCCTTAAAACTGTCAGGCCCTGCAAAGTGGTGATCCTACAGCACAGCAGTCTTTACTCCAGCAGAGTTTCCTTCAGTCCAGAAGTGTACCAATTTTAGTGGGTCAGGGGCCCAGTACTTATATTAAGAAGTGTCTTTGATGTGGGGAATTACCTCAGAAGGTTTCTGTGAAGTGCACAGATCCCCCTTTCAGTGCAGCTCCGGCTCCAGACTATCAGTGGGGGAGGAGGGGAGGTAATCAGCCCCTTCATGAGCACCCTAGCCACTACCCTTTTAGATGTAAGTGGGAGCCCTTCCCAACCTCCTCCTCAGGAAGACCCTTCAGAATGCAGATTAATGCAGTGTCTGAAGGGAATTCACAAGTGTAGCTGTCACCAAACCCAGGCCATACCTATATTGGAGATAGGCTGTAGCCATACAGGGCAGTGGGAGCAGACAAATGCCCACTTTCTAAAAATAAAGTGGCATTTCATAAACAATAATGATAAATATGACTTTACCAGTAAAGATGTTTTATCATGACTATTCCAGTGATACTAAACATGATGCAGTTACTCCTCTTGGATCAGGCATTACAGTGTAAATGTATTATAAGGAATTCCCAGTGCTAGCTTATAAGAGGGGTAGGGAGTTTTTCATTTTCAGGACATGAAAGTCTTAAAAGTACATGTCTTACCTTTTACTTACATAGCACTGTGCTCTATGGGCTACATAGGGCCTACCTTAACTGTGAGTTATATGCCAGAAAAGGGGAGTTTCAGGCTTAGTAAGAGGTTGAATGCCAAGTCAGGGTGGCAGTGAGACAGCACACACAGGCTCTGCAGTGGCAGGCGTGAGACGTTTACAGGGCACAACAAGTGCTCCTGGCCCACTAGTAGCATTTAGTTTACAAGCCCTGACTATATGGTATACCAATTTACAAGGGACTTGCACGTAAATTAAATATGCCAATTGTGGATACGCCAATGTTACCATGTTTTAGTGGAGAAGCACATGCACTTTAGCACTAGTTACCAGTGGTAAAGGGCCCAGAGTCATAAAGCCAAGAAAAAGTTACAGCAACAAAACTGGAAGTCAAGACAAAATGTCTGGGGCAAGACCCACCTAACGATGCAAGGTCTTACAGATGCAATATAATTTAAAAATACATAGCAATCCTTTGCCAATTGGATCCTTAGTGGCCCCAGTGTTTTCTACACCACATTAATACTAAGGCCCAACTTAGTGAAATCACTGATTTGGTTTAAATGATCGGAACAAATAGAAATATACAATCCTGGACATCCTTAAAGGTCAAAATTAATTTAATTAATTCACTCTTATGGCATATGACATATGGCGCTAAAAGTATAGATGGTACAGTGCTCACTGCAACACATGGAACGCATGACCCTCATAAGTGAAATTTCAATAGACTGCAATCGTAATTAGTCCCACTTGGAGAAGCAAGTGGCAGTACATTGTTTTGTAAGGGGCTTGATCCAAAAGAAGTCTTTTGTGATATTGGTAGGTCTGTATATCGACCCTAATAGTCCCTATTGGACACTTGAAACAAGCCAGTATTTTGACTCATTGATTGTCACTTTGGGCCATCATCAGGACTGAGTAAAGACTGGAATTAATCTGTAGATGATGCAGAGAAAGTCACTGGAGTGGTATGTCGTTAATATACATATTTGAGTAAGTGATTCTCCTGTATTAAAAACAAATAAAAAAAATTGAACCAGTTTGCTTTGGTATATAGGACGTTCCAACTGGGATCCCTGTGTTGTGTCTGCTAAAAATGTAATATGCAGTAGGCATGAGTAGATCATATAGAGTGCTGTGATCCTCAAGGTAGACCGGAAAATAATGCTGAAAGTCTGTAAAAATGGAGAGTCTGCATTCGTCAGTAAATGGCGTGCTGGGTGAGAGCCCATATTGAGTATATAGTTGCTGTAACGTCTTAAGCTGGTAACTTGGGATATGTGAACTGTCACCATCTGGAAAAAGGGAATACAAAATATCAACAGTGTGAAGAAACCTTTTCATACAGTTCAGGACATCAGCGATTTACAACAGCGATGAGTTACCTGTGGTCCGGATTGTTTTTGGAGTGGCACCCAGAGGAGAGGAGAATTGCAGTTTGCAGCCCTCCCTTTAATGTTTTCTGCGCCCTCAGGTTAATTAGACTGCTACTTTGATGTTGGGTAATTATAATTGCTAACGTTGAGTCATTCTATGGCTGTGAATGAAAGTATCAGTATTGTAAAACAAACGGTAGGTATCCTCGACTGGTACAGTTACTGAGCCTATTCGAATAAGTACGTAACATTTGCGTCATGTACACTTTTTAAACTGATAATGCTTTGGTGTTTCATGCTCAGATGAATATGATAAATCTCACTAGTTGAAGCCATACAAGCCTTAAACTCTTTGACACTCTGACCATTATAAATCACAGTAGCCTACGTGGATGCTGAGACAGACCTTTTATAAGAGGCTATAAAGCAATATCAGTAAAATGATGCAGCCTTTAGCTTTGGTAAGCATCTGATTTAGTCCCTGGAGTCCCTGGAGAGTGGGACAGGAAAGGGTTTCCGTTTTTTCCAGTAACTGTGCATTCACACATCTCCACTCATAAACAGTCCTCTTTTTCCATTAGCCTTAGTCAGGTGAGGGTCGGGATTAACCGTTAAAGAATGCTTTTGATCAAAGGATGTGAATGGTCCTTACAAGATAAAAATAAGCAAACACCCAGACTCATTTTGCTTAAAGCCAGTTTACTTTAGAACAATGCGTAGAGTCTATTTAAGTACATTAGCTCAATGTTCCAATCTCATTTCTAAGTGGATTAGCTGATGTGTAATGAGTGTGAGCTGCACTTTGAGGGAGAATTGGCAGGAGCTATGTGAGGAAGAATTCGAATATAAAAATGCTGAGAGTAAAGTATACAGCGGGCCAGTAGTAGCCAAATCCATGATATTTAAAAATCAGATTACAGCAGCCAATTGTAGTTCATACAAGCTGCATAAATAATTCATTTATACTGCTTGACAGTCTTCAAATCACATAAGACAGACCTGCTATTGGTGATGTTAATCATCCACTACTTCTCCACTCCACAGTAATAAACTACCCATCACCAAATGAACAAGCATGGCGTAACTGAAGATATCTGCCTTATGCCACTAGCCAATGGAGAACTTTAATTAAGACCATTGCTGCAGGTCCCAATAAGCCACATACTATTATACTCCTTCATTGCTCACAATGACAGTTTTATATGGGGTGATAGTAACCAGATGCGCCCCTCAACATCTCTCCTTCAAACCTCTACCTACTCAGAACCATAAACTTTAAATAAAAATGTCAGAATGGACAACCCAGAGCAGTGGCTAGCTAAGTTTACCTGGCCGCCCAGGTCAACACTGTCATCATGGCTTACTTCCACACCCAAATGCTGTTAAGAAATATCTACAAATGGCTACCAAACAACTTCAGGAAGACTGTCACCCAAGCCTTCCATCACCAGCAGACTGGTCTGCGGGAACTCTCTTTACTCCAAGCAACTCACCAAAAGACTACACACCGTCCAAGACACAGCTGCTAAACTCGTCCTCAACTTCATATGCCAATCTCACATCACACGTCAACTGAGGGAACTCCACCGGCCTTCAGATACACAAGCGCACACAGTTCAAGATTCCTACCCATACATACAACACATGCCCAGCCTACATGTACAACTGTGTAAATTTCCACCAACCTCCCAGGCACCTTTGCTCAGCTGGACTCTCAGTAGCACACGTCCTATGCATAAACAAAATCAGGTCAGGAGGTCAAGCCTTCTCTTACATTGCTTCTAAAGTGTGGAAGTACCTCCTGCACCACATTAGAGCCTCATCCTCTCTCTTGATTTTCGCAAATACCTGAAGGCCTGGATCTTCTAGTAAGTAACCCCAAGACTAGCCCAAGACTAGCCTCGCTCCCATACAAGAGTCCCAGGAAAACCTCATGTGTGACTGGGTGTTATAAAAATACACATGACATGAGTTTACTGAAAACCATTAATTGCTAGTCTCTCTCTCATACTTCTTCATCCATCACATTGCTAAGGACTGTGTCCCTTAGCACATTACCCACACTTCAGTGATCATCACACACACCATTGAAGTACTTGCCACATAGGATCCAAAACAAAAACCTTCACCCTCCAACAACACACCGTACAAGGTGTAGGAAGCTACCCCTGCTGGCAAGTGATGCAACACCACATATAGATGTAGAAAGTGCTACATATATATGCTGCAATACAATACATTATAATGCAATACAGGGCGGTCCAAGCATGACTGTTTTACAGTTCATGTCTGTATAGTCTCCTTTTGAGTGTCAGGCTGTATGTCTGTATTTCTTCTGTTTACTTGCATGTTTTTGTGCTTTATTAGGTTCCAGGAATTGCAGAGAATGCTCGATCATGCGTACGGGCATATTTTTCAGATCTGCATGAAACTCTTTGTCGTCAGGAAGAAATGGCGCTCAGTGTTGTTGATGCACATGTAAGGGAGAAATTAATCTGGCTTAGGCAACAGCAGGAAGATATGACTATTCTGTTGTCTCAAGTCTCCACTGCCTGTCTTCACTGTGAGAAGACTTTACAACAGGTAACAAAACTGTGTTGAATAATCTACTACATTGTCCATATCCTTGAGTGTTAAAGAAAACAAAATAAAAGATGGTAGCATGTGTACAAGTCTTATCTCAGAAAATGTCTAGTGCTTTATAAGTGCCAGTAATGCAATTAGGAATGAATGAAAGTTCTAAGCATCAGTAGCCATATTTATTGCAATTTTGATGATTGGTTATTTATGCATTTTTTTAAACATTCAGGTAAAGATGTTCCCTGTAAATGTTTAAGTCGTAAATGGTAAACTGAATGTAGTAAAGCTATCATTACGCTTTACATTTTTTTCCATTCTGAATCGTTGAATATATGCACAATACAGCTCATCTTGTAAAATCTTTCAGAATTTGTCATTAAGGATTAAAGTAAGCCAGTCACTGACTTCATTGTTCCTGGTTATAAGGCAGATGTGGGAGTCCCACTGCACATGTGATGGAATCTCTATCTTTGCCTCCACTGGTAGGCCCACCATGATGCTTCCAGGTCTCAATCTGGTATAGCATTTGTGACTCAAAACTGGCATTGGCAGCCAGGACAAGATGTTTGCTGAGGGATAGCTGTTGCCCCGCCATACTCTCCTCTCAGGACTTGGGGAGACTTTGTGTTCCTTAGCAGCCTGTCTCACATGCACAGTAAGGGACACCTATGGGGCTTGAGACCATAGTTCCTGACACCCATATGCAAAGTAGACTTTGGTAATCCATTTTTTGCCCAGTGGTAGGGGGAGTGTGCACATGATTCTTCCCTTTTAGCATGACCGGTGTTTGCACAACAGTGCTGAGGTAGCATAACGTGGGGTGCACCTGTACCATTTACCGTCTTTTGGTAGAGCAATCTGAATTATATCATTATTTTCTTTTTTTTCTGAAGCAGAGAACCCTTCTCCCCCCCAGCTTTGAAGATCCTTTTAAACAGGATAATACTGATGAAACTGAAGAGGAACTGCTTTCACCTCTCTGTGCTGATACAGGATTATTCTTCGATTCACATAATTCTAACAGATGAAACATCACTTACGAAGCATTTTGGGCTTACTGATGCCTTATTTTGTACTTTGGTCGAAAAGGATGCGGAAGTCTTAGATATACAAATTCAGACTATCAAGCCAAAATCAGACTGGTTGATTTGGATCTTGGTGTCTTTGGGCAGCATGCATATGCCTCTGCTGCTTTTAACAAAGCACCCGCTGAACTTTGTCTTGCAATCCATGACAAACCCTCCCTGCCAACCCTGTACACAAGAAAGAGCTAAAAACAAAACGTAGGCTAACAAATGGTAATCTCTGCTTCCTAAAGTCTACCTGGTACCCATAAGCTTGGTTGTGCAAACTGTTACCAAACAGTCGATAAAACAGTTTTTTTTTTTTTCTCCCTTTGACAGCATCATACAAACATGACGTGTTACAACCACATGCTACATTTTTACAAACCCCTATACCTGGCTTGCAAGATCATAATGCGTGATAATCCGGGTACTGCTCAGGATGCACTCCAGGCATAATTTCATGTTGAAGTAAATTAGTGCAAATTCCATTTAAATGGGAGCATATTTTTGGGGATAAACTTGACAACTCCTGGAAAAAATGGTAAACGAGTGACTAAAGATTTTAGTTTGTCTTGTAAGTCTTTTGTCCAACAATTAAAAAACTTGAGGCTATTCAGTGGTCTTCCATTTCAGCATCAAATGCTGGGACTTCAACCTCAGTAGCCACCAATATTCTTGTGCCTCTTCCAGGAGCAGTGGGCGAGGATTCCAATCCCACTTTTGGGAGAGAAAAAAAAGCTTTAGTTCAGTTCCTTCCAAGCCCTATTCCTACAGTGGAGAGTAAAGAGAAAAAAACATCTTGGCTTAGTGGTCCTCCAAACCATCTGACTGGAAGTACTCCCTCTGTTTTAAAATATTTAACCTCCCCCAACAGCCCTCATTCCCACATCCTTCTCCAAGAAGTGACATCTCACTTGCTGAATGGAGCCTGCAAGAAAATGTTGAACTAACAATGCAAGCAATGTTATGCAAATGTTAACTTTTCTGGTGCACAGGAAGGAGGCACTATTTTCACTCTTACACTCTTAGATATTTAAAACAAACTCTGAAGAAAACGGTCAAGATGGTGATCCTGCCCATGTTCCTTGTTGGCCTTCAACTCCAAGGCTAGTACTTACAATAACCACCAGGAAGGGCTTCAGAAGGTTCCTCAGCTTTATGGTGGATAAAGTAGTCTGCCAATTTGTGGTTCCTGCTTTCTAGTTGTAAATGTATCTCACAAGTTTCAGGAAGGTTCTAGTTGATGTGGTGGCTCAAAAGATTGAATGACTGCTGTTTTAAGAAGTTAACTGGCAACTGGTAGACTCAGTCTTTTTTTACCTTTATGTGGCACTGCCATCCAGAGGTCTGATAATGAAAGAGTTCCTAGATAATAAGGCTATTGGTTTAAGTAATAATTAAACTTGCACGGATGGTGAATGTTTTATTCATGTGTTGAAAAGCAGATATGAACCTTGGGTAAAATTCATATTTTCCACTGGGTTTGTATCCATCGTTCACTAAAAAAAAAAAAAAAAAGAAATGAAAGCAAAATTTGCCTGCAGATATAATTTCTTGGGATTTGTAGTCCTCTTTTTGTAAATACTATTGCCTTGCCCTGCTTCTGAGATATTGAAAAAGTGCTTGTCATTTAGTTTGTTTAATCCTCCCTTGCCACTCCACTGACATTACTCATTCAAGAAGTTTTTGCACAAGGGCTGTTTATGTTGTTTTCCTTTATTCATTTGTCTGGTCCTGTGAACACAGAATAAATGTTGAAAGAGCAGAAGTAGAGGGCCAAGAGTGTGCAAAAAGAAATACCAGTTTTTTTCCTAAAAACTTCAGTATCAAGCCTTAATTAGTAACGTCTCTCTAAACGCTGTCCGCCATAGTAGCAGGGCCATCAGTCCTCAATACTTGCCATGAGACAGCTTGTTAAACACACCATCAGAATAAACATTGGTATATCATATTTTCGTGCTATTGGCACATTTAAGTAAAATTAAGACAGTCTTCTCTTCAACTAAAGAATAGGAGATAAACATTTTACAGTTCAATTCATTCTTAAATGCCCTTCTTAAATGCCATGTTTGTGATCCTCTGTCTCTCTCTGTCTTGCACTGTTGCAGTGCCCGGTTCAGTCTGAAGGTTTACAGCTGCGGATGCTAGTATTGCAGAACCTTGTGATGAGTCCTAGGATCTTACAAATGTCAAATGACAAAGGGCAGCTTTAGAAACAAAAGCAGGAGTGCTTTAACATGCTGTGATTCAGGAATCAGAGGGACCCCCAAGACTTTAATTCTAACACCCATTGCCATATTTTCAAGAGATTCCATCTGTTGCTCGAATTCCATCATGGATGTTATCACCCAATTAGTAACCATAACATGACTCTGGAAATTAATTTCTGTGGTATTGGGACCATGACTTTAGTGTTGCTACTCTCCACTACAGCCCAGCGCCTGTTTTTCCTTGAGTTTCTGCTTTTGTGAGTAGTTGTTCTAAAGTGCCTTCCCTGGACGTGAATTTCCAATTTATGTTCTGTACGGTCACTTGAAAAACGTTGAGAGGATCCAATAGCAACAACACTGCTGTGGTCAAGTGAAGTTGGACAGAGCCCACACACCACACTCCCAGATCTGTGCAAAGGCATTATTTGATATGGTGCGAAATATTTCCTCTTGTCATAAAAGATCTTTCGTTTATTTGGGAGACCCATGGAGATGTGGTCCACTTCCAGGCTGCAATCACATCTTTGCAGACAAGACTCACCACTGCATCCTCCCAGTGTTTGCAACTTTTAAAACTAAGCATGATCATTCTCCTTGTCTGAATGTTTTCCATATTTTCCAATCTTCATAAACATTGTTACTTTTAGGAATGGTGGCTTTTGCACTCATGAAACCAACATGCTCCTCTGTGGGCACTATTATTTTTCACTGGTGTTGCATATTTTTTAATAGTGAAACCATGTGCGTGTTTTTTCCATGTTTTGGTTTGTGAAAATATTCATGTTTATGATTTCTTAAAATGCTTCTACAGGATTTCACCCAAAAACATTCTCTGATGTTCATGAACAGTGAAAAAAATTCAGGCAAGCAGAATGCTTCTCTTTGATTTTTAAATTTCTCCGGATGTTTGGGCACCCTAGTGGACATGCACGTAATGCAGCATGCTCCCTGGCCACTGTTTCTTTTTCTTAAAACTCTCAAAAACTGAGGACTAAAAATGCACTGAAGCCTCACTGTTTTCCAACCCCTCACTGGAAACAGTGAACACCTCACTGTTTTCCAAACCCTGTGCAAGCTCCTATTTGAGCACTGATCGGAATAACACATTTTGATAATGTTATACATTCGATAAGTACTAGATGTGATTAAGTGTGCATACCCAGTTACATTTTGTAAGGTCAAGCCCATGGAATTTAACATTGGGGACAAAAATCCTGGTAATTATTGTACATGAAGATTTTAGTGCTGTAAGCACCAAAATCTGCATACTCTTTCACAGGATCTTCATCAACAGTCTTAAGCACCTAATAGTCCCACCCACATGTTGGATCCCAGAGAAGAGTGTGCTGAAAACAGAGAAAAAACTTCCTTTGTGCTCAATAACATGCTAAAGTTATTGAAATTTCATTTATTTTTCCTTCCCCCCCCCCCTTTTTTTTTTAAGAGGGAAGGAACCAGATAAGCTGCCATAGACATAACTAACAGTGTGCCTTTGAGGCGTTTACCCTTCCTCCTGTGACTCATAATGACCCAAAGATGATACCTATGGCAATTCTTTTTTCTGGCTTCTGAAAACAGGATCCTGGAGCACTGAGGTCAGTCTTCTGGCTCTTTGATCTTTGGAAACCTTTCCAATTATTTCATAATTGTTTTCACTTGGCATCCCATCCCCAAGGTCTATGAATGTATTTCAGTGATTTTGTGGCAGCTTTATTTTTCTTCCTGCCAGAACGTCTTCTGTTTTTGTGAAGTGCCCTGCCTGTGTCAAAAAGAGTGCCCAGTGACACCCTCCATGACCTCTGAATTGTGTGCCTGCCAGGAGCTCTAAAGGCTATTGTCACTGCTAGAAGAGGTCCAGAAGAACTCTGAAGAACGGGCAGATACTCAGGATGCATGGAGTAAGAGACGCTAAAAGACACTGCTTCATGGAGGTTTGAGGGACAAGTAACATCACTCTCCAAGCACACCATGAGGGTATATATCCAGAGATTTGCATCTGTAGAGGCAAAAGCTATTTTGTCATGGTCCAGGATGCTGGTACAGTACCATCAGTCTTGCTCTCAAGGAAGTAGTTGTAGGAAGTAGCAACTTCCAACATTGAAGAAGCACAGGCTGTTGCCATCAAGACTACATACTGTTAATCATATTGACCTTGTGAGCGGACGAGCTCCCTTGCACTGTCTCTGACCCTGCTGCCAGCGCCCTGCCTCCTTACTGATGCGTTCGCACCGCTCCCTCCCTGTGTGCTCCTTTCTGTATTTGTCTGACTTTTTCTTCTCCCCTCTGCCTTTACATGTTTGTCCCCACCTCTAGAGCCCTCATTGTCTCTCTACTTCCCCCCTTTTTAGGCCCATTTTTTATTTCCTTTTGCTCTGCTAGTCCTCTGTTGGTGCTCTTTTATCCATTTCTGGTTGCGTATATTTGTACTTTTTCGTTCCTTCTGTACAATTGTGCTTCTTTGTGCCGCGCCTTTTTTCCTGCTTCCCAACTATTGCCTGCTACTCCCTTCTCACCCACCCTCATTGCTTCCGGCCCCACCCACTGTCATCTGCACCACGCACTCCGCAGGACCTACTTAATGGAGGCCATGCACCCAACGCCAGGAACCCTAGACCTCTCGCCACCCACCGCTACACCACCAAGGAGCTCAGAGCCCTAGACCC
Source organism: Pleurodeles waltl (assembly GCF_031143425.1). NCBI lineage: Eukaryota > Metazoa > Chordata > Amphibia > Caudata > Salamandridae > Pleurodeles > Pleurodeles waltl. Next base: position 363,774,515 of record NC_090436.1, on the reverse strand, counting down.
TGGACTCCACAACCAAGGGACCCTTCACCTGCAGACGCTGCCACTTCTCCTGCAACCAGAGACGCCAACCCAATTCCCCACCCGGAAGAACACAATCACCCCGCAGCCGCTCCACTGCTTTCTGCTCAGCGTCCGATCCCTTTGCAAACACACCACAGAAGTCTGGGACACCATCACTTCCCTCAACTTGGCCTTCATCACCAAAACCTGGCTGAACCCTTCCTCGAACCCCGACATCGCCACCGCAAAATCCGACGGCTACAAAGTGATACACCAAGATCTCATTAGCAAACACGGTAGGAGCCGCACCATGATCTTCAAGAACAGCATCAAACACACTGCCACCAACGACGACCTAACACCCCTCATGGAACACCTCAATTTTCAGCTGCATACCCACTCCAAGACAACTATAAGAGGCACTCTTGTTTACAGACCCCCAGGACATCGACTGACCTTTTTCCGATGCCATCTCTAACATCATCATCACATCATCATCATCACATCAAGGGTAGGTCGCTCCCCCTGCCGCTGCAGCTCCTCCAGCTCCTCCAGGTTCCTGAGACCGCCCAGCCACCTCGCAGTAAGTACCTCCAAGCCCCTCGCCCTGCCCCGCGCTACTCACCCTCTCTCCTGCTTCTTTTCTCCTTCTCTGTTCTTCCTCCTCGCTCCTCTTCTGTAATCTTCTTCTGTACTCTTCTTCCGCTCCTGCTCCCCGTCTTCTCTCCATCTGTGTGCTTCCCAGCCTCTCCTCTGCACCGCGACCCGCGTGTGCCTCTTCTTCTCTGTCCCTCTTCTTGGCTCCTTCCTCTGCCGCTCGTCGCCCCTCTTCTCCTTCTTCATCTGTATCCTTCTGTCTTCTGCGCTCCTCTTCTTCACCTTCATCTGTACTCTTCTGTGCTCCTTTTCTTCACCTTCATCTGTATTTCTCTGTCTTCTGCGCTCCTCTTCTTCTTTATCTTCTTCTGTAGTCTTCTGTCTTCTGCTCTTCGTCTCCTGTACCTTCTTCTGTTCTTCGTCTTCTGTCTTCTCTTCTTCGTCTTCTGTCTTCTGCTCTTCATCTTCTGTCTTCTGTTCTTCTGCTTCTTCGTCCTCCGTCTTCTGCTCTCCCCGCGCCTGCCCTCCTGCTCCTGTCTCATCTCTCTCCCTCACTCGCCTCCCCCTCTGTATCACCCCTATCTACCCCGTTCGCTATCTGCCTCCCTCACTCTTCCTATCTACCAATCTACCTATCTCTCTATCTCACTATCTATCTCCCTCACTCACCACCTCCTCCTATTTCTCTATCTTTCCCCCCACTCGCCACCCCCTCCGTTACCACCCCTATCTTCCTATCCTTTCTCTCTACCTCTCACCCTCACCCACCTCTACAACCCCCCTCCCCTATCTTCCCAACCTTACTCCTATCTCTCCCCCTAAACTCCTAAACTTCCTAAAACTCACCCTCCACCACCCTTAAACCCCCCTCCCCCAGCTCTTCTCCCTCTACCTGTCCCCCCCTCCCGCTTTCCCGCCGCCACCTCCTGCACGCCCCCGCCCCCCAGCTCCCATTCGCCCCCAGCTGACCCCTCCCTCCTCCCTCTTATGGCGGCCGCTGCGCGACAGTGGTAGCGACCCTTGACCCAAGGGTAGGTCGCTCCCCCTGCCGCTGCAGCTCCTCCAGCTCCTCCAGGTTCCTGTGACCACCCAGCCACCTCGCAGTAAGTACCCCCCACCTCCCAGCCCCTCGCCCTGCCCCGCGCTACTCACCCTCTCTCCTGCTTCTTTTCTCCTTCTCTGTTCTTCCTCCTCGCTCCTCTTCTGTAATCTTCTTCTGTACTCTTCTTCCGCTCCTGCTCCCCGTCTTCTCTCTTCATCTGTGTACTTCCCAGCCTCTCCTCTGCACCGCCACCCGCGTGTGCCTCTTTTTCTCTGTCCCTCTTCTTGGCTCCTTCCTCTGCCGCTCGCCGCCCCTCCTCTCCTTCTTCATCTGTATCCTTCTGTCTTCTGCGCTCCTCTTCTTCACCTTCATCTGTACTCTTCTGTGCTCCTTTTCTTCACCTTCATCTGTATTTCTCTGTCTTCTGCGCTCCTCTTCTTCTTTATCTTCTTCTGTAGTCTTCTGTCTTCTGCTCTTCGTCTCCTGTACCTTCTTCTGTGGTCTTCTGTCTTCGTCTTCTGTCTTCTCTTCTCCGTCTTCTGTCTTCTGCTCTTCATCTTCTGTCTTCTGTTCTTCTGCTTCTTCGTCCTCCGTCTTCTGCTCTCCCCGCGCCTGCCCTCCTGCTCCTGTCTCATCTCTCTCCCTCACTCGCCTCCCCCTCTGTATGACCCCTATCTACCCCGTTCGCTATCTGCCTCCCTCACTCCTCCTATCTACCAATCTACCTATCTCTCTATCTCACTATCTCACTATCTATCTCCCTCACTCACCACCTCCTCCTATCTACCTATTTCTCTATCTTCCCCCTCACTCGCCACCCCCTCCGTTACCACCCCTATCTTCCTATCCTTTCTCTCTACCTCTCACCCTCACCCACCTCTACAACCCCCCCTCCCCTATTTTCCCAACCTTACTCCTATCTCTCCCCCTAAACTTCCTAAAACTCACCACCCTTAAACCCCCCTCCCCCAGCTCTTCTCCCTCTACCTGTCCCCCCCTCCCTTCCGCTTTCCCGCCGCCACCTCCTGCACGCCCCCGCCCCCCAGCTCCCATTCGCCCCCAGCTGACCCCTCCCCCTCTCCTCCCTCTTATGGCGGCCGCTGCACGACCGCGCCGCTGGCGCGCCAGAGGCAAGCCCGTCTGTGCCCGTCCACGCCTGGCCCGCGCCCAGCGCCACGACCCCTGGTCCCCAGCTCTCCCAAACCCCGCTGCTCCGCTACGACCCCACCACCCTCCACGCCCTCAACCCAGGGCGCTCCAACACCTGCTTCCAAGCGCACCCCAAACGCACCCATGGACCCTTCACCTGCCACTCCTGCAAACGCATCTTCCACCACGCAACTACCACGACCACCAGCCCACGCGCCATCAACCACCTCAAGTGCATCCTGGTCAACGCTCGATCCATCCACAAGCACGCCGTTGAACTCTGGGACCTCCTGGACTCCACAGCACCGGACGTCGCCTTCATCACGGAGACCTGGATGAACGCCTCCTCGGCCCCTGACATCGCCACTGCCATCCCCGAAGGCTACAAGATTTCCAGGAAAGACCGCACCAACCAAGTAGGAGGAGGAATCGCCATCGTCTTCAAAGACTCCATCAGTGTCACCACCTCCACCGAAGACACCCCCCTTGCCGCTGAACACCTGCATTTCCAGATTCGCACCGACCCCAGGACCACCCTCAGAGGATCCCTCGTCTACCGCCCCCCCGGACCGCGCGCCCCTTTCAGCAACTCCATCGACGACTTCGTCTCCCCGCACGCCCTCGCCTCGCCGGACTACATCCTCCTAGGCGACCTCAACTTCCATCTGGAACAGAACAACGACCCCAACACCACCGCTCTGCTCGACAACCTCGGCCACAAGCAACTGGTGAACACCGCCATCCACATCGCCGGACACACGCTTGACCCCATCTTCTCCGCCAGCAAACACGTCTCCTTCAGCCACGCCTCCGCTCTACACTGGACCGACCACAGCTGTGTCCATTTCACAATTCCGACGCGAGACCCGCCACCTCCGCACTCCACCCATCCCTCGACGACAGTGGAACAAAATCCCTGAAGAACAGCTCTTCTCCGCGCTCACCATCAACCAACCCACCCTCACCACCGACGACCCCAACGACGCAGCCCTCAGCCTCACGATCTGGATCACCAACTGCGCAGACAACCTTGCACCCCTCAGACGCATGCATCGACAGGCCAACACCAAAAAACCTCTCTGGTTCTCTGACACCCTTAAGGAATCGAAGAAAACCTGTCGCGCCCTCGAGAGAACCTGGCGCAAGGACCACACCGCTGACAACATGACCGCCCTCAAGAACGCGACCCGCAAACACCACCACCTGATCCGCGCAGCCAAAAGGAATTTCTTCACCGACAGACTGGACAAAAACAGCCACAACAGCAGAGAACTTTTCAGCATCGTTAAAGAGTTCTCCACCCCCAACGCCAACGCCGTCACGCCCTCACAAGACCTGTGCAACTCCCTCGCCACCTTCTTCCATCGCAAGATCACCGACCTCCACGACAGCTTCGGACACCAGACCCAACCAAGCATCACCGAACCCACACCCCCGGCCATCACCCTCAACGCCTGGACCCACATCAACTCTGAAGAAACCAAAACCACCATGAACTCTATCCACTCCGGCGCCCCATCGGACCCCTGCCCTCACTTCATCTTCAATAAAGCCGACGACATCATCGCCCCGCACCTCCAGGCCATCATCAACTCTTCCTTTTCTTCTGCTACCTTCCCCGAAAGCTGGAAACACGCCGAAGTCAACGCCCTACTAAAGAAACCTACGGCTGACCCAAGCGACCTGAAAAACTTCCACCCCATCTCGCTCCTCCCCTTCCCTGCCAAGGTAATAGAGAAGACCGTCAACAAACAGCTTACCAACTTCCTGGAAGACAACAACCGGATTCCGAACCAACCACAGCACTGAAACCGCCCTCATCTCAGTCACAGACGACATCAGAACCCTGATGGACAACGGTGAAACAGTCGCCCTCATCCTCCTCGACCTCTCGGCTGCCTTCGACACCGTCTGTCACCGCACCCTAATAACCCGCCTCCGCTCCACCGGGATCCAAGGCCAGGCCCTGGACTGGATCGCCTCCTTCCTCTCAAACCGCTATCAAAGAGTTTACCTCCCACCTTTTCGCTTAGACCCCACCGAGATCATCTGCGGCGTACCTCAAGGCTCCTCGCTCAGCCCAACACTCTTCAATGTCTACATGAGCCCCCTCGCCGACATCGTACGCAAGCACAACATCATCATCACCTCCTACGCCGACGACACCCAACTTATACTCTCCCTCACCAAGGACCCCGCCAGCGCTAAGACCAACCTACAAGACGGCATGAAGGACGTCGCAGTTTGGATGAGGCTCAGCCGCCTAAAGCTGAACTCGGACAAAACGGAAGTCCTCATCCTCGGCAACACCCCGACCGCATGGGACGATTCCTGGTGGCCCACGGTCCTTGGCACCGCACCGACCCACTCACACCACGCCCGCAACCTCGGCTTCATCTTGGACCCTCTTCTCACCATGACCAAACAAGTCAACGCCGTGTCCTCCGCCTGCTTCCTCACCCTCCGCATGCTCCGCAAGATCTTCCGCTGGATCCCCACCGACACCAGAAAAACCGTGACCCACGCCCTCGTCACGAGCCGCCTGGACTACGGCAACACCCTCTATGCTGGGACCACTGCTAAACTCCAAAAACGCCTGCAACGTATCCAAAACGCCTCTGCCCGCCCCATCCTCGATGTACCCCGCAACAGCCACATCTCCGCACACCTGAGTCACCTGCATTGGCTCCCAGTCAGCAAAAGGATCACCTTCCGACTTCTCACCCACGCACACAAAGCCCTCCACAACAAGGGACCGGAATACCTCAACCGCCGCCTCAGCTTCTACGCCCCCACCCGTCTCCTCCGTTCCTCTGGCCTTGCGCTCGCTGCCGTCCCTCGAATCCGCCGCTCCACGGCGGGTGGGAGGTCCTTCTCCTACCTGGCAGCCAAGACCTGGAACACCCTCCCCACCAGCCTCAGGACCACCCAGGACCACTCCGCATTCCGGAGACTCCTCAAGACCTGGCTTTTCGAGCAGCAGTAACCCCCCCTAGCGCCTTGAGACCCGCACGGGTGAGTAGCGCGCTTTATAAATGTTAATGATTTGATTTGATTTGATCATCGCACTACTGGCCATCGACTCCAACCACAACATCCTACTCGGAGACCTCAACTTCCACAACGACCCTAACTCTACCACTCTCTTCGAGAACTTGTGCAACATAGGCCTCGCCCACCTGGTCACTGCACCCACTCACAAAGCCAGACACACACTTGACCCTATTTTCACAACCTCCACAGAGTCAGTTTCAGCCTCGTCACAGAACTCACCTGGTCCAGTGGTGTGTTACCATCTCCAGTGGCCAATTCACCACCTCCTCCAAGAACCAGAGACCCAACTAACGCAGCTGGGGCAAAGTAACTAAAACATAGTGGAGACAGGCCCTCGACACTTCCCAACCCTAGGCCTCTTCTGACCTTGACTAGGCTGTCCAGAATTTCACTACCTGGATCGCCAAATGCGTTGTCACGGTTGTGCCACTGAAACAAGCCAAAACCAACAAATCCTCAGGACAAGTCAGCTTGTACACCCCACAGCCCAGAACCACCTAGCTTAGCTGCTACCCACTGGAGAAGTAATAGTGAGCAACCAGTAACCCCTCCGCCAGGGCCGTCCACAAAGCAGCCCACAGCAACTACCACCAGCAAATCAAGGAAGCCAAGAGGGAGGCCATCACAACCCGCATAGACACAGCAGCGAACTGTGCAAAAGAAATATTCAGAATAGTCAAAGATTACTCCAACTCCTCAGCACAGAAAACACCATCCACCCTTTTCCAGGACCTCTGCGACACCCTCTCAGACTACTTCCACAGCAAGATCTCCACCATCTACAACAACTTCGACCCCCCCCAGCCTCGGCTCTCTTTGTCCCCCAGTGCGCATCAACAGAACAATACCCACATGGATACCACTCACCACAGATTCCACCTCAGTCATCATGTGATATATCCACTCTGGGACACGCACTGACCCATGCCCCCACCACCTGTTCAACCTTGAAACCAACCACATCAGCAAATAACTCACCAGCATCAACATCTCTATAACCTCAGTAGTTTTTCCGGACAAATGGAAACATGTGGAAATCAGGACCCCTCCTAAATAAGCCTGCCGCCGACCCCCAGCAAACTAAAAAACTAACCATTTATCTCCCTGCTCCCCTTCCCGGTCAAAGTGCTCAAAAAGGCCATGGATCAACAGCTCACCTACTACCTGTTAGAACACAACATACTGGACATCTCCCAATCAGGATTCTGTACCAACCACAGCACCAAGACCGCCCTCATCGCAGCCACGGATGTCATCAAAGCACTTCTCGATTGCAGGGAAAGTGCTTCCCTGATCCTCCTCGACCTATCAGTTGCATTTGATCATACCTTATCCCCACATTGTTCAACACATACATGACTGCCCTGGCTGACACCGTCAGAGCCCATGGACTCAACAGAAACTCCTACATAGATGATACTCAGCTCATCCTTTCGCTCACTGAAGACCCCTTCACCAGCAGAACAAACTTACGAAATGCCATGACCAACGTTGCCAACTGGATGGAGTCAAACTGCCTCAAACTCAACTCAACACAGACAAAAGGGAAGTTCTGATCTTCCGATGAGACACTTCCCTATATGAAGCCATAGCTGGTGGACACCCAAACTCGGACACCACTCCCATGCCGACCGACCATGTACGCAACTTCAGCATAATCCTCAACAGCGATCTGACCATGAAGCGGCAGATCAACTCAGTCGCCTCCTCTTCCTTCCACACCCTTCACATGCTCTGCAGAATCTTCAGATGGCTCCCAATAAACACAAGGAAAGCAGTCACCCAGGCCCTTGTCACCAGCCTCCTCGTCTACGGCAGCGTAGTCTATGCCACCGTCTCCTCCCATCTCTTCAAAAGACTCTGTACAGTACAGAACTAGGAAGCTAGGCCGTCCTCGGCCGTCCTAGATGCACCCACATCACCCCCATCTCAGAAACCTCCACTGGCTCCCCATCCAGAAGAGATACCCGTTCAGGCTCCTCATGTACACCTGCAAAGCCTTACACAAGCAAGAACCAGTCTGAATCAACCACCTTCTGAAATTTCACCATCCTGCGAGACACCTGCGCTGCTCCTCACTCTCCCTCGCAGTTGCACCCCAGATCCATCGCAGGCGCAGCGGTGGTCGCCTCTTCTCCTACATCTCTGCCAAAGCCTGGAATAAGCTGCCCCTCCCCTCCGAACAGCACCCTTTCTTGCAGACTTCAGGAAGAGACTCAAGAACTGGCTCTTCGACAATGACCTAGCACCCCAGCAAAAACAATTTGGGAATTTTTAAAAAAAACATAATTTATCTGCACTTTGGTATTTTATTCTTGAGCTGTGTTCTGCACCGGTGCCCGGTTTTTAGGGGCTCCCGGTTGCATTTTTTTAAAATCTTTTAGCTGGCAGCCATTAAGGGGCCATTTTTCGGCAGCCATCTTGGTTGCTGGTCTAGTGGTTGGTCCTGGAGCCAGGTCGGGCCTCCCGCATGCCTCTTTTAAATGCGGGCGGCCGCCGGCGCGCCAAAGGCAAGCCCGTCTGCGCCCTGACGCGCCCAGTGCCCAGAGATGCTGCCTGTTTCTCCACAAATAGTCTAAGATATTCCTCATCTCATTTTCATGCTCTTAGAGGCACCAATATATGCTCTATCCCTGCAGGTCCTACCCAGTCTACTGTATGTCCCCCATGTCCTAGCTGCTCTTGGTCGCCCATTGTCGCCCCGCCTTTTAATACCTCCTCTCATCAATTAGGCAAACTGTTACTGCTTAACTGCCGCTCTTTGTCGGCACACTCATTACATATTCACACACTTTTAGAAGATTTATTACCAGATGACTTGTTCCTGACAGAAACTTGGCTGAATGAAGAATACTTTGCTGATATTTGTAGTACCTTACCTCCTTAGACAGACTCCAGATGAGAGGCAGTGGTATAGCTATTATTTACAAAAATTCGACTAAGTGTGTGACACTGCCTCTTGAGATCCCAGAGTGCGAAAGTATGTCCTTTTCTTTATACTTGTCTCCCACTTTCACCCTCTCAGGTATCCTTCTCTACCGTCCTCCCGGCCCCTGTGGAGCTTTTTTGGAAGTTATACCGGATATAGTAGCCAGTTGTATCGGTAAAACCCCTAATTTAACTGTCCTTGGGGATTTTAATATTCATTTCGATAACTTAGACTGTCCGTCGGCGAAATCACTGTTAGTCTCTTTCACCTCAATGGACAAGGTCCAATCTGTTATTGGCCCAACTCATGTGAAAGGCCATACCTTAGACCTTATTTTTAGTAATATCCCCGATCTTACCATTTCATCCTCTCTACCTTTACTCTGGACGGATTATTATTTATTGTCATTTACCTTCCCCTATGATGCTCTTAGAGACACTCAACCCAGGTTTACCACGGTGGGGCACACTTGGTTGAAGTTGGTACCAAGTACCTGGCATACGGCACTTCGCACCTCCCCTACAGTTAATGACTATGCCTCCCCTAATGCGGTGGGCTTATTTGACAGTTGGATCTCTACCTCTCTGAATTCAGTTTTACTCAGTAAACTGAGGATAAAAAAACCTGCCCATAAATCTAATCCTTGGTTTTCATCCTCTCTATTAGAACTCAGAAAGAACTGTAAAAAACTGGAGAGAATGTGGAGGAAGAATTACAGCCCCTCTGCTAAAGAAGCTTACAGACTAGCTACTAGATCTTATCACCATAATATTAAGGCAGCTCAGACTTTCTATTATAGCAGCAGAATAGAGAATTCCTCTGCCTCTCAGAAAGACATTTTTCAGATTTTTAAGGAGCTCACTATAACTCCTATGCCGCCCTCCCCTGTTGAAGCTTCCACTATATATAGTAATGCACTAGCAGCTCACTTTCAGGACAAGATCACGAAGATATATTCTGGTTTTCCCTCATCTCTTTCTCAGAAGAAGCCAGATGAGCAGGATACGAATCTTCCTTCCGATAGGACCCAGTTAACTAATTTTTCTCCCCTCACAGACACACTAACTCGGAAATTTCTTTCTAATATCAAATTGGGCTCCCCCTTGGGCCCTGCCCCCCCCTTCTATTCTTCTGAAGGCTGCAGACATTGTTGTTGCACCTTTGACCGAAATACTTAATAGTTCCCTGTCCTCCGGTATCTTTCCCAGCTCCCTTAAACATGCGATTATAAAACCGCCAACTTCTAGATCAAGGAGGTCATGTCCCTATTATCCTTCTTGATCTTAGTGCAGCCTTCGACACTGTTGATCATACCCTCCTCAATGACAGACTTTCCAAGACAGGGCTAGGAGGCTCAGCCCTCTCTTGGCTTTCCTCTTTCCTTACAGGAAGATCCTTCCAAGTTTTGGATCGTTCTTTTCTGTCTGACGTCATGCCTCTGACCTGTGGAGTCCCGCAGGGCTCTTCTTTGAGCCCAACTCTGTTTAACATTTACTTATCATCTTTGGCCACAGTAGTCGCTCCCTATAATCTTTCAATGGTCACTTATGCTGATGACACGCAATTGGTGGTATCTCTCTCAAGTAGTGGGGACTCCTCTTCCGCCAACCTGGCCGGCTGTATGAAAGATACTGGGGATTGGATGACCTTATCTAAACTTAAATTTAATGATGGCAAATCGGAGGTACTGCTCGTAGGCAATGGCACCCCTGCCGTCCCTCTGGCAGTGCATTCGGAGACTTTTAACAGCCTGCCTTCCCCAATGGCACAGGTAAGAAGCCTAAGCTTTTTGCTTGATCCCTGTTTGACAATGGAGCTGCAAGCTAAAAGAATCTCTTCGGTCTGTTTTGGTTTTATTAGAAGTCTCAGGAAGATTCTTAATCTTCTGCCTTTTACTGCCAGAAGAATTCTTGTACAGGCCTTAGTTCTCTCTCGCCTAGACTATGGGAACTCCCTATATCTTAGTTCCCCAGAGTATGTAATAAAGAGGCTGCGGGTTGTGCAGAACGCAGCAGCTAGACTTCTCATGAACACCCCCAGGCACCTCTCTGCCAAACCAGCGCTTGTAACTCTTCACTGGCTCCCGATCAAACAGCGCATTCAGTTTAAATCCATGTGTTTTGTCCATAGAGCCTTACATAATAGGGGCCCTCTCTTTCTTAGAAAGCGGATCTCTCTTTATGTTCCCTTTAGACTCCTGAGATCTCGATCTTCTCAACAGGTTTATATACCTCATGTCAAGAGATCATGGGGTGGTAACTCGTTTACCATCAGGGCTGCACGGCTCTGGAACGCTCTGCCCCTCGAACTTCGCCACGAATCCTCAGAACTTCTTTTTAGGAAGAAGCTGAAAACCATCCTTTTCTACAGTTAATCTGCTCCCTTTTGGTCTTCCGTGATTCATTGTGTACTTTAGCGCTGGGATGCCCTAGGGTAGCTATGCGCTCTATAAACTCATAAAACTAAACTAAAACTAAACTTCCAGGGGTGACAGTGCCATGCTGTACAAATATTGATTGATTGAGTGTGGAGAGCAGTAGATTTGCAGTTGCCTACTTTGGAAACCTAAGCCACTTTATTGACCTAAATCCTTCAGCTACGCTCCACTTCGTCTGAGCCAGTATTCCATTTAATGAGGCCCTTCAATCAATCAATCAAGAAATTTGTATAGCGCGCTACTCACCCGGAGGGTCTCAAGGCGCTGGGGGAGGGGGGACCGCTACTGCTCGAACAGCCAGGTCTTGAGTTGCTTCCTGAAGGAGAGGTGGTCTTGGGTCAGGCGGAGGTGGATGGGGAGGGAGTTCCAAGTCTTGGCTGCCAGGTAGGAAAAGGATCTTCCTCCCATGGTGGCTTTTCTAAAGCGTGCCATGGCGGCGAGGGCGTGGCTGGTCGATCCTAGCTGGCGGGTGGGAGTGTAGAAGGTCAGGCGGTTGTTGAGGTACCTGGGGCCCAGGTCGTGGAGGGCCTTGTGTGTGTGGGTGAGGAGACTGAACGTGATTCTCTTGCTGACGGGGAGCCAGTGCAAGTCTCTCAGGTGTCCGGAAATGTGGCTGTGACGGGGGATGTCAAGGATGAGGCGTGCGGAGACGTTCTGGATGCGTTGGAGTCTTTTCTGTAGTTTGGCCGTGGTTCCGGTGTAGAGGGTGTTACCGTAGTCCAGTCGGCTGGTGACGAGTGCCTGGGTGACCGTCTTCCTGGTTTCGGTGGGGATCCATCGGAAGATCTTTCGGAGCATGCGTAGGATGTTGAAGCATGATGACGAGACAGCGTTGACTTGTCTGGTCATCGAGAGGGAGGAGTCCAGGATGAAGCCCAGGTTGCGTGCGTGGTCTGTTGGTTTGGGTGCTTATGGAAGCTCTCACGGTCATTAGCCATGTTTAGCCTCTCCGGTCATCTGACAGTACAGATCGGCTTCTAGTACCTGGATTATTTTTTTTAGAAAACACTCAGGTGGTCATTCTAACCCTGGCGGTAAAAACCGCCAGGGCGAATGACCGCGGTAGCACCGCCAACAGGCTGGCGGTGCACCGCTGGGCATTCTGACCGCGGCGGTTCAGCCGCGGCCAGAAACGGAAAGTCGGCGGTGTACCGCCGACTTTCCGCTGCCCCTGAGAATCCTCCATGGCGGCGGAGCACGCTCCGCTGCCATGGGGATTCTGACACCCCCTACCGCCATCCTGTTCCTGGCGGGTCTCCCGCCAGGAACAGGATGGCGGTAGGGGGTGCCCCGGGGCCCCCGTAAGAGGGCCCCAAAAAGAATTTCAGTGTCTGCCTAGCAGACACTGAAATTCGCGACGGGTGCTACTGCACCCGTCGCACTCCAGCAACTCCGCCGGCTCCATTCGGAGCCGGCTTCATCGTTGCTGGGTCTTTCCCGCTGTGCTGGCGGGCGGCCTTTTGGCGGTCGCCCGCCAGCACAGCGGGAAAGCCAGAATGGCCGCCGCGGTCTTGTGACCGAGGTGCGGTCATATGGCGGTAACCGCATGGCGGTTAGAATCACCGCCTCAGTGTCTGAAAGGCCTGTGGTGTAGGTGCCTGAATGCAGACAGGTACCCATGCCTTATAGGACACCGCCACCAAGCTCTTGTCAGCAGAACAATCCAAGACCGACAGGTCGCAAAAGTATTTGTTGCGTGCACACCTGAAGAGTACTGACTGTATAGGTCATGATAATGTCACCAGTGTAGTACGTAGCAGGCATGCATGGATTCCAGCAATCATCAATGGATCTACAACCTTTGGAGGAAAGGCCAAATTAGCGCTCAAGCAATTCAAAGACTGTCGTACCAGAGCTCGGTCCTTAGGGTTGTTGTCCCCAGCCAGACAATTTCACAAGCAGTACAGGTAGTTTAGGGGCTAGTCTAGTGGCTACTCCAGAGGTCTGTCTGACCGGCAGCAACAGCCTTCTCAACTGTTACAGCAGCTAATGCAGCCCTTTCTGAATAGGGGTGGAGGAGATAGCAGCCAAACCCGTTCACATTAGCAGGGACAGCTCTCCTCCAACTATTCCTCTCCTGCTTCAGCAGCCATCAAGCCACTTTGATTTGCTCTCCCATGCCCACAACAAGCCAGGAGCTTCCAATATCACAACAGACCGATGGGTCTTACAAATTGTTAAAAAGGGCTATGACCTGCCTTTTACTTAATGCCCACCTCATATTCCCTCCACACCAGAGCAATTCCTGACAGACTACACCCTTATCTTGATTCAAGAACTCAACTTTTACACACGAAAAGCACCATCAATCAGATGCCAGACTGTGAGAAGGGCGACAAGTGCTATTTGCTGTACTTCCTGTTCCAGAAGAGGAATGGAAGCCTCAGGTCTATACTGGACCTCTGGCCATTGGATGCTTTTCTGAAGAAGGACACATTTAGAATGCTTAGTCTGACCCTTAATGCCTTTTCTCTCTATGCTGGGGACTGGATGCTGTCCCTGTATTTGCGGGCCATGTTTTTTCATAAATCCATACTGCGGTCTCACAGACATTATGCACGGTTCACAGTGGGGTCTGAACATTTCCACCATACTGTTTTTCCTGTCTGCCTTAACTCGACCTCGTGGGTATTCGCAAAAGGGACAGTGGTGGTTGCAGCCATTTTCAGAGGTGGGGAATTAATGTATCCATGTAATTTGATGCCTGGCTGTTTGAGGATGATTCACATCAGTCAGTCACAGACCTTCTCTAGGCACATGATCTTCTTAGGGTTTTCCATCAGTAAGCCACAGTGTGACTTGAGCCCTAGACAGAGTATTCCATTTCATAGGGGCGATCCTGGACATTGTAGCGTTATGGCCTTTCCACCATCGCAGCAAACCCTGAACATTCAGGCTATGATCCTGACTTTTTTGGCTCAGCACTGTGTCTCAGTGAGGATGGTTGTGGGGCTTCTTGGCATCCTGGCTATGTGCACCCTCCATGCCTTTTACTCCAGATGCAGACCCTGCAGTGGAAACAGGGGTTTCAGTTGGCTCAGGACCTCATGGTGGCACAGTAGCAACAACCTACCCTGCGGCAGGCTAATCTCCCCTCACCACCCAGACTGAAGGTTTGGGACAGAAGCATCAGTACAACTGGGGCCTCTAATCTCCAGCAGAGAACTAGCTCCACATCAATTTCTTTGCAGCTTTGGGTGACTTGTTTGGACATAAAAGCCTTCCTATCAACCATAAAGGAAAGGCTTGTTCTAATGATGGACAACACAACCCCCATGTGGTACTGCAACAAGCAGAGCCGGTAGGTGTCCTGCATACTGTAACAGAAGAAGTGGCAGCTGGTAAACTCTGGAAGTGGTGGGGTTTAAATCCATACTCCACATTGTAAGTAGAAAACTACTGTAGTGAACAAGCATGCCAACTTTACCCACACTCTACCCCATTTCTCAAGCTATTAGGGAACGTAATCTTTTTCATAAGTGATGAACAAATCGTGCATTTTCCAGGATATTTTTCCTGCAAAACATCACAATTTCTGGTTTCGCCAAGTATGTCTTAACCTCCACACTGGTGTGGCCACTTGACAGTGAGATAGGGTGGAGTGGATAGGGTACAATGGGATAGACATAGTTGAGTGATCAAGGAAAGGGACAGAGAAGAGACATGAAAAAAGTACAGAGTATGAAATCCATAAGAGAAGGAGAACCACACTGAGGAAAGTCCAGACAATAGTGTAAGAATAACACAGAATAGAGCACTGGAGAGTGACACATCTCGTATATAGAGGTGGACATCGTTAACATATAGAACAGGATGCAGAGTATAGCATATTGATAATAGAGATGGTCGAAAAGGGTATGAGGGCCAGAAGTGAAGGAGAGGAGAAAAGTGGCTGAAAATGGAGGGTGGGAAATTTGGTGACATGGAAGAGACAACTGTAGCAGTTAAGAGAGGATGGGAAGTGAGAAACTGGAGCGAGAAGGTAGAATAAAGAAAATTGTATTTGCATAAAGGCAAGAGGGCAGAATGTCTAGGGGAAGGCTATGTAAAAGAAGGTAGAAAGTTACAAAAGTGCTTTGAAGACAGGAATGTTGGAAGGGAGAGAAAAGACAACACTATGGTGATTGCAAAAAAGGTGTGTAAAGAAAGGAAAAGTGTAGACAAGGAAAAGAGAACAAAGAGGGAGGGGAGAAGACACTGAGATAAGAAAAGCATGGATGTGAGTCAGAAAGACAGGGAACCCAAGGGGAGACATTATAGTGAGTAGAGCAAGAGACCAGACATCAGACCAAGTAATCCAATTCCAGCACACTATTGAAGTGATAGGGGAGATATCTGCTCTTTTCCAAGTTCTGTCTTATTGAGCAACAAACAAACTTTCTTTTCACAATACATGTGTGCTGTGCACTGGATTTCTTAAATGAGAACAGAGGAGACATTTCCACTGCCAATCCTACTGTATCATTTAGTGGTCCCCTGAAATTGGCTGAAAGCGAAAGATGTTGCCTTTTATGTGCTTGGCAGCGCGTCTTTCGGTAAGCTTGTAAATAAACCAGGATCTCTGCTTCAGAGCAAGCTGCTTTGCTAATTCAAGTGCACTTATGTTTGGATGACTGTCTGCACCACTGCATATTACGTCTCAGAAATGTAGACAGAACAACAGGAGTTGGGTAACGCAATCAAGACCAAGCCTGGAAAAGTTATAGGACCAAGCAGCAGGTTCACAGACGGTAGGAGTACGTGTCTATCCTGTGATAATTAAGACAAGGTCTGATTTGCATAGTAAGATGACATGACACACATTCTCGTACTGGGCTCTGCATGAAAACGCCCAGGAGCTGCATTATATCAGCACGAAGGAGCTGATGGCCTTCCAGCTCCACTTAGTACTAAGGACTATAAAGAGGTAAACCCTTCGTCATGGCATCATTCATAGAGCCCCATATGTGCACACCTTTGTTTGTGCTGTCATATAGTGCCTGGCTGTCTGATCTGCTCTCAGAGCGAGAGAGCCCAAGCACCAACAGTAATGATTTTAAAACTAGATGTTTAATCTGCATGGTGACAGATTGTACATTTTTACTTTGGGATGCAAATTAGCAAGGGGAGGAGCTTCAGCGCCCTAATGAAGACATTGCCCCTGAATAGGAGGCTGTATGTCTCAGAAGATTATCCTTTTGTAACACAGCCACCCAGCCGGGGTCCCTGAATGCCAGGGCAGATCAGCTGAGCAGACATTAGCTGACGGACCATGAGTGGGTTTTCACCCAGATGATGGAACAAGGTTCTCCTGTATATGTTCCTGCTACTGCCTCTCCAGCTTGGAGGTGTGCAGTAAGTCAGGACAGACCCATCACAAGCAGTCTTAATAGCCTGCACTGGACTATGAGAGTGGTGCTCAGACCTCTTGAGCATTTACCCTCCAATCCAACTATACCTTTGGTAGACCCTGGTGGCTCAGCAACAGGGGAGGATAATGCAGAGAAATATTCGCAACCAACACCTTCATGCATGGAAATCGAGCATTAACACCTAAATTCTTTGATCTTGCCACCTGATGTTGTAAGTGTCATTCTTGCAGCCAAACACCCGTTCACAAAGTCCAGCTATGCCTGAAGCTGGGAAACCTTTGTGGCCCGAGGAGTAAATCATCAACTCTTTGATGTATTCTTTGTTTTGTCATTAGCAAAGCACAGCATTGTAATGGGCATACTGGAGGACAACTTCACTTCATTAACTGCGTTTTTATGTCTGCTTTATTAGTCTTTTCTCTTTAAATTACCAGTTATGATGCATTTTCTGAAAGGACCTGACATCTATGTCATGCTTCCATGGGACCAAATTCTAGTCATAATGTTCCTGATGTGCACTCCACTGGAGCCTATGCAGGATTGCTCACTACTGCATCTGATGATCTTTCTTCTAAAGCATAATTTCTTCTTATCGCCATAACTTCTGCTCATTGAGTTAGTGAAGTACAGACTCTGTGCAAATTTCTTACACCACTTTCTTCCCCTACAAATTGGTGCTGTGGTCTTGGGCTACTTTCCTGCAAAAGGTGGTAGATATCACCCTTCCATACCGAAAAATCAATCAACTTGCCAAAATATTTTTTTTTGCTAAATGCAATCCCTCAAAATAGCAGGTGAGGCTCTACTGGCTTGACCCTAGAAAGGCTTTGAGCTTCAAAAATTACCTGGATGTTAGATAACCATGTAGATGAATAGTTCCTTGTTGGGCTCACTGGGACCAAGAAAATTGGTTGGAGCGAAGGAGGACTCAGTCCAGATGAATAGTCTGTTGCATTAAAATATGCTACAGCCTGGCTAAGAAGGAACCGCTAAAGGTGAGCAGGCTCAATCCACCAGGGTCAAAGATGCCACAACGGCATGGAAAAAGGGGGTTCTGTTTCTGGAAATTTACCAGGTGGCAACATGGGCATTGGTTTACACATTTATAAAATACTACTGTCTTTTTGCACGGACAGTTTTGTGATACTTCTTAATGTGAGTTCAGGCCTCACACCCTCCACGTTTCAGCAGTACTGCTATTGTATCTACTCTGAAACTCACAAATTTGCAGTTAGAAGTATCATTCAGAAGAACAAGTTACTTACCTTTGATAAACCACTTTCTGGTGGATACTTTAACTGAAGATCCCTCCCTGACCTGTATCCCCATTCTATGGAACGGACTCCTGATTATCATGATAATTTTCTAAGTTAGATTTTGGCACAGAGTCACCTGCAATCTGTTTGAAGTGCTTCACCTCTGATAGTGTTGAACAAAAAAGATTACGAAACTTATATCAGCATGCAAGCTTGTCAATTAGATATGGTGTAGCTCTGCTTGATCGCTTCTTGTGCAGTATGAAATCGCCTCTTTAGCCATGTGGCACTGCCTACCAGTGCAAAGGGAGCATTGCTGAACACTCCTGATCCTGTCTAGTGCCTGGCAATTCTCTAAAGGTGAGGAATCTGCAGTTAGTTTCCACCAGAAAGAGCTTTAAAGAGTGTAAGTAACTTTTTATTCTCTGATATTAATATCCGGTCCTCCTGCTAGTGTCGCTACAGTAGACGATATAGCAACCGTCAATCAGGAAGTTGTCAGAGGAGCAGCAGAAATCCAGTGCCTGTCCTCACAATAGCAGCATCTGTGATCTTTGGGACTCTGTATCATAGATCTACATCCAACCCTCTGATGCATCTTCTGGATCTTGTGATGGAATTAGTCCTGACTCCATCTTTTGTTAAGTCTGCTCCATCCAGTCTTCAAAAAAGTACAGGCCCCCAGACCACATCCTTCCCTTTCTCAGGCCACATTTCGAACCGGATCTTGTCATTGTTTCTGCAGCCAGAAAATCTCACACAGAAGCTCCTACCTCCACTGTTGATCTATACAGAAACTAAGAGGGATGGATTTACTCGCCAGAAATATATGTGGGACATCAGCAGTGAAAACTGCCAGAGCCACCTCATTGCAGAGTCGTTATGATAAATCCCATTGAGATAGCATTTCTCTGAGAAACTTCCAAGGGAAGACAGGCAAGATTTTTATGAAGACCTGCAAGAAGGAATGCTTATTTCTTACTAAGTGATCATTGCTGCCGCAGATTCCTCAAGTTTGGCAGCCCATTAATATGGTCACCTTCTTTGTTTGAGAGACAATCCTAGCAGTGACTCACTGTACTTAAGCCGGAAGTGCAGCAACACAGTTTGATCTTTCTAGTTTGATGGTGTTCCCTGTTTGGTTCCCATGTTGCAAAAAAACTGAAGGAAAACTGAAATGGAAACCCTCAAGTCTTTGGGGTTAGAGAAGAACAAGCATAGCGTAGCCAATAGGTTTCACTTTTGGGACCTTTTAAGTATTTAACCATGTGGTGCATTACATTAGCAGAGGGAACATACCACAGCTGACATAGTGCAACCACTGGTGACCCCCTCAAAGGGTCACCCAAACATATCAAGAGTGTTCAAACGGTCATAGTGTAATAAGGGTGTTTCATTCCCATAAATCATGGTCATAATTTCAATTAGGAGAGATCAATAAGACATATACTATCGTCATGTAAACCCAATACATTTTTTATCAGAAATAAACGTTGTTTTCGTGCATTCCGTCATACACTTGGCATTAGACTGTAATGCTCAGAACAGTCCCTAGAGGGTACCACAATAAAAATAGCATTTGTCAGAAACATGGTCATGTATTCATTTTGTCAGCCGCTAGAGAGCATAACCACATAAAATCAGAATGGCAGAATGTAATGTAGAATAACCATATATTTAGCTCCTAGAGGGTGTAGTACATTGCGCATTTTCAGGCCTGCTAGAATAATATTGCAAACCTTAAACACCAACTACTCCCAGCTGTAAAACAAAAGTTCCAGCCATGAGGGGAGTTAAAAAAAAAAACGCTGAATGGTGGGAGAAGGTAATATTTTGGGGTCCCCCCCCAACCCAGATTGTGGACCCAGAGATGACCTAGATAGAAAGAACGCATCATGCTGAATGTTTTGGTGGTGGTCCGATTGTCGTAGCACCACCACAGGCTGCGTTATGAACAAAAATGTTTCGTAAAAGAAATATCCTGCAAAGCATTATGGGGGGGAGTTTCCCAAGTGCAGTAAGTATTGTAGTATCAGCGCTCCCTCTATTCCGGGAGAGCTGCTTTGAGGATTTCTGTGCTTTTTCTCTTTAAAATGTGCCAGTTTGTATATTTTTCAACTGCTAAACTTGTATGTGAGTGATACTCATGTAAAGCGCTCCTCTGATTGAGTTCACGCTATATGCAATGTTTTAAAAACCTCCAGCTTGTGGCCTTTGGGCACAGACACCACAAAGAAACAGCGGCATGCCCAAAAACAAGGAAGAGGAAGAAACAACATACAGCCACATAGCGTGAAGTGCAGAGGCAAAATAAAAAAGTAGTCTGCTACACTAAGGAATATGGCCATTCGTGCAATAATCCATGTAACAGGGTCAGTCTCCAAGGCAGTAACAAAACAGCCTAAAAGCAGGACAAACGTAAAGCATTTACCCGCAAAATCAAGAACCTTTTGAAAGGCAGGCCAAGGAACGAATGAAAGTGATGGGCGTGGTTAAAGCCCACAGAGTAGATTACAGCATGTCGAGAGAGAGCAGCGCATGTGCGCTGCTAGGCTCAACCTAAAAAAGAATACAGAAAGGTGCTATAGACCATGCAACGGACCCTACTTCCCTGAGAGGGTACAAATCCCTTAGTGGTTGATTACGCCAAACAACATTAGCAGCAACATAGGCAATAATACTACCAGAGAATGCCTTTGATGGAACAACCATCTGGGGACTCCAGAAAGTCACTTCCAAAACTGCAACTCTTCCCTTCCACCCTTTCTGTTAATTACTTGGTGAGGTATGTCAATCCTCCAGATTGACATAAAATAACAAGAGACAATTGGGTCTTGAAGATTGTTCAGAATGGATATTATCAGAAATTCAAATCTCCACCTATGTTTGAACCACAAAGTCCTCTCAGTATCATCAAGAGCAGCTCTGAAAGGAAATAAACCTTACTAGAGAACAATGTGATGGAGGATGCATCTCATCACTAAAAAAGGACAAATGTATTCCCATTACTTTCGGTTTGAAAGAAGGGTCCAAAACTGGAACTCATACCCATAGGGCTACCATCAAATTAATAAACAAAGAGTGCCACAAAGTGCCTTTGGAGAGAACCCCTTTGTGTCACGGAAACTTGCAAGGTAAGATATAATCATGAGCCTCACCCAGGACCCAATAGAGCCAGTCTCAAAAACTAGATGTAGACAAGACACTCACCTATCATTCGTACTACACATAGACTCAACTTTGTATATATTGCACTAACTACCACACACCCTCAAACTACAGACCACATGTTCCAGTTCATACTCATCAACGTTCGCCCTGCAGTACTCCCTACACACGTTACACCTCATCACCTATCACAAGCTTGATATCCTATTCATCACAGAAACATTGTTTATACCCACATCTTCACACATCCTAGACATCCTTCTTCCCACAGGCAACAACATCCCTGGTGTATACTGCGCACATAAGGCCTCGCGGACATCCATAAGCCGTCCTAGCCCTGCGTTCTCAGCAAGCAAATAACACTTAAGTCCATGGAGCTGCTGACATGCCATTTCCCACTCTTTGCAACTCAGACCTTCACTTTCCATCTCAATTACAGACCCCCTGGATCTGTTGGACTTTATTGACAAATTCTCAAATCTTCTCACCACCTCATCCATGTATCATGCGCAGACAGTTCTTTTGGATGACTTCAACCATCCAGACAACATAGGCTAAAAAAGACTCCTTTTTCAACCTCATCAATCACTCAGTGCCGTGCAGCATGTCATACGATCAATACACTCCAAAGGCCACATCCTCAACCTTGTCTTCTAAACATCACCAACAGTCTAATGCAAATCACATATCCTCTCGACTGGACCGCCCTTTAGAAAGTCCTTCACAAACTTGTTTTCTTTTGAATGCCTACTGTGAAACCTTTCTTAGAGGCTATTAGGAAGATATTTTTTTCTACTAGATCCTCAGCTCAACATTGAAAGCTAACCTTTGCCCTTTTTAAGTTAATAGACCAACATTTGAACCTATCCATAAGCAGCAGCATTTGACTTAGAAAGCAACCTTTTTGGTAGCTATTACTTCAAGTCACAGTGAGTGAGCTTTCAGGCATGATCTTTAGAGGAAACTTACCCTTTGTTCCATGAGAATGGTGGTGATTATAATGCATCCATGTTCTCTCCAAGAGGTTATTTTTAATTTTCAAGTTAATTAGGCCAATTCCTTACAGACTGTCTGTCTTAACCTATCCACTCTAGTGGAAAACGTACTTATATTAGATGAAAACAAAGTTTTAAAATTCTACTTAGGATAAAACATGTTAGCCAATCTGATCATCTGTTTATAAATTATGGTCCTATTTCGTTTATTCTACTGCAGAACAATACATCTCAAGATGGATAGTGTCTTGTATTTTACTTTGTTGCCAGTTAGCAAACAGGTCTCTCCTTGGTAGGTCTAGAGTGCATTCAACCAGGGGAAAAGCAGCTACCAGGCCTCTATTGAGAAATGGCCACCGATGTAAGGCCACACAGTGTCCGTCTAGACATTATTATATTGATTTGGACTCCGGGATGAATGTTTAGGCATGTCAGGCTACTCAGAAGAATCTGGTGGTTTATATTTGATTCTGTTTCACTCACTTTTCTGCCTTTCTAGTGAGATTGGCTTGCTTTTCTGTTCAGTGCTTTTGGATATTGAGTAGGATCCAGTGAACGAGAAAGAAAAGTTACTTACCTCTAATCCTAGTTCTTCTCCAGGTGAATCATTAGCAATCCTCCCTCCTCCTTAGATAAGTGGGCTTACATCATTTTTCTATTGCATCTCCTTATGATTTTCTTGCTTCTGTTAAAATGATGTGAACTGTCACGTCTGGGTTATGATGAGGACAGGAAGAAAAATGAGGCGCTTCAAGGCAGGTTCTCATGTCTGTTGCAGCCTATCTGCTAACATTGCCTTTCATTTCCTTTCTTTTTCTTTTAAAAAAAACTTAATGAATTATGTTTTGCTAAATTAGTGACTATCTAGTTTAATTGACTTCTTGTGGGGCAAACATTAATTTGGCTTCTTTTTGCTATTATAGGGCTGCAAGGACAGGTTTAATTTATTTAAAACGCACGTTTCAACTGAAAGATTTTGCAAATGTATACATATTTTTATATATTTTTAGTAAAGTGCTCCAGGATCCCACATGCATAAAGAAGTGCTTATGACTTTGTTGAGGATTCCCCTGAAAGGGAAGTAGGGTTATAGGTGAGGAACATTTCCTTATTTCCAATTATGTGGGGAAAAATATTTAATAGATGTTGTTTATTGCACCCAATAAATAACGATCACCACTTATACTGAGGGCCTCAACCAAGAAGAAGTGCCAATTTACAGGTAAGTGGTTTGTGCCTGCAAAAGATTATGTATTTTCATTACTCGCAGCTAAATTTGCCTGTAGAAAATTCCATATTAAAAGAAAAAAACAATTATTGTGGGGACTTTAGCTTTTCTACCGTTTGACTAATCTGCACCAATGCTGGCAGGGTGAAATCTTGATTTGTGTATTGTGTTTGTGAAAGGTTTGGTAGAAATTGATCGAAAGAGGGAACCACAAATTTATTAACAATGTTAAAACAGGATTTTCCTCAGAGACGCAAATGTCATCTCTGGTGTTAAGATGTGAAAAGAACAATCTGCATAAGTGACGTAAGAGTTTGGTCTAGTTGTATGCATGCATGCATGTTTATGTTCCTCTATGGAAAATAAGTTTTACCATTTACAAGCCATACAAAAGCTGAAAAATGCCCCATAATCAGCATTCAGCATTTTATGACATTTGAGTATTTTGATTTTGAAGAGCAAATCAGAAATCACTGGTATTAAAATCTTGATCTGCTAGGAGAAGGCAATATTTTTAAAAATAATTTTATGAAGGGTGAATGTGAATGTGCCTTAATGTCTAAAAGGTGTTAACTGGTAGTGGCAAATGCAATAGTTTATATGCACACACATCATAACGTTGTTGTACGTACATTATTCAGCTATAAGTAGGAACAAATTTATTTTTGAAGCTGAGTACTAGGGTGGGAAGACCTTTTAAAATACAGTGCTGCCAACCTGCATGCATGCTTGTTTAAATAATTGTAACATTTTACATTTTTGTATCTG
The DNA here is from genome assembly GCF_031143425.1 of Pleurodeles waltl. NCBI lineage: Eukaryota > Metazoa > Chordata > Amphibia > Caudata > Salamandridae > Pleurodeles > Pleurodeles waltl. The sequence goes on along the minus strand of NC_090436.1, from coordinate 363,750,541 downwards.
TTCAGGATGACTGTAGAGTGGTTCTTGCAAAGCTGGAAATTACAAGATTACTGGAAACACTTCAGAAACAGCAGCAACAATTTACTGAGCTGGCAGATAATATTCAGCTGGATGCCAGCATACCTGTCACTTTTACAAAGGTACAGTATGGCTTACCAGTGCCTAAAGTAGATGAGAATAGAATTTATTGATGTGGAATATATTTTTCCTGGAAACTAATTAACTTAGCTTTAGGTTAACAATGAGGGGTTGTAGGATTAAATGGGTTTTCTTTTGAATTCTGCTTTGGTTACTGTTTCTGATCCATTTATCATACACTGATGCATGGATTAGCATCAGATTTGGGGTTGATGGCTGCATTTGAAGGAAATTATATTGTGTGGTTGTTACATCCTAAATTAGGTGGGTTGTGGATTATCTTCATGGCTTTGCTGTTGACTCAGATGCCAGAAGGGCTGGAAAGGAGACTGATTGTCCTTGTTCAATTATGTTTAATATACTGTATTAGCATCAAACAGAGAAATTGCCTTGACCTGAAGGCAACATAAATTACAGCTGGAAGTTTGGAGGAAATCCACTTTGGACGGATTCATCTTTTGCATATCTTGGGAACCCTTGGGTTAGTCCTTTGTAGGGAGTGGCCATTTTCAAGTAGGAGCAGTGAGGTCGATGGCAGAAATGGCCCATATAATGCAGTTTGTTGCTAGTTTTGGAGCATGTCCCTTTGGCCCTTTGTTGAATATTTACTGTAGTAGTACTGTTTCTGTTCTTTTATGTGGAACTATGATGTGGGCTACAAATTAAACTAATAAACTTGAACATAAAAAGTAGAAACGCTTCCTAAACCTAGGGGATCAACCACATTGCAGCTGATTTGGCTAGAGCTAGACCCGAAACCTTCCAGAATAACTATAACTCCATTATAGCAGGTGTTTTCTATTTTGTGTAAAATAATCCACGTGAAGCCCAATAACCTATTGCAGTCATTCAGAAAGAGAAATTTGATTGTTGTAAATTTAAATGGGTGAGGCTGAGCATTGGGTGCTTATTACCAAGATGTATCAAGTGCATTTGGCTTCAATATTAATGAACGGCCAGGATATTGTTTTTCTATGTGTTTTGATGGTTCCTGAGAATGAATACTTAATTACATTTTTCCACATATCCATGATACATATAGAACAACTTTCCACTAAAATCATTTTCATTATTTGGGCTACTAGAGTTATGTAGAAAAAATGATGTGCAAGTCTGATAGCGGAATGTTGTACGAAGTATAAGGAATGCAGGGAGTCTACCAGTTTAATTGATTAGCAGCGCATCCTTATCTAAAAAGATTGTTTCTCTTGTGTTTGTATGTTTCTTTGAGCAACACTTGGGTCTACTTATCTTTATCAGTTCACCAGGGTGAAATGTGGAATATAAAAAAATATAATTCTATTCTGTATATATCATGTAGTACAGTCTGTGTCCATCATCATCTGTACTGTGAGATGCAAATAAAATTGAAGATTAAACTTTAGGATGGAAGTGTGCAAGGTCAGCAGTTCTGGGCGCTGGAGTTTCCAAGACGGCTGTCGCTCGTAGACGCTTTTCCTTTTGAGTGGAGCTCTGGCCCCCTCTACTCCTTTTTGCCCATACCACTCCCGCCAGGAGTTCTCGAGTCAGGTCAGAGTTGCCTCTAACCTGGACGGACCATATGGTTGTTCAGTTTCATTTAAGGTTCATGCCTAAGGTTACGAAAAACCCAGTGCATGATAAAACAATTTGTCTATTGAATAAGATAGACAAAAACACTGTAGCAGAAAGTCTAAATTGTACATTACCTGATCATGGAAATGAATCCAGCGTAGCGGTCTCCATTTATCATGAATGGCTGGGCACAGAAGTCTTACAACAGGTGCCTGAGAAAGTAGTTAAATCTTATAGGTCGCAGTCGCCGGCACCTTGGTTTTCTGCTGCTCTCACATCTATGAAACAAACATTTTGTTGTCTGGAGAGATTCTAGAGTCATGACTACAGTGAAAAGGGCAGAGCTAATTGCAGAAAAGCCATTGGCGTCTACAAAAAAGTAATCTTAGCAGAAAAAAAAAAATAAGGCCCTCATTACGATCTCGGCGGGGACAGTGCTGACGTTCGATAGAAGACCGCCAGCGCGCAGAACCCCCCACCGGCCACATTATGAACATCCAGCTGGAAACAGGGCCTGAACATTGACGCCGGCTCCAAATGGAGCTGGCAGCAATGTGTCAGTGCGGCGGGTGCAGCAGCACCTGTCGCGCATTTCACTGCCCGTAAATCAGGCAGTTAAATGTGCGACGGGGCTGTGCATGAGGGCCCCTGCACTGCCCATGCCAAGAGCATGGGCAGTGCAGGGGGCCCGAGTCACTCATTCCGCCTGCCTTTCCCTGGCGGTATAAACCGCCAGGGAAAGGCTGGTAAAATCAGACTCAATCCTGTCGGATCTGAAATGCCACCACCGCCAGGCTGCCTGGTGCTGAGAGGCTGGCGGCATTTCATCCGTGGCGGTTCTGCCATGTACATTATATGGCGGTCTGGACCTCCATGCCGTCAGTGAAAATTACCACCACCATGGATGTCAAGACCGCCATGTACGTAATGACCACCTAAATTTTACACAAAAAGAATTGACTCTGCGCTGAACTCCCCGCAATTTTAAGGTAGTTCCTTCGCTCTCAAACCCAGCAGCCCCTTCCAATAATGGCTTAAATCAAGAGATAAGCTCACTGAGTTCTCCAAATCTAAAGTGGAAATTATACTCAAGGAGTTCAATTCCACTGACTCTTTTACCCAGTCATGCTCAACGTTCTTGCATCCACAACTGGGTAAACCCTATTTTCGGACTTTCCCTTTACTGACTACTGACCAAACGGTAACATTGAACAGCCGGGTAAAATCCGGTAGCTTTTTCGGATCCATGTCCATCTAAGGTAATGCAACTTGCCGCTGATAGTCTTGCACCAGTTTTGACAACTTTACTCAATGTCCCCATTACAACAGCTATCTTTCCGAGTGCCTGGAAAAGGTTTCAATTTTCCCTTTGATTAAAAAAAAATCCTCGTTGGATTCCAACAAGGTGAAAAATTACTGTCCCATTTCACAACTTTATTTCCCGGATATTCTTCAAAACAATCCTAATGCTTGTCTCTCTAGATACCTATAAGATGATAATCTGCTGGAGAAAGCACAATTTGGTTTTAGGTCAGGCTGTAGTACAGTGACAGCTTTGTTAACTATCTCGGAAGAGATCAGAGTGATTAGAGGTGACAGTCGAAGTGCAGTTTTGGTCCTTTTGGATATTTCGATTGCTTTTGATATGGTTAGCCATACTGTGTTGTTAAAAAGATTGACCAAAATCGGTGTCACTGGTTTTTCACACAATCTCTTCTCTTCATTCTTGAAAGCTGGAGAACATACAGTGGTCTGTGGGAGTTTCATTCTAAATCCTTTGTTCTCCCATGTGAGGTATGTATGTATGTGTGTATGGATATATATATATATATGTTCGATGGCATGTGTAGCTGCAGATACACATGCTGTGCACAGTCCGCCATCTGGTGTTGGGCTCGGAGTGTTACAAGTTGTTTTTCTTCGAAGAAGTCTTTTCGAGTCACAAGACCGAGGGACTCCTCCCATTTCGACTCCATTGCGCATGGGCGTCGACTCCATCTTAGATTGTTTTTTTTCCGCCATTGGGTTCGGACGTGTTCCTTTTCGCTCCGTGTTTCGGGTCGGAAAGTTAGTTAGAATCTCGGAAAAAATCGTCGGTATTGTTTGCGTTCGGTATCGGGTTAGTTAGAACAAATCGACACTGAATTTTGAAGAGCTCCGGTGGCCCTTCGGGGTTTTTTCGATCCCCCGTCGGGGCCTGGTCGGCCCGGCCACGTGCGACTTCAAGGCTGATGGAACGGACCCCATTCCGCTTATGCCCAAAATGCCATAACAAGTATCCGTATACGGATCAGCATCTGGTCTGTAACTTGTGCTTGTCCCCCGAGCACAAGGAGGATACTTGTGAAGCCTGTCGAGCGTTTCGGTCGAGGAAGACGCTGAGAGACCGAAGAGCCAGGAGACTACAAATGGCGTCCACGCCGACAGGTCAAGAACGTTTCGAGGAGGAAGAAGAAGCTTTCTCCATCCGCGAGTCGGATTCTGAAGAACTCGACGCCGAAGAAACACCCCAAACCGTGAGTAAGACGTCGAAAGTCAAGACTCACGAGAAGTACACAAAAGCCCAGGAGATGCCACCGCCAACAGGCCATGGCTTAACCCGAAAACTAGGTGACCGATCCAAGGCACCGAAAAAGGGCATGCTGGTGTCGAAGTCATCCGACTCCGGTCGAGATACCGCCACACAGCAACCTCGGAGCCGAGACAGCGGCTCCGAGAAACTTCGGCACAGAGACAGCAGCACCGAAGAATTTCGGCACCGAGACACCACGCCGAAAACAAAGAAGGTTTCTTCGGAGCCTAAAAAGACTTCCGAAAAGGTTTCGGTTCCGAAACATCCAGCCTCGGAGCCGAAAACTAGTTCCTATGCAGAGGAACAAGGATTAACCTCCCAATTACATAGATTTGGAGAGGAGCTTCAAGCTGTAGAGCCTGACTACACGCAAAGAAGGCTTCATATTCATGAAGACACAGGGAAGATAACCACTCTTCCCCCAATCAAAATAAAAAGGAAACTTGCCTTTCAACAAAAGGACAAGCAACCACAGGCAAAAGTGGCAAGGAAAACAACCCCACCACCGTCTCCACCACCGTCAATACATGCATCACCAGCAACAACTCCACCACTGATGCACTCACCAGCTCATACTACAATGAGTCAGGCTGATACCGATGCATGGGACCTTTATGATGCTCCAGTGTCTGACAACAGCCCAGACTCCTATCCCACAAAACCGTCACCACCTGAGGACAGTACATCCTACACACGTGGTCGCAAGGGCAGCCGAATTTCACAACGTCACCTTACATTCTGAACCAATTGAGGATGACTTTCTGTTTAACACCCTATCCTCCACCCATAGCCAGTACCAAAGCCTTCCCATGATCCCAGGAATGCTAAAACATTCAAAGCAAATATTTCAGGATCCAGTTAAAGGCAGAGCCATAACTCCAAGGGTGGAGAAAAAGTACAAGCCACCGCCAACAGATCCAATCTATATTACAACACAACTAACACCAGACTCAGTAGTTGTCGGGGCAGCTCGTAAGAGAGCCAACTCTCATACCTCAGGAGACGCACCACCTCCAGACAAAGAGAGCCGCAAATTTGATGCTGCGGGAAAAAGGGTTGCAGCACAAGCAGCAAATCAATGGCGTATTGCCAATTCACAAGCACTTTTGGCAAGATACGACAGAGCTCATTGGGATGAAATGCAACATTTCATCGAACACTTACCCAAGGAGTTCCAAAAAAGAGCGCTACAGGTGGTAGAAGAGGGACAAAGTATCTCAAATAATCAGATACGGTCTTCCATGGATGCAGCAGATACAGCTGCAAGGACAATAAACACTGCAATCACGATACGAAGGCACGCATGGCTGCGCACCTCAGGATTCAAGCTCGAAATCCAACAAGCTGTGCTCAATATGCCATTTAATGAACAGCAATTGTTTGGGCCGGAGGTTGACACTGCCATTGAGAAACTCAAAAAAGACACCGATCCAGCCAAAGCCATGGGCGCGCTCTACTCCCCACAGAGCAGAGGCACTTTTAGGAAGACACAATTTAGAGGGGGGTTTTGGGGCCAAACCACAGAACCCTCAACCTCACAAACCAGGCCCACATACCACAGCCAGTATCAGAGAGGAGGCTTTCGGGGACAATACTGAGGTGGACAGTTCCCTAAGACTAGAGGGAAGTTCCAAAGTCCAAAGACCCCTCAAAACAAACAGTGACTTCAGTGTCACAAATCCCCAACACATAACACCAGTGGGGGGGGGAGACTAACAGATTTTTACCAAAATTGGGAGGAAATAACAACGGACTCGTGGGTCCTAGCCATCATCCAACATGGCTATTGCATAGAATTCCTACAATTACCCCCAAATGTGCCTCCAAAAACACACAACATGTCCAAACAACACATGGATCTATTACAGATAGAAGTCCAAGCGTTGTTACAAAAAGATGCAATAGAACTAGTATCAGAAAGGAATAGGGGTTTACTCCCTGTACTTTCTCATACCCAAAAAGGACAAAACTCTAAGACCCATATTAGATCTCAGAACACTAAATCTTTACATCAAATCAGATCACTTTCACATGGTGACACTTCAAGACGTAATCCCCTTGCTCAAACAACAAGACTACATGACCACATTAGATCTCAAAGATGCGTACTTCCATATACCCATACATCCTTCACACAGGAAATACTTAAGGTTTGTAATCCAAGGAGTACATTACCAGTTCAAAGTGTTACCATTCGGAATAACAACAGCACCAAGGGTATTTACAAAATGCCTTGCAGTAGTAGCGGCACATATCAGAAGACAGCACATACACGTGTTCCCGTATCTAGACGATTAGTTAATCAAAACCAACACACAAGAACAGTGTTTTCAACACACAAAAAACGTCATAGAAACCCTTCACAAACTAGGTTTCTCACTAAACTACCAAAAATCACACCTACAGCCGTGTCAAATACAACAATACTTAGGAGCAACAATCAACACAAAAAAAGGGATTGCCACTCCAAGTCCACAAAAGTACTATCAAGGGCAGCTACGTTCCACAATGTAGCAATGCACTCTGAGCCAATAGAGGATGATTTCCTGTTCAACACCTTGGCATCCACCCACACTTCCTACCAGAGTCTGCCAATGCTCCCGGGCATGCTCAAACATGCAAAACAGGTATTCCAGGAGCCAGTCAAAGGAAGGGCTATCACGCCTAGGGTGGAGAAAAAATACAAGCCTCCCCCAACGGATCCTGTGTGTATAACACAGCAACTTACGCCAGACTCGGTGGTTGTAGGAGCAACAAGAAAGAGGGCAAACTCTCAATCGTCAGGAGACGCTCCACCGTCTGACAAAGAGAGTAGGAAGTTTGACGCAGCAGGCAAACGAGTGGCAGCACAGGCAGCCAATCAATGGCGGATCGCAAACTCACAAGCCCTACTTTCTCGCTATGACAGGGCACACTGGGACGAGATGCAACACATTATAAAAACACTTGCCTAAAGAACACCAGAAACGTGCCCAGCAGGTTGTGGAAGAAGGAGAAGCAATTTCCAGCAACCAAATAAGGTCCGCATTAGACTCTGCAGACACGGCAGCACGAACGGTCAACACTGCGGTAACCATTCGCAGGCATGCATGGTTACGAAGCTCTGGATTTAAGCCAGAAATCCAACAAGCAGTGTTGAACATGCCTTTTAACCAGGAACAATTGTTTGGGCCGGAAGTGGACACAACAATTGAAAAATTAAAGAAGGACACGGACACGGCCAAAGCCATGGGTGCGCTCTACTCCCCACAGGGCAGAGGCACATTTAGAAAGCCACAATTTAGAGGGGGGTTTCAAATGCAAACACCAGAGCCTTCCACCTCGCAAACCAGACCCACCTATCAGGCACAATACCAGAGGGGAGGGTTTCGTGGCTCATATAGAGGTGGACAATTCCCAAGAGGAAGGGGAAAGTTCCAGACACCTAAAACAAGCCAAACCAAACAGTGACTTCAGTGTCACAAAACCCCAACACTTAACACCAGTGGGGGGGGGGGAGACTTACCGCATACTATCAAAACTGGACACACATTACTACGGACGCATGGGTCCTAGCCATTATCCAACATGGTTATTACATAGAATTCACAAATTTCCTGCCAGATGTGCCCCTAAGGGCACAGAATATGTCCAAACAACACTTAGACCTATTACAACTAGAGGTCCAAGCATTATTACAAAAACAAGCAATAGAGTTAGTACCCAACCATCAGAAAGGAACAGGCGTCTACTCACTATATTTCCTAATTCCAAAGAAGGACAAAACGTTAGGACCTATATTAGACCTCAGAACACTGAATCTCTTTATCAAGTCGGATCACTTCCACATGATAACACTTCAAGACGTGGTTCCCTTACTAAAAAAGGAGGACTACATGTCAACGTTAGATCTCAAGGATGCCTACTTCCACATACCCATCCATCCTTCTCACACAAAATACTTAAGGTTTGTAATACACGGCGTACACTATCAATTCAAAGTGTTACCGTTCGGGATAACAACAGCCCCAAGGGTATTCACAAAATGCCTTGCAGTAGTAGCCGCTCACATAAGGAGACAGCACATGCACGTATTCTCATACTTAGACGACTGGCTAATAAAAACCAGCACTCAACAACAGTGTCTTCTTCACACGCAATACGTTATAGAAACTCACCACAAACTAGGGTTTTCTATAAATTACCAGAAATCGAATCTGCAGCCATCCCAAATACAACAATACTTGGGAGCAACACTCAACACACAAAAAGCGATTACCACTCCAAGTCCACAAAGGGTCCAAGCGCTCCAAAATATAACATCAAGCATACAGCCAAACCAACACTACCCAGTAAGGTTTGTAATGAAACTTCTAGGCATGATGTCTTCATGCATAGCCATTGTCCCAAACGCGAGATTACACATGCGGCCCTTACAGCAGTGCCTAGCAAAACAATGGACACAAGCACAGGGTCAACTTCAAGATCTAGTGTTGATAGACCGCCAGACACACTTCCGCTTCAATGGTGGAATCCTATAAATTTAAACCAATGGCGGCCTTTCCAAGACCCAGTGCCTCAATACGTGATCACAACAGATGCTTCCATGATGGGGGGTGGAGCACACCTCAACAAGCACAGCATACAGGGACAATGGGACAATCAACAAAAACAACTCCACATAAATCATTTAGAACTGTTGGCAGTGTTCCTAGCATTAAAAGCATTTCAACCACTGGTAGCCCACAAACACATTCTTGTCAAAACCTCCAACATGACAACAATGTATTATCTCAACAAACAAGGGGGGACACATTCGTCACAACTGTGTCTCTTAGCACAAAAGATTTGGCATTGGGCAATTCACAATCACATTTGCCTGATAGCACAATACATACCAGGTATTCAGAACCAGTTAGCCGACAATCTCAGTCGAGATCACCAACAAACTCACAAATGGGAAATGCATCCCCAGATCCTGCAGGATCACTTCCTGCGCTGGGGAACACCAAACATAGACCTATTCGCCACAAAAGAAAACGCAAAATGCCAAAACTTCGCGTCCAGGTACCCACACCCTCAGTCCAAGGGCATTGCACTATGGATCAGTTGGTCAGGGATATTTGCTTACGCTTTTCCCCCTCTCCCACTCATTCCTTATCTGGTCAACAAAGTAAGTCAAAACAAACTCAAACTAATACTCATAGCACCAACCTGGGCTCGCCAACCGTGGTACACAACATTGTTGGACTTGTCAATAATACCTCACATCAAATTACCAAACATACCAGATTTGTTGACACAACACAAACAACAGATCAGACACCCGAATCCAGCATCGCTCAATCTAGCAATCTGGCTCCTGAAGTCTTAGAATTCGGACATTTAAACCTTACACAAGAGTGTATGGAGGTCATTAAACAAGCTAGAAAACCTACAACAAGACATTGTTATGCAAACAAATGGAAAAGATTTGTTTGCTACTGCCACACTAATCAGATTCAACCACTACATGCCTCCACAAAGGACATTGTAAGCACTTACAAAAGTCTAATCTAGCATTCTCTTCCATTAAAATACATCTCACTGCAATATTTGCCTATCTGCAGATCACACATACAACATCGCTTTTTAGAATACCAGTCATTAAAGCATTTATGGAGGGACTAAAAAGAATCATACCTCCAAGGACACCACCAGTACCTTCGTGGAACCTTAATATTGTATTAACACGACTCATGGGCCCACTATTCGAACCCATGCATTCTTGTGAAATGCAATACCTGACTTGGAAAGTAGCATTTCTAATAGCTATCACATCACTTAGAAGAGTAAGTGAGATACAAGCATTTACTATTCAAGAACCCTTTATACAAATACATAAACAAATCCCAAATTCTTACCAAAGGTCATATCACCATTCCACCTAAACCAAACGGTGGAACTCCCAGTCTTCTTTCCGCAACTAGACTCGGTAGCCGAAAGAGCCTTACATACATTAGACATAAATGAGAACTAATGTATTACATTGATAGAACAAAACAATTTCGTAAAACAAAACAATTGTTTGTAGCCTTCCAAAAACCTCATGCCGGTAATCCTATTTCCAAACAAGGCATCGCCAGATGGATATTTAAATGTATTCAAACTTGGTATATTAAAGCAAAAAGAGATTTACCTATTACACCAAGAGCACATTCCACTAGGAAGAAAGGCGCCACAATGGCTTTTCTTGGGAATATACCTATGACTGAAATTTGTAAGGCAGCCACCTGGTCTACGCCTTATACATTCACGAAGCATTACTGTGTAGATGTGTTAGCAACGCAACAAGCCACAGTAGGACAGGCTGTATTTAGAACATTATTTCAGACAACTTCAACTCCTACAGGCTAAACCACCGCTTTTGGGGAGATTACTGCTTGTTAGTCTATGCACAGCATGTGTATCTGCAGCTACACATGCCACCGAACGGAAAATTTCACTTACTCAGTGTACATCTGTTCGTGGCATGAGACGCTGCAGATTCACATGCGCCCTCCCACCTCCCCGGTAGCCTGTAGCCGTTATTAGTTGAATGATACACATTAAGTACATACATACCTACTCCATTGCATGGGTACATCTAGTATACTCACAACTCCTACCTCACCCTCTGCGGGGAAAACAATCTAAGATGGAGTCGACGCCCATGCGCAATGGAGCCGAAATGGGAGAAGTCCCTCGATCTCGTGACTCAAAAAGACTTCTTCGAAGAAAAACAACTTGTAACACTCCGAGCCCAACACTAGATGGCGGGATAATGCACTGCATGTGAATCTGCAGCGTCTCATGCCACGAACAGATGTACACTGGGTAAGTGACATTTTCCATATATATATATATATATATATATCACCTCTGAGGGCTATGCAGATGACACACGAATTGTGGTCTCCATCTCCAACACTGTTGAACTTAGATTTAACAACTGTATGAAGGACATCGCCAATTGAATGACCTAATTGTCTGAAATTCCATTCAGATAAAACTGAGGTATTAGTTTTTGGATAGGATACCTCTTTTGTGGGGTCATTCTTGGTGGCTTCAGGCTTTTGGTCCACCCCCAATCCTGGTTACCAAAGTAAAGAATCTAGAGGTAACTTTTGATACTGATTTACCTTTCAGGGAACATACTAGTAAGTTGACATCAACCTGTTTCTTATTGCTCAGATACCTTAGGAAAGTACTACCATTTATCCCTTGTCAGATGCAAAAATCAGTAGTCATCACTTTGGTTCTCTTGCGTATTGACTATTGCAATGCTGTCAGCATGGGTATTCAGCAATCAGTACTCCGTAAACTTCAGACGTTGCAGTGCGCAGCTGCTCTCTTTTTAAAAAAACCTCCCCAAATTTGTGTCAGCGATTAAAGCTTTGAATGAACTCCACTGGCTTCCGGTGAAAAAGAGGGTGGCTTTTAAGCTTGACTCATAAAACTCTGTTTCACACCAAATTTACCCCCTTTCCAAATAAAATCAGGTGGTACAATCCACCCAGAAACCTGAGATCCTCCACTGCTTTTCTGGTTATCGTCTCTAGGATAAACAAAATCTCTTGGGGTGGTCGAAGCTTTCTGTGTACAACCTGTAAGTTGTGGAACAAACTACCAATCCACCTCATAAGTCAATCCAGTCTTTTACATTTTGGCAAAGCTATGAAATCTTGGCTGTTTTCTCATATGCTTTAGGCTTCTGGTTTGCCACCATGTGCCTTTTAGACTCTTAGCACTAAGACACCTTGGGGTATACGCGCACTCTAAATATTCAGATTCAAGATCAGGAATGACTGGGGTCAAGTCATCCTTGTGGCTCCGGACTGGGATTGGAGAGTCTGGTATCCCGAGCTGTTGAGCATGGCCATCGGTCCTTCGATCAGGTTCACCCTTCAGGAGGATCGTACTAGCATTGGCAGGTTCTCCACCCAAACCTGTCAATGCTCCGTCTTCATGATTGGTGATTGAGCGGCGACAAGTGACAGGTTTTCACATTCCACCCCTATTCTGTAATGACATTTTGGCAGTCAGGCGTCCCTCCACCAAGACAAGTTTGTGGCATGCTGTGGAAAAACAGGTTGACCCCTTTTCAGCTCCCCTTTCTTAGGTCTTTCTGCTTTTTCTTTCTAATGCTCAGCAGGGCTCTGCCTTAAAATACTTTCTGCCATCTCTGCATTTGTGCAGTTGCCACATCAGCCATCCCTTTTCAAGTCCACTTTTGTACATAGGTTCCTGAAAGGTCACCCACACTTGTTCCCACCTTCAACATGTCTCAGTGGGACTTATATATAGTCTTAACTTTTCTAGTGTCACTCCCTTTGAGCCTCTAAACAACAGTCCTTTCAGGCTACTTGCTATCAAGGCAGGCATTTTAGTGACCGTTAAATCTGGCCAGAGTGTCACCAGCTCCAGGTTTGTCATCTAAGCCCTGTACCTCAACATCTTCCCAGACAAGCTAGTCTTGCACTAGAGCTTCCTTCCTACGAAAGGTCGCCACTCCCTTTCATGTAAGCCAGTCCATCACCCTACCTACCTTTTATGCTCTGCCTCATCCCAATAAGGAAAAAGAACTCCGCTGGGGGTGCCCTAAAAGATCGCTGTTGTTCCAACATGAAAGCAAAAAAAAGTTGCGGCTGATGTGAACAACTCTTTGTGGGTATGTCTGAGCCCAGATGAGCAACTCTTTGTGGGGTATGCTGTAGCCCAGAAAGTGAAGACAGTGCAGAAACGGACCATCGCCCAAAGGATCATGCTCTGTTTCAATATCTGCTACTCATTGTCCAAGAAGCAACCCCCTAAGGGTTTGTGTGCTCATTCCACTAGAGCCAGGGCTGTGACCACTGCATTTGCACGTGGAGTCTTGGTGCTGGACATCTGACAGGCAGCAATGTGGGCGTCTCTGCACACATTTACCAAGCACTACTATCTGTACAGTCAGGTCCATAGTGACGAGCACTTTGCACGCTCATACCTGTCAGACTTTAGTGTGAAATTTTTTCACGGACCCTCCTCTAGAGAGGTATTGCTTGAGTATCTATTCTAGGTAAGGAATCTGCAGGAAGAAGTCTGTCAGATGAACAAGTTACTTACCTTCGGTAACACCTTATCAATTAGAGATTCTATCTAACCTCAAATTCCTTACCAACCCACCAATCCTCCTCGCTCTGCAAACAGATTTATAGTCTTTGGGTTTTTCCCTATCCAGGGCACTAGTTTTCACAGACCAGTGGTTAGTACTCGTCATGGCTCTGCGCTTCTGGTGTGGAAAGTGGCAACAAGAAACTGACGTCTGCTTGCTGGGGCGGGGCCTATGTAGGCACCACGCACGTCACTTGAAACATGGACACACCAATGACCCCATGCGGACCCAAACAACACCACCTACTGGTGCGCAGGATTGCTGTGCACGAAAAAAAAATCCGATCCAGTCTTATGCCTGGGTTAATTCTAAGGTAAAGAATCTGAGGATAGATAGTCCCTACTAGATAAGGCGTTACAGAAGGTTGGTAACCTTTCTGTCTTTCCTTGAGCCATGTAGAGGAGGCAGAACAACAGTTCTGTTGTATTTTACCACCAAGAACAGTGTTGGGTGATCTGTAAGATGGTTCATAAGTTTGTTTGTTATTAATTTTCTCCCAAGCTAGCTCTCCAACCTGGGTAACCCACCTGTCAGCAGCAGTGATAACCTTCTCTTTACATGAGGCGGCATCAGAGTGTATTGCATTATACAGCTTGTCTCTGACACTGGATACTCTTTCAAACATTCAAATGTTTCTCTATGTCAAATTTAACTTCATCTGCCACCATCCCAGAATTATCCAAGCCATGCGCATACATAGGAATTCTGAAGAGAACCTCGTATGAAATACATCCCCCCAGTACTCATCTGTGCAAATTACTTAGCGCTTTCTGAACTCTGTACATATTATGGTACCACCTTAGACCTGAGCGTAGCAACCTAGAAGTTAAAGCTTGGTTAATCATGCCATTTGCACTCTATACAACATTGTTTGAATCGGCTTTGAACTGATTGCTGAAATGCAGACGGACTCCCAAAGCAGACTTTGAAACCCTGCAAGCCTTAAAGGCAAACAAAGGACTTTTATCTGAATGAAATGAATGAACTGCCTACACTGACACTAGGCACTGCAATTCCTTTACGACTGCTGAAGCCCATGCATTTCACTGTGGCCAAATCCATAGGAATTGAGAGCATGAATGTAGAAAGCTGGGTTCTGGTCGAAGTTTCCCCTTCCCCCACTTTGTGCCTGACTGAAGTGCACTGCGTTCCTGCTAAGCAGGTCCCCTGTGCCAGTGTTCCTTCCCCAAAACAAGACCCCTGGCTTCCCAGTTCCAACTTGCAGCAACTTTCCAACTGGACATTTTCCCATTAAAATGAATGGGACACCCAATGCCATAACACATCTCTGCACCCGGATGCACCAGAGCCTCCTGAGGTGACCTGTTGGTGTGGCCTTGGACCCTGCTCCATACTGATGTTAAGTCCTGGAGAACAGTTTCATTCTGTGAAGTGCCCAAATGCAGTACATGTTTTCCCCCCATATGATAACATTACAGCGCCCAATATTTGCACTGTCAACTTTTAAAAACTGTAAAGATTCCTATCTCGAAAAGTACTCCCCTGATCCCAGTGACCTTGGTATCTAAATTTATATAAAAGTATGTTATTTTAAAAAGTGGTGTCGGATTTCTTTATTGAGTGGGTGCCTTACATGGTTAGCACTACCCTCTGTTATGCCTCGGTTATGCTCAACCACACTACCCAAAAAGAGAGCATTTGTGCCTCTGTTATACCTCCGGGGACTGCTTGGACTGTTTGCATAGTGCACCTCATTTGGTCCACTTTATAAAGACGCAGCTTCCTGCAATGAATCAATAGCTACCAATATGTATTTATATCGGTTAGCTGAATAGAGTGGACCGATGTTGTCCAAATAAATCACCCAAAAGGAAGTCATGAGGGGAGCTGGAGAGGGTATTTTTTACAGTGGAGGGTTCAATCTGTTGTCAAATGCACACTGCCAAACAGTCCCTAGTCTGTTTATACAAACTAAACCACTAGTTTCGTTGATGAAGCGTGGCTACAGTTGCCTTTATTCCTGCATGTGCAGAAGCCAACCTCTTATGTGCTTCTTAGAATAAATCTAATCTTGACAGACTAATTGGGTATTACTGTCTCCCACTTCTGGTATCGTAACTAGAGGAATGTTCTCTGAATTAAGGGTGTAGGAGTGTCAATCTTCATTTGAGATCTGGTTAGGATTGCTACTCGGGCAGTCTGGATTGTAGCCTCTGCTGCTAAATTGGTTGCATAGTTCCCGTTACGTGAATGCCATTACGCTGATAGGTGTGCCTCACATTGAATAATTAAAGCTTGTCTTGTAAGGCAGCTACCTTTCCCCAAAGCTGTTTATATAAGGATTTTCCTTTTGAATCCTTAAATCCACTCAGTCTCCAATGCTGCAAATCTTTCATTGTAGCCTTGCGCACAGAGGATGAGTCGAACACAATAAGTGTGGGAACTGATGAGTCAGTCTTTTGTAATGCAAGTAGCAGGGCATCTAATTCTGCATGTTGTGCAGTACTATCGCCTACGATTTTAGTTTGTTGCACTGTGGGAGGAATTTACCATTCTTCACTACACATTTTACACATTATGCTGTTGCGCAGGCTGAAGAGTATTTGTATTTTTTATTACCGTAGATTGGGCCGAACCATCTGTATAAAAGCTGCACTGGTAGTACTCAATAGGTAAAGTGTGTGGAGTAGGAACAGCATCCTGTTCATACTGGAGAAAAGCTTATGTACAAAAAGAGGGATCTTTCTTCGTACACCTTACATCCACTGCACCCTGTATCCACCTTGGATGTAGAACATGAGCATTGGAAATGCTGGCCTGTGTCACTGCCTCTAGTACTCGTACGGGTGAAACAATGATATGTTTTCCCTGTGCCAATGGGCACTATTTTAAAATAGCTGTTTGTACAGCCATCATGATTTTTTCAATGGTAGCAAAGCGTGCCTCGGCCAGGTAATACAAGTGTGACTTTTAAGGAATAGGAATATTCCTTACTTTGTTGTAGGTCACATAAGTGTAACCATAGGTTCGATGGCATCTGTCGCTGTAGATACGCATGTTTTGCAATAGCTCGCCATCTGGTGTTGGGCCGGAGTGTTACAAGTTGTTTTTCTTCGAAGAAGTCTTTCGAGTCACGGGACCGAGTGACTCCTCCTTTTGTCTCCATTGCGCATGGGCGTCGACTCCATCTTCGATTGTTTTTTTTCCGCCATCGGGTTCGGACGTGTTCCTGTCGCTCCGAGTTTCGGAACGGAAAGATAGCTAATTTCGGAAGATTTTCGTCGGTATTGTTGCGTTCGGGATCGGCGTAGTTAGATTCAACACCGCATCGAAGATCGAAGAGCTCCGGTGCCCTTCGGGGTAGTTTTTCGATCCCCCGTCGGGGCCTGGTCGGCCCGACCGCGTGCTGAAGAACGCCGATGGAACGGACCCCGTTCCGTTTCTGCCCCAAATGCCACAATAAATACCCCTATACAGACCAACACTTGGTCTGTAACCTGTGCCTGTCACCTGAGCACAGTGAAGACACCTGCGAGGCCTGTCGTGCGTTCCGGTCCCGAAAGACACTCCGAGACCGTCGAGCCAGAAGACTTCAGATGGCGTCCGCGCCGACAGCCCACCGAGAGTTCGAGGAACAGGAAGAGGAAGGTACCTTCTCGATCCAAGAATCGGACTCCGAAGGATTCGACGATGCACAAACCGTGAGTAAGACGTCGAAAACCACACAGAGGAAGATTTACAAGGCCCAGGGGACGCCACTGCCATCAGGCCATGGCTCCACCCATAAATTCGGTGACCGACCGTCGGCACCGAAAAAGGCCCAAACAGTGCCGAGATCGTCCGACTCCGGTCGAGACACCGGCACGCAGCCTTCTCTGGACCGAGAAAGTGCTGCAGACAAGCCTCGACACCGAGATGCCGGTGTGGACACGGCTCGACGCCGAGACAGCGGCACCGAAGAAGATCGACGCCGAGAGGTTTCGGCCCCGAAAAAGAAAAAAGTCACCTCGGAGCCGAAAAAACACGCAGACAGGGTTTCGGTGGCAAAACAAACTGCAAGCGACCCAGCTTCAGGCTCTTATACAGAAGAGCACTCGCTAACCTCACAAATGCAAAAGCATAGGTTTGAGGAAGAGCTACAATCAACTGATGTGGACCATACGCAAAAGCGTATTTTCATACAGCAGGGGACAGGAAAAATAAGCACCCTTCCCCCCATTAGAAGAAAGAGAAGGTTGGAGTTCCAAACTGAACAGACACCACAACCAAAAGTGGTGAAAAGAGTTACCCCACCACCCTCTCCTCCGCCCGTGATTAACGTCTCACCAGCACGAACTCCATCACACTCCCCAGCTCACACCACCATAAGCCAGGGTGACCAAGATCAAGACGCATGGGACCTATACGACGCCCCAGTGTCAGATAACAGTCCGGAGGCATACCCTACGAAGCCATCTCCACCAGAGGACAGCACCGCGTATTCTCAAGTGGTGGCTAGAGCAGCACAATTTCACAACGTAAGCCTCCACTCAGAACAGGTCGAGGATGATTTTTTATTCAACACACTCTCCTCCACCCACAGCTCATACCAAAGCCTGCCTATGCTCCCTGGTATGCTCCGGCACGCAAAAGAAATCTTTAAGGAGCCGGTCAAAAGTAGGGCAATCACACCAAGGGTGGAAAAAAAGTATAAGGCGCCTCCTACAGACCCGGTTTTCATCACTACACAGCTGCCACCAGACTCTGTCGTTGTAGGAGCAGCTAGGAAAAGGGCCAACTCTCACACATCTGGAGATGCACCACCCCCAGATAAAGAAAGCCGCAAGTTCGATGCAGCTGGTAAGAGAGTCGCAGCACAAGCTGCAAACCAGTGGCGCATCGCGAACTCCCAGGCACTACTTGCGCGCTATGACAGAGCCCACTGGGACGAGATGCAACATCTCATTGAACATCTGCCCAAGGACTTACAAAATAGGGCAAAACAAGTGGTTGAGGAGGGACAGACCATTTCCAACAACCAGATTCGCTCCTCCATGGACGCTGCAGATACAGCTGCACGGACAATTAATACATCTGTAACTATCAGAAGGCATGCATGGCTCCGAACGTCTGGATTTAAACCAGAGATTCAACAAGCAGTTCTCAATATGCCTTTTAACGAAAAAGAACTGTTCGGTCCAGAAGTGGACACAGCGATTGAGAAACTCAAAAAAGATACGGACACTGCCAAAGCCATGGGCGCACTCTACTCCCCGCAGAGCAGAGGGAATTACAGCACATTCCGTAAAACACCCTTTCAAGGGGGGTTTCGGGGTCAGAGCACACAAGCCAGCACCTCACAAGCAACACCGTCCAGTTACCAGGGACAGTATAGAGGAGGTTTTCGGGGACAATATAGAGGAGGGCAATTCCCTAGAAATAGAGCAAGATTTCAGAGCCCCAAAACCCCTACTACTAAACAGTGACTCACATGTCACTCACCCCCTCCACACAACACCAGTGGGGGGAAGAATAAGTCATTATTACAAAGCATGGGAGGAAATCACTACAGACACTTGGGTTCTAGCAATTATCCAACATGGTTATTGCATAGAATTTCTACAATTCCCTCCAAACATACCACCAAAAGCACAAAATTTGACAACACACCATTCCAATCTCCTGGAGATAGAAGTGCAGGCACTATTGCAAAAGGATGCAATCGAATTAGTGCCAAACACACAAATAAACACAGGAGTTTACTCACTGTACTTTCTGATACCAAAGAAGGACAAAACGCTGAGACCAATCCTAGACCTCAGAGTAGTGAACACTTTCATCAAATCAGACCACTTTCACATGGTCACACTACAAGAAGTATTGCCATTGCTAAAACTACACGACTACATGGCAACTTTAGACCTCAAGGATGCTTATTTCCATATACCAATACACCCATCGCACAGGAAATACCTAAGGTTTGTATTCAAGGGAATACATTACCAATTCAAGGTACTGCCTTTCGGATTAACAACCGCACCAAGAGTCTTTACCAAATGTCTAGCGGTAGTCGCTGCACACATAAGAAGGCAGCAAATACATGTGTTCCCATATCTAGACGACTGGCTAATCAAGGCCCATTCGTTAATAGAGTGCTCAAATCACACAAATCATATCATACAAACCCTCTTCAAACTAGGGTTCACCGTCAATTTCACAAAATCCAAAATTCTGCCGCACAAGGTACAACAATACCTGGGAGCCATAATAGACACATCAAAAGGAGTAGCCACTCCAAGTCCACAAAGAATTCGAAATTTCAACACCATCATACAACGCATGTATCCAACACAAAGGATACAAGCAAAGATGGTACTACAACTCCTAGGCATGATGTCTTCATGCATAGCCATTGTCCCAAACGCAAGACTGCACATGAGGCCCTTACAACAGTGCCTAGCATCACAATGGTCACAAGCACAGGGTCACCTTCTAGATCTGGTGTTAATAGACCGCCAAACTTACCTCTCGCTTCTGTGGTGGAACAACATAAATTTAAACAAAGGGCGGCCTTTCCAAGACCCAGTGCCACAATACGTAATAACAACAGATGCTTCCATGACAGGGTGGGGAGCACACCTCGATCAACACAGCATACAAGGACAATGGAACGTACATCAAACAAAACTGCATATAAATCACCTAGAACTTCTAGCAGTTTTTCAAGCACTAAAAGCTTTCCAACCAATAATAGTTCACAAATACATTCTCGTCAAAACAGACAACATGACAACAATGTATTATCTAAACAAGCAAGGGGGGACGCACTCCACGCAGTTAAGCCTGCTAGCACAAAAGATTTGGCGTTGGGCAATTCACAACCAAATTCGCCTAATAGCACAATTTATACCAGGGATCCAAAATCAACTCGCAGACAATCTCTCTCGAGATCACCAACAGGTCCACGAATGGGAAATTCACCCCCAAATTCTGAACACTTATTTCAAACTCTGGGGAACACCTCAGATATACTTGTTTGCGACAAAGGACAACGCAAAATGCCAAAACTTCGCATCCAGATACCCACACAAACAGTCCCAAGGCAATGCCCTATGGATGAACTGGTCAGGGATATTTGCTTACGCTTTTCCTCCTCTCCCTCTCCTTCCTTACCTGGTAAACAAACTCAGTCAAAACAAACTGAAATCCTAGAATTCGGGCACTTACAACTTACCCAAGAATGTATGGAAGTCATAAAACAAGCCAGAAGGCCATCCACCAGGCACTGCTATGCAAGTAAATGGAAGAGGTTTGTTTGCTACTGCCATATTAATCAAATACAACCATTACACACAACTCCAGAACATGTAGTGGGTTACTTGCTTCACTTACAAAAATCTAACCTGGCTTTCTCTTCCATTAAAATACACCTTGCAGCAATATCTGCATACCTGCAGACTACCTATTCAACTTCCCTATATAAGATACCAGTCATTAAAGCATTCATGGAGGGCCTTAGGAGAATTATACCACCAAGAACACCACCTGTTCCTTCATGGAACCTAAATGTTGTCCTAACTAGACTTATGGGTCCACCTTTTGAACCCATGCACTCCTGCGAAATACAGTTCCTAACCTGGAAGGTGGCATTTCTCATCGCCATTACTTCCCTAAGAAGAGTAAGCGAGATTCAGGCGTTTACAATACAGGAACCTTTTATACAACTACACAAGAATAAGGTTGTCCTAAGGACCAATCCTAAATTTTTGCCAAAGGTTATTTCACCGTTCCATCTAAATCAAACAGTGGAACTTCCAGTGTTCTTTCCACAGCCAGATACCGTAGCTGAAAGGGCACTACATACATTAGATGTCAAAAGAGCATTGATGTATTACATTGACAGAACAAAAAACATCAGAAAGACTAAACAACTATTTATTGCATTTCAAAAACCTCATGCAGGAAACCCAATATCAAAACAAGGTATAGCCAGATGGATAGTTAAATGCATCCAAATCTGCTACCTTAAAGCTAAACGACAGCTGCCCATTACACCAAGGGCACACTCAACCAGAAAGAAAGGTGCTACCATGGCCTTTCTAGGAAACATCCCAATGCAAGAAATATGTAAGGCAGCCACATGGTCTACGCCTCACACATTCACCAAGCACTACTGTGTAGACGTGTTATCCGCACAACAAGCCACAGTAGGTCAAGCCGTATTAAGAACATTATTTCAGACTACTTCCACTCCTACAGGCTGATCCACCGCTTTTGGGGAGATAACTGCTTACTAGTCTATGCAAAACATGCGTATCTACAGCGACAGATGCCATCGAACTGAAAATGTCACTTGCCCAGTGTACATCTGTTCGTGGCATCAGTCGCAGTAGATTCGCATGTGCCCACCCGCCTCCCTGGGAGCCTGTAGCAGTTTGGAAGTTACCTTCAACTATTTATATATGTATCATCTCAACCTTAAATAGGTGCATACTTAGTCACTCCATTGC
Source organism: Pleurodeles waltl (assembly GCF_031143425.1). Lineage (NCBI taxonomy): Eukaryota > Metazoa > Chordata > Amphibia > Caudata > Salamandridae > Pleurodeles > Pleurodeles waltl. The sequence goes on along the minus strand of NC_090436.1, from coordinate 363,728,676 downwards.
ATGGGCACTATTACTACAATTCAACTCCTACCTCACCCTCTGCGGGGAAAAACAATCGAAGATGGAGTCGACGCCCATGCGCAATGGAGACAAAAGGAGGAGTCACTCGGTCCCGTGACTCGAAAGACTTCTTCGAAGAAAAACAACTTGTAACACTCCGGCCCAACACCAGATGGCGAGCTATTGCAAAACATGCGAATCTACTCCTACTGATGCCACGAACAGATGTACACTGGGTAAGTGACATTTTCATTACTGGGTATGACCTTGATAACTAGGTTGGTTTGGTCACCCTAGTTTCTGAATATAAAGGCACATATGTACAAAACTTCCAATTTGCATTTTATCGGATCCTAAGAAATTAGCGGATCCTAAGAAATTTATATTTAAGACCTGCAAATTGGAATGTACTAAAATTGTGATTTGCTAATAGTGATTCCTATGGAGTCACAGTCGCAAATTTGGAAATGCAAAACAATTCCTACCTATAGACCTAAGCCCCCCCCCCCCTTAAATCTAAGGGAAGAAAAATTGTTGCTCTTGTAAAGCACTCATATGCCCTCGAGGCGAGTGTGCGCTTCAAGGAACTCCAAAAAGTGCATTTTGGATGCCTTTTTTGAATTCGCACATGATTACCATCGAATTGGATTCAGTGGTAAAAACATATCCTAAATGCCCACTTCTCATTTAGGAAATGCTATGGGGTTTGGAAAACGCAAATAGAAAATCCCTGTTTGCAAATTCCTAATATGGTAATTGCAAAATGCTATTTCTTCGGGGTATAAATCGCAATTTGCAACAAAAACAGCCCTTTGTACATTGGAAAAGATTGTTTTGCGTTACTTAACTGGCTGAAATTGTGATTCATTTAAGAAATGCAAAAAGCGTTTGTACATATGGGCCTTAGTCTCAAGCTTGTCTGCTTGTAAAGCACGCAAGATATCAGTGTACGTGTTCAACCACTGTTTGGATGAAAATGTGGCAAAAATAAGGTCATACAAAGGCTTCACTCTCTCTGCAGAGTGAGGCGAATAAGTATGTTCAAAGTTAAGAAATCCCAATAAGTGATTGCAAATTTTTCTGTGTGTCGTGAGGTTGCAAAATAGCTCACTTGTGAATGAAGTCTGGATTTAAATCCTTGCCCTTATTTGATAACTTGTATCCAAGGAAAGTCAACATCAGGTTGGCAATCTCGTTTTTTTTTAATCCTGTAACCATATGATGTAAATTTGGTCACCTCTCTGTCTACCCTGATCAGGTATTGATTCAAATCGTCGTCAGGTAAATATCATCAGTGTATGACAATACCTGGTGATCAGGTTGTAAGATCACCATAATTCTCACTGAAAATAAGCCACACCTATCCTTATAGCCCATGAGCATGTCAGAATGAAAAAACTGTGGTCCGTTGAAACTGAGAGCGGTTAGATAATCACTATCAGGCACTATGTTTTGACTGAAAAACCCATAGGAAGTATTCATGGTTGTTATATATTTTCCGCTCCAGGTTTGTCATTAAACGTGTGCTGTGCGTGTTTTGTACTGCATATGTTCAGGTGTGTGAATTCAAATTTCTGTAGTCTTAAAACTATTCTATAGGAACATGCCTGGCTTAGAGACGGGAAAAGGGGCATATACATTGGTGAGAGGCAAGGCTCTATGATGCCTTAGTACTGCATCTGATCTAATATTGCTTTAGTACCATGTTTTGCTTCTGTCTTTAAAGGATATTGTGCTTGTGATTCACTATGTAGGGGAATAACATGCGGATTAGAATGCTCATCACGCCGCGCTTGGTTTCTATATAATGCTGGAGCTTGTCTCATGGCCCATTCACATGCCTACATTTCCATGACGTCCTCATGTACTATAGGAGAGAAGGCTAGCTTAATTACTTCCTCCCACCATAGTGCTTCCCTAACGAAGGCTGGAGACCAGCCGCCTTCCACTAAGATGCTGCCATTGTCATCAGATAATTGTGTCCTGAGGACTGCTTTGAGTATGCGTGGTATGTACCCTTCAATTTGTACATCAAAGTTGTAAACCCTATTGAGAAGGTTTAACTATTGATCTGGAGTCTCCATCTGCATAAAGTAATCAGGTAGATTTACATCCAGAAACCTCTGAAGCGTCTGATGTACTATCCTGACTTCTGCAGTGCTGTCTAGGAGTGCTCTCGCCCGAGTCCTGTTTCGCAGGTGCACTTGCAGCTAGATCAGTATGTTTTTCAAAAAGTCCTGATATTTACTTCTTTTTAACCAGGGTGTTCGAGTTCAATCCTTTCTCCTCCCTCTTTATGCTGATGTCAGTCTTGCGTCCTCCTTCACTTTTTTTCTTTATATTATACTCTTCTTTTCTTTGGTACTCAAATCAGCTCCCCCTACTTTACCTTCCGTGTCCTGAATAGAACATGAAGAACAGCTATCAGAATACTGATACCGGCCAGATTTTTACATTTGTTTGCTCTCTCTTAAGTTATAACCATCCCTGGTGGATTCCTGAGAAGCAGGTAATCCAGTCCATCTTTTCTCTTAGTCTTTGTTCCTTCTTCCCTTCTGTTGCAGATTTATCTTTAACAGAACCCTCAGTATCATTGTTAGGTTTTAAATATGGCTTAACGGGTTGGGTACCCAAGGTATCTCTACGTACAGAAATGTACATTTCTGCCATTATTTTTGGTAGTTGCCATTTATGGTCATGAAATGGAACTTCTTCCAGTCTCTGACATACAGCCTGAACTGAAGCCTCTCTCTTAATAAATTGCTTAAGATGATAGAGGAAACTGTAGAAAACTTCCACATTAACTTCATTCCTAAATCCAGAGCCGGTGCAGCTCTGTCCTCAATTTGTACTTGTCTAATTATATCAAGAAAGACTGCTAATGAGTGCATACAATGCATACTTGTATAAATACATGCAAAGATGCTTCCACAGGTGTTACAGTCCTTTACGGGAGGAACCATCCCAAGAGGAAGACGCACAGTTAGTAGCCTGTGTTTATCTTGGGGGGTAGTGTATGGATACACTGCTTTTAAGTGATTGGTCTTACAAGCAACCCAGAACACCATTTCATCACACTTCATGGGCGATTTTCCCATGATAGCATTTATATTCTGTAGACTAACAGTTTGTATTTGTGCAGGAGCAGCAGACCCTGCTGCAACAGCAGGTCTGGAGTTCGAAGTATGTTGTACAAACTATACGAGTCTCCTGTATAAAGTGACTGTGTAGTGTAAGATCTCTACAACTTCATCTTTGTTTGGTTGTCAGGGTGAGTAACTGGAATGTAGCCAGCCAAGACCGTCCACGTAGCACAATCATTACTCAGCCACCCAAAATGCACATATGTGGCAACAGACCATGAACCAGTTCTGGTTTTCCTGGTAAGTTAAATGAATTTCTAAATCTTGGTAAGCCCTATAATGTGCTGGCAGTCTATTGCTGCATATTCTTGAAACTGCCCTGATGGAGCATCATTTGGCTCGAACTCCACCAAGGAGTAAAAAATCTCAAAGGCATACACTGGATGTGCATCAGGGACTCCTCAAGCATTGAGATGTCGAGTAACTGCTTCCTTCCAATTGACCAATCTAACAATAAGTCGACATTATGAATTAATTCAACTGAAAATTAGACTCAAATAGAAAACCCACAGAATGAGGAATAACTTTTTATGGGTCAAGCTTGACAAACCTATGCAAATCGGTACTCCCTTATCCCGAGTAGTAGGTAACCATGATTACTACGGATGTCTACGTAAGGATGTGATAATGATTCACATGTGTGGGAAAAATAAAAATCTACTCAAGGTGTAAGTTTAAAATACTGGCTCCACCTTGGACACCAACTGTTGCATAAGTTACGACTTTAGCGTAACTCTTCAGAAGGGGTTTTTCTCACCCTCAGGTGAACTCTGTTCAGTGCACCAACAATGAATGTAAAAGACAGATTATCGGAGCCCCACAAAACACTATTCAATGTGTAACTGACACAGACGTATTGCTTTTGGTTGCTAACAATCTCATAAAGGGATTAGGGGCACTATGGAAACAGTACCAAGCCCTGTTTCATTATTCACTGTATCGCAGAAACTGTACTATGAAGAATGAACACTTAAGTTCAAAAGTATTATTACTACAGGAACATTCTGTTTCTCAATACATCTACAACAACTGCACAGAGTATTATCAAAACAGCAAGAAGGCATGTTTGTATAACAAAAATCTAATGAATATTCCAAGCATTAATATGCAATTAGAAATGTCATCTAGAATCTAACACCCTAACTTTGTCTTCTATGTGCAATACTAAGAGAGCATGAAAGGCAGAGCAACTTGAGTTTCTTTGGAAGAAGAGACTTACTGCATACCTTGTGGACAGCAAAGGCTGTCTTTATCAGCAAAGGCTCATAGACAGTGTTCCCTGCGAGAGGTAGCAGTCAGTCAGTCTTCCTCCAGGACTCAGCGTTATCAGCTTCAGGCTTCAGACGAGATGTAGCATCTGTAAGCTGTGAAGTTTGTATGCAGTAGGTGAGACTGTCTCTGACAGAATCTCAAGCGATGATCTGAGTAAAGGACTTCTCCTCGCAAGTGGTCATCCTCATACACTGAATCTTATCAAATATTGGAATGTCTGTCATATGTTTAAGAATGTCCGACAGATCATGTGCATTAAGGTAGGCATCCCAGGTGTGAGTTATCACAGGTATATCAACATCCGAAGCATTTATAATTAGAAGTCATTGCATTGTATATAAAAATGTAAAGGTTCTCTGCAGGTTTACTATGTTCATCATAAAGTATGTTTGTAGAGTTTGTTCAGTGGAACGGTGCAAACGCAGAAACTCAAATTCTTTTGCAAGACTAGAATAAAAGAGAGTACTATGGTTCCCTGCCATAATAATTAACAACACAGAATCATGTTATACTATGGATTGAACAATCTAGGAAATGCTTAAAGGCAGGAGAGGATTAGTGGGACAAGTCATTAGGCTTACTGAGCCTATTTTGCTCTCTGTTGTCCAGGTTATCCTCTGCAAGATATAGAACACCTTTATGTATCGCTCATTCCCGGTTTTCTTCCCCCTCCCCCATTTCATTTTACTCTGTCTAGTCTAAAATCAGAGGCTGTGTAGTTGGGAAGGGGTTAAGGAATGTATGTCCAGGTTATGTCGCCCCTGCAAGAAATATACAGCTCAGCGCCAGGATAGTGGATCCGCTGTTCTGTAGTCTGATAAATACTTAGGCTCAATTAGTAATTCTGTCTATTTGAACTTCAGTCATGTATTGAGTAGGTTGCAGACAGGTCCCTTTATATGAGTCTGACCATGATTGGCAGCAGCATTCTGCATTCACCCTGAGGAACATTATGGATTTCCTTGGAAGACTAAGAAAATAAATTTGGCACAGACAAGCAGTGATAACATAAAGGGGGGAAGACTGATATGTGATGGTGGTGAAGGAGAAGTGAAGGCCACATATGCATAAGGGGATTATGTTAATGAAAGAACAAGATTAGGACTGCACTAGTCTGTCAAAAGTGAGCTTTTAGTTTGAGAATCCTGAGACTCCCATACTATTGAGATAGTTGTAACAATCTCACACAGTGAGTGGTGAGGTTTCAGTTTTTAATTACTGTTTAGCACAGTAATGTGTTGCTCAGCCTCCTCTTCTCTATGATAGGCTGGTCTGAATTTGTGTAGCACGGGATATATTGTTGCCACTGTAGTTTAATTATTACCTTCAAATATTTTAGTGAGTTTTAGAAGCAGACCTGGTCAATTCTGGGGTTTGCCATTTGTTCTGAATTTTCATGGGTATTGGGATAAATAAAGGTCCTTTGCATAGCTCTGGAGTATTTGACCCTGTCTCAAGTCCCCATAACAAATTGCAGTGTTTTGCTCCCCAACCTCAGCATCTGCACTGAACCTCTTCTGTGATATGGAGTGAGACCCAACACAGGGCTCTGATAGCAGAGTGGTACACTTTGTGTACCCCTCCTTTTGAAGAGATTGTGACTACTGTTATCTCACCAGGCTGTAGATGGCTGACAGATGTAGCAGCAGAGTGATTATAGTTAGTGGAGAGGCCTTTTTCCTTTTTGCCTGCTAGGGCGAGCAGCCTACTGGCCTCCCCTACAATTTGGTCCTTCACCCTACATTTTGGGACATGGATATCACATATGTGAACTTGCTGTGCTAGTGGAAGAAGCGCTTGGACTTTGTGTGGTACTTGTGGCCATGGCAACACTAGCTACCATTTTGTGTTACAGAATCTGGTACGTAAGATGGAGGGTCAGAAAGACCTCAAACTGAAGATGAGAATTGGAGGACTCTTTTAGATATTCAGGGATCTTTGCAGTGGACCAGACTGCAGTGTCTTTAGGAGAGGAACCTATGGTTCCCTTTAAAGTTGGGAGTTTCCCTCTGCCCTTTACTTGCCTATCATTATAGCTGAGTGGGAAAGCCGGAATATCATTTGTGCCCTAAATTTGGGTTCGCTCCTGACAGGAGACTGCCAGTCCCTTCCTGCTTCATGATCACACCCTGACCAAAGGTTATGACTGGACTTGTTGATAGCAAAATACAGAACTAGTCACAAAACTGAACTACTGCAATACGCAAAGTCTGTCTGCGACTTGAGTGTAAATATGAGGCAAAAATTTTGAGTTGATATGCCAAGATTTTCCGAGCATATATTTGGGGTCCCACAGCAGTGAAGACCAGAAGAATCCTTAGAGCATCAGGGTTGGAGTAGCGACCACCAACTCCCCTTTCTAGATTGGAGCTCAGTAACCTGGGGAAGTTCTGTGAGTTCTCCATGAGGGACTCCCTGTACTTAAGACAGTGCTCCTCAACGTCTCAGGAGGAGTACTTAATTTGCCCTTGCACAGACAAGACTCTGCTGTGAAGGTGAGAGGCTTTGAAGAAAGCTACTCAACATTGCTGCTGTGACATCAAGGAAGACCTACACTGCTGTTCAGTGGGTGAGGCTGAAGAGTCCTCAGCTCGGGTGATTTCACCAACATCTGAACTCCAAGGTGCTGAGGCAGAAGCTCAAATTCTGAAGTGTCTAGCGCAAGAAGCATCCACCGACTGGAGGACACTGGCCACCTTCTACAGTTGAAGTACAAAAGGAAACATAGAAGTGCCATGAAGATACTGCACAAACCTGAAGACATTGTTGCCGCAATCCGGGATGGTCCATGCCTTGTTTGGGGGGTGGTTTGCGAGTGGGCCTAGAGAAGCACAAAGCCCAAAGACCACTAGGACCATGGAAAATGGAACTTCAGCACAACCTCCCATTTAGCGGTGCTGGTGCTGCCACTGCTGACTTAATTGGTGTGCACCACCACTATCAATGCAAGAAAATATGGGCTGGGCCGGAGAAAAATCACCATTACCTCTGCTTGGTTCATCGTGCTGGATGCACACCACTGGGGCAGTGTGCCCCTGCTGGCATGGACACCAACTGCCTGTCCTTCCCACGAAGAACTGCACGAACATGGCCGACCAATAGGTACTGTGATGCTGATCCCAGACGAGGGGCAAAGAGTAATCTACTAGGACTGTCAAGTGAGTGTGAGTGAACTAAGCTATAACTTCCCATAGAGCCACCAAGATCCCCCTTCATAGGGCAGCAGGCAAATGCACCTTACTGCCGTAGACTGTCTGAGAGGATATAGTGACTAATGTTCCCATTAGTTATTACCCATCTGGTTAACCATTGGCCACCTGTGGGTCAAAATGTAGAGTGGTTTTATACAACTTGCCTGGCTTTTGATTGAGTGGCAAGTCTCTAGGCCAAACCATGGCACTATTGATACTCGTACCTGTGGTTGCCGAGCCGTTTGGGATGGTGGTTATAGAAATAGTTGGCCTGTTCAATCCCTTCTTTACTTCAGGTAACAAGTATTTCTTGCTTATGGATCATACCACCAGGTACCCATAGTGTGTTCCACTGAGAAGCACAACAACCAAGGTAGAGGTGAAGGTTCTCATTGCCATCTTCTCCAGGATCAAATTTCCAAGTACTATGGTCTCCGACAGAGGAACAAATTTAATCTCCTCTAACTGAGAGTGATATGGGAGAGAGCAGTTGTGACCTACCTCTGCATACCACCCACAGACTAATGGGTTGTTGGAACTCTTAAACTTGGCCCTGTGGAGCATGATGGAAAGTTTAACAAAGAACCTCAGGAGGAAATGGGAACTCCTTCTAGCATGTCTCTTGTTCGCCTAGGGCAGAGGTCTCCAACATGTTTTGCTCTGAGCCCCCAAAGCAAAATGTTTTACATTTGTGCACCCCCATCCAAACTGTAAGACAAAAATTGTGGGATAAGAAGGGACAAGGCAGTGCGCCGGCATGGAGTTTGAGATAATTTCATGGATTATTGTGCTTTCACTCATAATCCACAATAACCGTGAGACTTATAGTAGGGTAAATTCATCAAACAAAAACAAAAATCAACCAAAAAACTGTGCTCCCCATATTCTGGGTGTTCTGAACCCCTTCGTACTTCTGGGCCCCAAAAAAGCTGCACTAATGATAGCTGTGGCTCTGAGTAGCAGACTATCTTCTCCTCCTCCTCTTTCACCCCTTTCCCACCATGCCTGGCCATCACTACAGTCTTGAAACAGGCTCTCTGCCCTCTTTTTTGTAGTTTTAAGCAACACTGACCCAACCTAAGGGCATTGGAACACTTTGCATGAGCACCAGTTACATTACACTAGGTCAGTGTCATTTGTTTTGGCACAGGGAGGTTAAGTGATTTGCCCAGAATCACAGAATGTTAAGCTGAAGCCAGGATGTGAACCTGAATCCAAAGTCAGCAGCTCTCACTGTTAGGACCCATCTCCTCCCTTTTAGAAATAAAATGAGCTCAGGCATATTGACCCCACATTTTTGCAGTAAAGGTGCTCTCAACTCTAATGCTACCAAGGAAAATTACCCCAAGTCTTTTTTCATGTTTTTTAAAGAAAGGAAGTCATAATTGTGATCCATTGGGTCCCTCAGACCCCTCGACTCCATGTCCGCTTTAACTGCTTCAATAATGAAAGCTACTACCTTGCGGAGTGGGCTGTTTCCTCTGCCCTTTGTTAAAAACATGGGCTCACATACAGCTCCATCCCCCCTTTCTCTGTCGCCCAAGCTAAGGTGTTTCCTCTGCTTCAGTTTTCTCCTCCCATGCGACTTTGCCCCAGGCCAAATGCAACACTGGCACAGCAAATGTGCGCTGGCCCCCATGCAAGCAAGGAAAGATGGAAAACAGCTATAATCAGGGTTTAGTTAGGACCACTGTAATTAGGTGATTTTGTCCCCGGTTGGTTTTTGGTATAATCATGAATTTTCCAAAAATTCCTTCATCTGCTACATAATTGTAGATTTTAACAATAAATTGTCTCAAAAGTTACTAAAAATATGTTGCCATACAGTAAAAGGCCCTTCACAAAGGTTGACTGGTCATCTATCTGTGCTTATTGCTATATTTAAGTGTTAAACAGTTATTATGTGGTAAAGGCATCTAGCTGCAGATTCCTAACCTTAGAATAATCCCCAGGCATCAGACCAGATCCAGAACTTTTTCGTGAGCAATAATCTAGCGCGTTGGTAGGTGGCATCATTGGACTCCACGTCACATCTGTGCTGGAAGTGACATGTGCAGTGCCTACATAGGCGCAACCACAGCATGCTGGTGGCAGTTCTTTTCTTTCCGTATCAGTCAGTGCAGATCCAGAGAAGACCTACCCCAATCTTTTTTGACTGACCTTTTTGTCAAGATTTTTTCAAAACTTTGGCTCCTGATACGTTAGATGTCAGTTAGGAAAGCTGGTTTCAAGCCATGTGGCATCTGTCATCAATAGATAGTGGACTGGACGCCTCCTAGTATCTCCCCCTACTGTGGCTACGTATGAGGGTGCCTCTTTCACAGTGGTAGTGCCAAGGACGTCTGAGGTCCTGTACCTTATGCTGCCCTCCGTGACAGTCGAGCTGAAGGTTTTGATGGAAGTGCTTCAGCAGGGAGTTGGCCCCACTGGCCTGTTACTCCCACTCAATGAAGCCCTGAACTGGAATGAGGATTTTGTGGATGCCAGTGGTCTGGACACCTCTCCAGATTCGGACTTGGTCTCTCCTCCTACCGTGATGGAGCATCATTTGCTATGGTGGTGAGAAGGGCGCCCAAGGTACTGGAACTTACGGAACCCTCGATAGCTGTCAAGACAAAGGCCTTAATGGAGGTGCTTCAACTGGGAGTTCCCCCATCTGAACCGATTCTCCTGTTTAATGAAGCCCTCATGGACATCCTACTCAGGGCCTGGTCCTGTGCATAGGATAATTGCCCGCTGCCATCTCCCCAACCCAAGGGACCCCAGTTTTCTCAACTACCCTAGGGAGGTTGGTGGTCCAGGCCTCTGCCTTCAAAATTAACCCTGACGGATTCCCTTCCACTCCACTGGACAGGGCATTTAAAAGGCTGGATACCTTGGAGAAGATGTTCTCTTTTGCCAGCCTGGCACTGCAGTCGGTGAAAACCATGGGCCTCTTGGACCATTACTCCCATACCATCTGGGACTTTGTTGCGCAAGTGCTGCCCGTAGGAGGAGACCCGAGCCATACTCTCTCAAACTGTTGCTGATACGAGAGATACAGCTAAGTTCATCATATGATGTGGGATGGATATGACCAACTCACTGGGCAGAGCAATTTTGTCAGTGCCCTTAAGCCCCATGCCTTTTTGATAACCACTGGCTTTTTGTGGAATGTCCAGGCCTCGCTCATGGACATGCCCTTTGATGGCTCTCAGTTGTTTGAAGTGAAGGCAGACTCAGCACCTGAGTGCTTTAAGGACAGCAGAACTACTGCCAGGTCCGAGCTACTGCCAGGCCCTTGGGGCTTTCAATGACCCCCTCACCAACCTTAGTCTGCATTCCTCCCCTTTCATGTCCACGTTCCAGCCACCCTGGTCAGCAAACTGCACAATCTTCTTGTGGCCGAAGAAGTAGTTTTCACAGACCACGTGGGACAGACAGCCAGAGGTCGAGCCAGTCCATTACCCCTAGGCAACCGCATTCTCCAAACCCCTTCAGTATGCCTTCTGACCGCCATGGACATCCAGTGGGGGGAACAGGATACGCCTTCATCTGCACCACTGTAGGTTAATCATATCTGACTTGGGTTTCGCAGATAGTCCCTCCTCTTTGTGACCTTCTGATGAAGGGCCACCTCTCATTGGTCTGTCAGAAAGTGTTGGCTCTCTTGGCCAAGGGAGCCATCAATAGGGTGCCGACATCAGAAGTAGGTTGTGATTGCTATTCCCTCTACTTTCTGGTGCCCTGAAAGGACAGTAGCATTCATTCTATTTTAACCCTGCTTGTTCTCAACCTCGTGCTGAAAAAGGAGAAATTCAGAATGCTCAGATTTGCGCAAGTCCTGTCTGCCCTGGACCCAGGAGACTGGATGGTATCACTGGAATTGCAGGATGCTTATTTCCTCATCTCTGTCCTGCCTACCCACAGGGGTTATCTGTTTTTCACAGTTGGCCAAGAGCACTTTCACTTTGCCATGCTCCCTTTCAGCCTTGCCAGCAGCGCTCAAGTGTTCAGGAAAGCGATGGCAGTGATTGCAGCTCATCTGCAAAGGTCAGGGATTCCAGTCTTTCTTTACCCCAACGATTGGCTGTTGAAGGCAGGCTTGTCCCAGGCAGTCGTCTCCCACCTCCAGACTATGACAAACCGTATGCACTCACTGGAGTTCACTATCAATGTGCCAAACTCACACCTGAATACTTCTCAAATGCTCCATCTCAGCTGTTCTGGACACAGTGCTGTTTTGTACCTATCGTTCCGAGAGGCGAGTCCAGGATATTCAGGCTATGATACTGGTGTTTCAGCCTCTAGCCTGGATTTCGGTGTGACTGATTCGGAGGCTGTTGGGCCTCATGGCCTCCTGAATACTTCTTGTGACACATGCCCTTTAACATATGAGAGCTCAACAGTGGGACCTGAAGTTCCAGCAGGCACAGAATCAGTGGAATCTCTCAGATATAGTCCAAATATTGAAGGGAATTTCAAAAGACCTGCAGTAGTAACTGCAGACCACACTCCCTTCCCCAACCAGAGCTGACTCTAGTGACAGAATGGAGGCGGCCATCTGGGAGAGTTGGAGATCAGAGGACTCTGGTTTTTGGCAGAATCTGGACCCACATCAACCTGTTGGAGCACCAAGCGACCGGGCTGGCATTGAGGGCCTTTCTCCTTTCAATCAGGGGAAGGCTGGTACAGGTGTTCATGGAGAGCACCACTGCCATATGGTATTGCAACAAACAGGTCAGGGTGGGTCGTGGACCTTTTGTCAAGAGGTACTGTGCTTCTGGGCAAAGCTGGAACATCAGGGCATATTCCTGGTGGTTCAACATCTGGTGGGCTCTCTGAACGCCAGAGCAGACAAACTCAGCTGTCGATGCCTAGCGGATCACAAATAGGGCTCAGTCGGGAGGTGGCACATGGTCTCTTCCAAGAATGCTTAGAGCCTTGGTTGGATGTTTTTGCTTCTGTTGAGAACATGCAGTGTCAGCAGTTTTGTGCACTGGAGTTTCCAAGTTTCTCACTCTGAGGTGCTCTTCGGGATGATCTTCTGTCTCGGCAATAGGGAAGGGTTCTGCACCTGAACCTTTGCCTTCATGTGTAGAGATTGAGCGACGACAGTTCACAGCTTTCAACCTTCTGCCTGAAGTCTGCAATGGTATCCTGGCAGCCAGGCATCCCTCCACCAAGATGGCATACGCCTGGTGTTGGAGCAAGATTGTGAAACGGTGTACAGATAAAGGACTTTGCTCTTTATCTGCAACCCGTTCTTAAGTTATTTGTTATTCTTACCCCAGCCCAGGAGGCCACAGCTTTGGGCACATCGAAAGGTTATCTGTCAGTCATATCAGTATTTCTGTTTTTGCCTGATCAACAGACCCTTTTCAAATCTCCTATTGTAAATGGATTTATCAAAGGTCTTCCTCATCTGTTTCCACCAGCTCCTAACATTACGCCACAGTGGATCCTCAACTTAGTCCTTACATTTATGGTATATACTCCCTTGGAGATGTTACACAACTGTCTTAACAGGCTCCTTACCATAAAAACAGCCTTCCTACTGGCAGTAACATGTGCCCGGAGGGTCAGTGAGCTACAGCCTCCATCATCTCACCCTCCGCACCACCATCATCACACCCTCTGCACCTTACCAGCTAGCCAGACAAACTGTTCCTTCGGACTAGAGGATCCTTGCCTCTGAAAGTGGTAACGCCTTGTCATGTAAGCCAGTCATTCACCCTGCCTACCTTTTACGCTCCGCCTCAACCCTCTAAAGAGGAGACACTCCATTTGCTGGGCCCAGAAAGAACACTGTCATTCTACCTTGACAGCAGAGGAGTTCTGGGTGGATGATCAACTCTTTGTGGGGTATGTTCGAGCCAAAAAAGGAAGGGTAGTGCAAAAATGGACCATCTTACAATGGATAGTGCTCTGCATCAAAATCTGCTATACATTGGCCAAAAGGCAACCTCCTGGACCAAGACTGTGACCACTGTGTCAGCTCACAAAGTACCTGTCCTAGATGTCTGTTGGGCAGCAATTTGATCCCTGCACATGTTTACGAAGCAGTACTGCTTGGATAGGCCGGTCTGACAAGACTGGCATTTTGCCTGTTTGGTGCTGCAGGACTTTCTAGTCTAATCCAGGTCACAGTCCAACTACCGGAGAGGTATTGCTTGGGTATCTATTCGAAGATAAGGAATCTGCGGCTAGACATCTGCATCAGATGAGCAAGTTACTTACCTTTGGTAGCACCTTATCTGGTAGAGTTTCTGTCTAGCAGCTGGTTGCTTACCGACCCACCCATTCTTCCCACTGTGCAAACGGATTTCAGAGTGAAGTTGTTTCCCTTGTATGAGCTTAACTCACAGTGGTCAATGGTCTTTGTGGCTCTGCAATTCTGGCATGAAGTCACAAAGAGAAAATAATGTTAGCACGCTGGTTATGTAATTTATATAGACACAATGCACGTCATTTCCGGCGCCGATGACCCCATGCGGAGCCGAACACCACCACCTACCAGCAGGCAGGGGTACTGCTTGCCTAAAATTACCGGATCAAGACTGACACTTGGGGTTTATTCTAAGGGTAGGAATCTGCGGTTAGATAATCCCTACCAGATAAGGCAATACCAAAGGTAAGTAACTTGTTCAGTGTTGTGAAGCCTATGCCACGACAAATGTAACAAGCATTTCCAATGCAACAGGTCTTGCATTTGCTCGAGTTAGAGCTATTAGCGTTGTAAACTCCCAACTGGACTTTTCATGCCACACAAATTAAAAGAAAAAACTGAGCGCAATTGCGTTATGTAAAACCCAGCGCAATCGCAATGCGTGAGAAATAAAAAGATAATGTAGTCTGCAAACCACGCTGATAACATGGAGCTTTGTATGTTTTCAGTAGTTGGCCGGTGCACTCGAGGAGGGCTAAACATCTGAAAAGGCATGACATATGCATTCCTTTCACTAATTAAATCAAGCGGGTTTTTAAAAAGGTAAGCCCACAAACCAATGAAAGTGACAGGTGTGACATGGGCGTGGTTAAAAGCCCAAAGAGAGATTACAACAGGGACGGAGCGCTTGTGCACTCAACCCTAAAAATGGCAAAATAATAAAGCAACACTATCACACAAGGTGCCACATAATTTGCTTTTTCTTGCGGCATTGCTTAGTCAACTATACCACATGATTTGGTCCTCCCCTCCCGCTTAACTTCAGTGACACTGGATTTAGTCAGGGATTCATACTGCTCAGCCCTGTGCAATTTATGTGCCTAGCATGAAGGTTGCTTGGGAGCTAGTATATGCTTTAACTGATTTCAGTCACTTGAAGCTCCACCCTGCCAAAGATTTATTATTCTTGAGGTAATGGAAGGGTATTACTAGTTGAGTTCTGGAGTGTGCGCTTTCAATGGAGAATTATAAAAATGCTTCTAAGTATAGTCTAATCACGCATTAATAAAATATATAGGTATAAATAACGACTCATGTATGCACAGTGCTTTTTACCGCAAGCTAGAGACTCGTGCCATTTTAAATACACAAGTCATTATTCTCTACTGTGCCAACCAGGTGTCAGTTCTGTGGGTTTTTGGTCACACACAAACACCTAAGGTGATTGCATTAGTTAACTGAAGTTTCAGAATTTAAGAGAGTACCTGTTCATTAACTTTTTAGAGAGAGCGAGAAAAATAGTTACTGAATTTTCTGTTCTTTTAAGTCACATATTTAGACCACAGAGTGATGCCTATTATTGCGACAGTTCAAGTGAGAGCCTTCCCCCACCCCCTTCCTGTTAGAACGGGGGACTGCTTGCTTCCCTGTATGGTAGTCCCCTTCATCTGGGTGCTCCATACACTGGGAGCACGCTGGGCATCTCCTAAACTGTTTCTCCTCTTGCAGGGCCAGACATACTCCTTCCCCCTAGAAATTTGAGTAGACTTTCATCTCCTTGAGCAGAAAATGCAAACTTTAGGTGATGTCCCCTAGCTCTGGCTACTTGGCTATTATCAGGCGTACTCCAGCCTTAGTTACACAGCAACTCTTCAAAAGTGTCTGCGGATCACTCTCTTCCTTGGTCAAAAACTAGAACAAAGGGGAGTGGCTTGCATTCCACTTTTGCACACATGTTCTAGACAGGGGCTGTGGGTCTACTTTCTCAGGCTTCAGAACCAGTTTTGGTTGTGTTACTCTCATATGTCCCTATCTGCCTGTTCCTCAGATATGACCTTTGTTTAATTTGATGGCTCACAGCAGGAAGCAGTAGGGCTGGCTTCCAGCATGAGTGCCTAAACAAAGACACAATGATATGTGAGAACTCTGCACATGGTTGTTATCAGTCTTACTAAAGTAGCAATCAGAAACACACAGAATGAAAGGCCTTGCTTCCTCACCCTGAACAATACAAACTTCAATTACATCCCTCTCTCCTAGCCTTTACAAAATGTCAGTGGTGAAGAAGACCTAATTAAGCAACCTTCCTCATTGAATTTCCAAGAAAAAACGTCTCTATTCTCTTTCACTTCACTGTCTGGATCTCCTCCTCCCAGCCACAGGAATGCCTATAGTGCACTTCCACTGTGCTTTGCTAAACCACAGGCATCCAAAATGTATCCTACTGGTCCAGTACTCACTCAAACCACACACAGAGTCCTAATACCATTCATGTACTACATACTTGCTGAACATACACACACCCAACATGCACATAGGATGCCTGTACAAGGTTCTGGGGTTCACACAGCAGTGAAACTTTACATGAGAGAGATCCGTAGACCCTACTTTGCATCACACAGAGGAAAATGTCTGATTGCCACCACCGCATTATTTGTCTCACCCCGGGGATGGACAGTTAGCCTGTGCCCACTGTGAGGACTGTCTTTGTGCGCTCCTTCAATTCACAGGATAGATTCTAGCCTGCGCATTTCCAGGGACATGCCTAGGCCTCTGTGCACATGGTAGATTAGCGTGACACTAGAGTCAACGAAAGGTCAAGATAACACTTTCTCATGCATTTGGGGACTCAGGGTAAAGGGACATGGCTATTTAGCATGCAGGGGATAGTCTCAGTCCCAACAGACCTTCCCACTGATTTTCCTAGTGCGATTTCCCCAGTTTCTGCAGTGGTGCCTTAAATGCAAGGATATTTGTTTGGGGAGTGTGGGTGAGGTTTGCGATTGGGAGTTAGGAAGGGGTTTTTGGGAGTGAGAAAAGGTGGAAAGTTCCAAAAGATGGCTCGAATAGTATCACATAGGATAGCTAGCTATTGTGTTTTTGACCTCTCCTCAGCCTACAGAGCGATGATGCATGTGCGCTGAGGCTGAGAGGGGCCAGCAAAGGGAATACAGTTGCTGTATAGACCATTTTACTTTAAGTGAGAGTGGCCTACCAGCACCTCCGGTGTTTTTAAGTGTGTCCTCTACAACTGAGTCCTATGCCCGCCTATGAAACATGGATTTTGCACGTGCTAACTTGTTTACACAAATGGAAGAAATGTGTGGATTGAAGTATATTACAGAGTCTAAGTGGTACCAGGTATAGAAAGTCAGAAAGAGCCCAGACAGCTGATGTGAACTGAAGGACTCTTTCAGGGATCATTGTAGTGGGCCAGATGGAGCATTTGTAGGAGAAAAGACAGCCCTCGTACCTTTTGTGCCCTTTTTTTGAGTACTGTCTTAACAGGAGACTCCCAGATCCACTCAGTCTCCCTGCTCACAATCTGCATGGAAATTGCAAAAGAGCAGAACCGATCACTGAACTGAACTGCAGAAATGCACAAAGTTTGTCATGTTTTGATTATTTCCTGACCAGAAGCCTGGGCTCCCACACCACTAGTGATCAGGAAAATACTTAGAGCTCCAGGGTTGGGTTAGCATTTGCCATGTTCCCTTTCCAGATTCAGGACCTGTAACTTACGAATACTGGACCAGACTGCCCAGAAAGGGTGCCTCGACTCCACTTCAAGGACAGAGCTTCCCAACTGCTTAGGGGGTGTGCTGAAGGTGCCCTTGCACAAAGAAAGTTCTGCTGTGAAGACGAGTTGTTAGAGTGTTATTGTTGACTATGGTCTATTGTGCCATTGACCCCTTTCTCTGACCACCCCCCCCAGCTTTCTAATTCCCACAGCTGCTTTTCTCCAGTTAAACCTATGGCACTATTATGAATTCCCCATCTGTGCATTATTTCTTACTTTCCTATGGGTAAGTGGCCCGAAATTTGGTGCAGCTAGATGGGTCCGTTCATTTTCTGTTGGTTCCTGTGTATATAAATTCTTGTAGAAATTGTTTCTCTCATGTGAATGTAAACATGTCAATGCTTTTACATTGCAGTTTTGAATGAATAAATGTTGTTTTAAAAAATGAATCTGAAAGTAAAGGTATATGGTGATATCCTAGATAGAGATTTTTTTTGTGGGGGCCCAGAGAGCCAGCGTACAAGATGGCCACACCTTTGTAAGGCTCTGCCATCCAGGTGCGAAATCCAACAAATATCCTTGGTTAACTCCGCCAATTGTGGTCTGGATATTAAAGCCAACATTGGCGTGTCAGCTGGATCCATGGGTCTTGTGAATTAAGCCTTTGACTAGTTTATAGAGCCACAGCGGGCCTAGTTGGACACAAGTGAGCTGCGAGAGAGTGAGCTAAGCGGGGTGGGACTTAGCTGGTGGCTGATGGTCAGATTGGGCAGTGGAGCCACTCATTGGCAGCGCTAAGGCAGGATCTGTGTCAGTGATGGGTACCCGGCCCCACCACCTGTGGGCCTTCTCAAAGATTCTAGACTGAAGCCCATACTGCTGCATGTCATTGGCAGATTGTCACGGGCCCCTCATTTGCTTGTGCCCTCCTCCTTAGGAGTGGGCCTCGACATGCAGGGGAGAAGGCAGGATCGCCTGGGCAACTGCAGATGGCTGAAGTCAGTGGGGGACCTCGGAGGGGCCTGTTGGTAACTGCACAGATCCACAGGAGGAGTGTGAGCAACTGAGAGGGTGGTGGCAGATCCCTTAGTGAGAACAGTCATATCCCAGCCATGGGAAAAATAGATAATGCGCAGTCATGCCTTCCATTTGAACCCCATCAGGGCAAAGGCAAAGCAACTCGCCTACGATGGCAATGTCCCATTGTTTCCAGATTTTATCATAGTGTGCAAGACGCCAGGAGAACATTTCTGCCAGTGATTTAACAATTTTGCAAAGCCAATATCCTGTATGCTAGGTTATATCCAGTCCGCCTCTGTGTCCAGCATGCTGATAAGTTTTCTAGACTCCTAAGCAGGCATCCAATTTTCTCAAAAGGCTCCCCCTTGGTGATGAGCCAAACTCAAGCAGGAGAAACTCACTGCAATACCACAAGGAATCTGAATAGAGATCCACCCATAGCTCCCAGACGGGGATGTGCAGGAACTAACCTGGGCCCTTGTAAACATAAACAGAATAACTTGAAAGGGCACAATGCCTCTACACGGGCACATGACTTTGAGAATGCCCACCCCGTCACCCTACAGTACTGGTGCGGGCACACCTGCCAATTGACCTGGTACTTCCTGATGAGAACATCCTTATTTGCTTTGCTGGTAGTTGGTTTTGGCAGTTTGTGTTAGGGGAATGTGTTGTGTGGTTTGAGGAACAAAGGTAGATACTGTCCTGGGTTTGTCCCATCAGTGTGGGAGGGTTATTTGTGGACATAGGATAAGAGCAACCAAGGATCACCAGATGGAGCACTACTGTTGGCAGTACTGTAATGGTTGTATCACTTACCTTTGGCTGATGTCATGTCCTCTTGGTACCCCATCGCCAAGCCGGCCCGAAATGCCACTCACAATGTAACTATCTCCTGTCGGAATTGGAATGCAAGGGGTTTCAGCATTCTGCATGGGAAACGGCAATCACTTGCTTATACAGACAGACATGGCCTACAAGAGATGTACTGCGATCAGCTCCTACCTTTGCGAGGCGATAGGCAGCACACTGCTGCATGTCATCCTACTCCTTTTATATCGCACTGGCTTCCAGAAATCCATGTGTAATTATAGAGAGGACCATGCATTGGTGGATATCTGGAGACAGTGCATCCCCCAACAATGAGAGGGCACGCACTACTCAGCCATGCGTGGCACATGGTCTCGACTGCACTACTAGCTTACCATGAAAGATGTAGACACTTGGGTTATAGAGGTGCACCACTTACGCACCCTGTCAAACCATTCCCCTGTGTTGCTGAGCTTGCAGATTCCAGGATTGTTGGGGAACCAATGACAGATGAACATGGAGGCTTTGCTGGGTGAGGTTTTCACAGGTGAACTCCACGCAGCCTTTGCAGAAAACTTTGCATTAAATATGGGGTGGGTGAAGTAGATGGGTAAAATATAGGAAGCTTGCAAAACCACCATTCGGGGTATTTGTATTCCAAAATTGGGGGACATTCGTAGGGTCCTGAGGGTGTGTTTGGATAGACTGGAGTTATATCTGACAGAGCTGGAGGAGCGATAGCATGAGGTACATAATGCCCAGTTGCAAGTTGACATTACAGATCAAATTTCAGCGTATGCAGAGGTGGCTGAGAGGGAGGTTAAGTACTGCAGAAAGTACACCCGGACCTGCACCTTTGGGTAGGGGGACACACAAGGCTTTCACTAGCAAGCATGATTCAGTGCCCTTGAGCGTCCATTACAGACAATGAGGGTAAAGAGCACCATGATGCCTCCCAAATTCAGTGCATGTTTCACTCATGTTATTCCAGGCTTTGTCACTCGGGGATCGTGAACTGGAACAAATTGATACATATTTGGAGGGCACAATGCAGGTGTGGCTTAGCGATGCCTAGCAATTGCTTCTAGATCAACCCTTCTCACCTTATGAAATCATAGAGGTCATGGATGGCTTACCCACATGCAAATCCTAGGGGTCAGATGTACTCCCTACTAAGTATTATAAATATACAAAATTCTTCTGGTCCCCCACATGCTAAATGTGTTTGAGGAACCTCACCCACATCAGATCCTGCCCCATCGAAGATAAATTAGTGACTGTAAGAAATTAGGTTGTTGGTTGACTGGGGTGTGAACCATGTTGAAGTAGCAGTCACAGTCCTTGCCAGGATAAACACACGCAAACCCCAAATCAACTTTAACTTAACGTATAGATAATGTGTAGAGTATTTGTGCAATACTTCAAACAATAACACAGTGAAAACACACCACAGAAGGTACCATTAAACCTGGTTGCGGATTGTTGCGTGGATCCATGTCAGAGATATGTCGCGCAGCTGAGGCAGTGTGTCTGTTCCGAGATAAAGCGAGGCTGCAGGGCAATGTTTTGTTGCGTCAACCTTGAGGATCCCATTAGCTGGGCTTGTGATTCAAAGTCTAGTGTCGGGGATGCGTTGCGCAGTTGAGGTGATGCGTCAGTTCTGAAGAGTGTTGAAGATACAGAGGTTCGTCGTTGAGGCTGCAGTCAATGAGAGACGTGAAGGCCTGCTCTGGGTTAGCATTGCGCAGCTGTGGTTTCGGAGGCGATGCATTGGATCCAAGATGCAGGATGCAGCAGCAATGTGAGTCTTATGCAACTAGTTCAAGCCATACAGCAATGGGAATGCATCATTTTTGCTCAGAGAATGTGCCACTCAGCTGAGAGGATGCGTCGGTTCTGCTAACACGCACCTTAGGACCACTTTCAATGGGTGGCACCAATTGACAGTGTATACTCACAGATGGCAGAGTCCAGGTGACAAGCAGGGTGGTTGGAAGTCTGTTTTGTCCCTGAGACTTCAGAGCAGGAAGCCAGCCATCTAGCCAATGGAGTCACTCTGGGTTCTGGCTTCAATAGATGGATGTCCACTCCTCACCCAGGCAAGAGGGCAAAAGGTCAGCACACCAAAGCAGGAGTCGACTCAGGGCCAGAAGTGTACTGAAGTGGTGGTTCATATACCCAGTTGTGCCTTTGGATGTGGGGGATACTTCAAGAGCATGCATTTGAATGGCACAGATGTCCTGCCCTCCCTGCCCTGGCTGACTACAGAGGACATGCAGCCCTTTGTGTGGAGACAGGATACAGCCTTTTCAGTTGTGAGCGAGGCTCAGTTCAGCTCCTCCCTCCAATCCTGCCCAGGATGGCCCATCAAATCACAACTAAGTTCCCACTGTGTGTGGCTGTGTAGGGGTAATACACAGCAACTGCCAATTACACCAAGTCATGTGACCAGAGACAAACTGCAGGCACAAATGGCTAAGGCAAGAAAATTCCAACGTTCTAAAAGTGGTATTTTCAAAATTGCAATATAAAATCTGACTTCATCGTTAGTTAGGATTTTGAATTGTGATCCCGAAGACAGCAAACTTGAATGAATTATCTCTTCCCATTTTTAAATTACCCTTATCCAATGTAATGTTATCCTGTGGAAGAGATAGACTTTGCAGTGGTGAAAAACCAATGTAAAGGTTTATCACCACAAAGACACCTAAAACATCAAAGTACATGTCCTTCTTTTTAAATACATTGCACCCCGTCCTCTAGGCTGTCCAGGGTTTGCCCTATGGGTGACTTATATGTATTAAAAGGGAAGGTTTGGGCCTGGCGAGAGAGTTACTTGTCCAGGTCGAAATGGCAATATAAAATTGCACACACAGGCTCTGCAGTGGTAGGCCTGAAATGTTTTAAAGGGCTACTTAAGTGAGTGGCACAGTCAGTGCTGCATTTTATTCACAGGCCCTGGGCACAAATACTGCCACTTTACTAGGGGCTTATAAGCAAATTAAATATGCCAGTTGTGGATAAGCCAGAATTACAATGTTTAGAGTAGAGAGCACAATCACTTTAGCACTGGTTAGCAGTGGTAAAATGTGCAGAGACCTAATACCAGCAAAAACAAGATCAGAAAATTAGAGGAGGAAGGTAAAAGTTGGGGGGGGGGGAGACCACCCTGAGGCTGGCAGATCTAACAGTGACTCTCCTGAAACCCAACAAGCGGGTGCATTGCTGCCACTCTTATTGACTATTGTCCCTTCCCAATTGTGACAATAAAATATTGGCTAAGCTGATTGCAAATAGACTTCTCCTATTCCTCCTTCCTGATATATCACCAGATCAATCGGGGTTTGTTCTAGGTCCCTCCATGGCACACAATATCCATACCCCTTTTGCCTTGATTCAAGATCTGGGCCCGGAGTTGGATGTTGTCACAGTGTTTCTACATATCTTTTTTTCTATTCTCTCCCTCATGGGCATCCCAGAGAGTTTTATGGCCTGGATAAGGCTCCTCAACCGTGCCTCACCCATGAGAATATGTATCATTGGCTGCCTGTCTGATCCTCTGACACCCACTCTCTCAGAGGGTTAACAGCAACGGGGCTGCTCACCATTCCGAATATTTGCTCTGGCCCTGGGGCCCCTACTGTCAAAATTACTCCAAAACTGTGCAGCACATGCACTCCGATATACTATTCTAGTATCACTTTATGCAGATGACGTGACTTATTATTTGCAGAATCCAGAAGCATGTTTCAATGAAATATTGAGAGAACATACTAGATTTGGTTTCATGTCCGATGTCATGATTAAATGGGCTAAATCCATCATGTTCCCTTTAACAGAATGGGTGCAGTGCTTTGCTTCTGACCTCCCCTTGGAGTGGTGTGATGGCCCTAGGAGCGTGGGTCAGTCAGAACAGGGACATGGTCATCATGGACAACTACAGCCATACGTTTAGTAGGATTGAAAACACGGTGTCTCGGTGAACTACCCTCACCATATATTTGGCTGGCAGGATTGGACTCATAACAGTGATACTATTGTTAATATCTGTTCATCACTATCCCACTGCTGCTCACTTGGTGCTTTCTTAATAGGATTAATTTGCAATTCATAAAATTAACGTGGGCCAACAAATAACTAGTAATAGAGTGGGCAACTCTACTGTCTCTGTGCCCAGGTGCGTTTTGTGCACACCTGGCAATTGAGATGGATGTGGTGGCCCTGGTGCCACTTAAGACACTCCTCGGTCGTGCAACCCAGACCCTCAACCACCCTTTAAAACTAGCTCAGTATGTCCACGGCAAAATGCACACTAAGAGCTTGGATAGAGCAGGGTAGGTAAGCGGTTCTTGAGGTATTGCACTTTCCCTTGCTCCTGCTCCGGCAGCACCCATGAATCTCAGACACATGTGATCCTAAGACAATATCTAAGTTTTGTGAAAAAGGCCTAGTACAATGGGGTGACCTGTATGTCAATTATGAGTTTGTGAGCCTTGATGCCTTTCCTGTTGCTACATGGTGCACCCCTCTGGATACCTTCCTTTACTACCAACTAAACTGTGTGTGGCAGCTTTCCCACAGAACCAGAGCTTTGCAGGGTGCTGGGCAACCTACTTAAGGACACCTTGTTGACACAGGTTATCACTAAACTGTACTGGGCAGCCTTGGAAGATGTGCCAGCAGCAGCACAGTCTGCTCAAACTAAATGGGAGGGGGAGAGGGGATGATGGGAATTGGGATCTCAGAAAAATGTGGACCTTTTGATGTACCCAAACAAGTATATCATCCTCAGTAGCTTTCGTAACTTACACTATAAAATACTCCAGCACATATATCACAGTCTGGTGTTTTTTCATAGGCAGAGTCTCAGGGAGGGTACTAACTTTGCTAGGTGTGGCTGGCTGGGGGCTAATTTGTTGTCCTTGGCTTGGTCTTCTCTGCCTTTATATATACATATTGGGAGGAGGTACAGAATTCTTTCTCTGGCATGGTGGGTTATGAGGGGCCAAGGACCCCAGATTTGTGTTGGGGTAGGTATGGGACATCCCGCCGATACACTGCACTGGCGCTGTTGCAGGTGTAGAGGTTGGTGGCATGCTGCTGCAGCAGAGGGGTGGTCCCCGAAAGTTAAAGACTGTATTCAATTTCTTATCTGTTATAATGAGCAATATCTGCTAGAGACTTCTAGTTGCACATTCCTTACCTTAGAATTTTCCCCCAGGCGTCAGACTGGATCCGGAGATTTTTCTTCGAGCAATACCCTTGTGCGTCGGTAGGTGGCGTCGGTCAACTCCGCAGGCGTCGTGGTTGCCGTGAGGACGTCGGGAGTAGTACATAGAAGCCGCCCTCGTGCAAGGACGTCAGTTCGTTTATTTCCCGGCTACGCACGGATGCGGAGAGAGCTACCCTGGCTTTTTTTGGCCAAATTCAACAGTTTTGTCGAAGTTTTTGTGTACGACTTTGGTGCGTCGAGATTTCCCCGAAGGCCGGGTTCAAGCCCTGTGAGGACTGGCATCGAACGATGTCGGTGACTGATACTCATCGCGTTTGTCTGTGGTGCCTCGAGCGCGACCACGACCCGAAGACGACCCGAAGTCATGCTCCGAGTGTGGGGTCATGCACCCGAAAGCTTTGAGGGAGCGGTCCCTAAAGCTAATGGTGGCCCGGAACTCGACTCTGCGTAGGTCCTGGTCTCGCTCAAGAGGAAGGTCTTGAGATCGGTGGCTGAGTAATCACCACTCGTCTTCTTCGAAATCCTCGGGTCAAGGTAAGAAGAAGAAGTCGAAGAAGTCCCATCGATCTCCGACTTTACCCCGTCGCTCAGCCGGCACGACGCGGGATGAGCGTCCACGCACTAGGCCTCCATCCTCTGAGCCTGTGTCTGGGTCAACTCTGCGCCTCCCTGAGTTTCCCGGAACCGGAGCGACCCCGATACGGTGCCTTCGGGCCCAAGGGGTTCGGCTGAGGGGCCTTTGTGTTCCGCGCCGGCGGCTTCGGTCCCAGCCACTGAGGTCACCTCCGGATCCGTGCACGGATCCACACTGACCGGTTGCACCTTGAAGACCTTCCCCGGCACTGGGTCGATTATCAATGCTCCCGACGTCGGTAGTGGCCACTATTGACGTCGACCCAATTATCCCCGACGACTCGGAGTCGGAGCGTGGTCGGCTGACGCCGCCATCGGCTTCGGTGGGGCCTATTTGTCCAAGGTCGGATTGGGACCCTTTTTCCTGTGGGTATGAATATGGGGAGGAATTGGAGGGGTCCCTGGACCCTTATGAATATCAGGATGACCCTGGTATGGACTTGGGCGAAACCAGTGGTCTGGATACTTCTCCTGACGCTGGCATACTGTCTCCTCCTACCATGGCTATGACGGAAGGGATCGACTTACAGTATGGTGGTCAGTAGGGCAGAGCTACCTACTGTGGAAGTCAGGTCTAATCTCCTGACGCAGGTGCTTCAGCCTGGGGCTTCTACTTCAGAATACCATTCTACCATTCAATGAGGCCCTCACCGATGTCCTTTTGGGTACATGGTCCAAACCCAACATAGGGGGACTACTGTGAACAGGACTATTGCTCGCCGCCATCGGCCCGCACCGAACAACCCAAAATTCCTGTCCCAACACCCCACGCCTGAGAGTATTGTTATCCAGGCTTCCTTTTCTTCAGGCACGTTCCCTTCCGCACCGCCGGATAGGGAATCCAAAAGGCTGGAACAATTTGGCAGGAAGCCGTTTTCTTCCTCCAGGCTCGCACTGCGGTCTGTGAACACCGCATGTCTTTTGGGCTGTTATACCCACTCCCTGTGGGATACGGTTGCACAAGTCCTGCTGCAGATAACGGAGGAGGCCCGTGCTATCGTCTCCCAAGCAGTGAAAGATGGGAGAGACGCGGCAAAGTTCACTATCCGTTGTGGGCTGGATACGACCAACTCTCTGGGCAGATTGGTTGCAACGACAGTGGCCTCAGGGTGCCACGCCTGGTTACGGACTTCTGGCTTCTCAGGGGATGTCCAACAGTCACTCATGGACATGCCCTTTGATAGCACCCATCTCTTCGTAGACAAAGCGGACTCGGCCTTGGAGAGATTCAAGAATTCCCGGCTACGGCTCGGTCCCTTGGTGATTCCTCCGCCTCTTGCCCACCACAGTCCGCTTTTTGTCCTTTTCGTGGACACGGAAGGGGCGCCCTGTCGCGTCCTCAACCCAGCCACCGTGCCACGCATGCTGGCCAGCTTATGTGTGGCCTAGGACGCGAAATCCCACATGGGCGTGGGACAGGGAACCTGAAGTCTGTCCAGTCCACCTCTGCCCCTGCTGCAGTCTCCAAACCCTCCTAGTCCATCCCCTCACTCCCACCCAGTTGCTGGTAGGATCCGCCATCGCCTGCCCCAGTGGGAACATATCACCACGGACGGGTGGGTTTTGCAGATCATTTGGAAGGGCTACTCCCTCCCTTTCGAATGTGCACCACCACACATGCCACCATCCTTCCATCATCTTCTGGAGGATCATTTGGTGTTTCTCCGCCAGGAAGTTGCGGCTGTCTTGGCCAAGGGAGCTATAGAAAGGTCCCTGTGACAGAAGTAGGTTGTGGTTGTTATTCCCGCTACTTTCTGATACCAAAGAAGGACAAGGGCTTACGTCCTATCCTAGACCTTCGGGACCTGAACTACTTCCTCAAGGAGGAGAAATTCGAAATGCTCACCCTGGCTCAGGTTCTGTCTGCCTTAGACCCAGGAGACTGGATGGTAGCATTGGACTTGCAGGATGCTTATTTCCACATCCCCATCCTGCCTGCCCACAGACGTTACCTACGATTCGTGGTAGGTCATGAGCACTTTCAGTATACCGTGCTCCCTTTCGGCCCTACCAGCCCCCCTCGGGTGTTAACGAAAGTGATGCCGGTGGTTGCAGCTCATCTGCGCAGGTTGGGGGTCTCAGTCTTCCCCTACCTCGACGACTGGCTGTTGAAGGCACCTTCGCCCTAGACAGTAGTCTCCCACCTTCAGACTACGGTGAACCTCCTGCACGAGCTGGGGTTCACTTTAAACGTGCCGAAATCACACCTGACTCCCTCTTAGACGCTTCCTTTCATTGGAGCTGTTCTGGATACAGTGCAATTTCAGGCTTATCCTCCTGACAAGCGAGTCCAAGACATTCAGGCTATGATTCTGATCTTTCAGCCTCGGTCTTGGGTTTCAGTGAGACTGACTTTGAGGCTGCTGGGCCTCATGGCCTCCTGCATCCTGCTAGTAACACATGCTAGATGGCATATGCGGGCTCTGCAGTGGGACCTGAAGTTCCAGTGGGCGCAGCATCAGGGAAATCTTTCCGACATGGCCCAGATCTCGGAGGGGACTGCGAAAGACCTCCAAATTGGGTCAACAGCAGACCCCTCTCTCCTCCCCAACCGGATCTCTCTATAGTGACAGATGCGTCACTTCTAGGTTGGGGCGGCCACATGGGAGAGGTGGGATCAGAGGCATCTGGTCTCCGGCAGAGTCGGGGCTCCACATAAATATGCTGGAGCTCCGGGCGATCAGGCTTGCGTTGAAAGCATTCCTTCCCTCTCTCAAAGGGAAAGTGGTGCAGGTGTTCACAGACAACATTACTGCCATGTGGTACTCCAACAAACAAGGCGGGGTAGGGTCCTGGACCCTTTGTCAGGAGGCACTACGCCTCTGGACATGGCTGAAACATCAGGGCATTACCCTTATGGTTCAACATCTGGCGGACTCTCAACACCAAAGCAGACAAACTCAGCTGCCGACGCACGAATTGCATCTCCATCTAGAGGTGGCGCAAGGTCTCTTTCTCAAGTGGGGA
Source organism: Pleurodeles waltl (assembly GCF_031143425.1). NCBI lineage: Eukaryota > Metazoa > Chordata > Amphibia > Caudata > Salamandridae > Pleurodeles > Pleurodeles waltl. The sequence continues at coordinate 363,700,520 of NC_090436.1, read as the reverse complement.
GAGCCTTGGTTAGATCTGTTCGCCTCCGCAGAGAAAGCACAATGTCAGGTGTTTTGCGCCCTGGAGTTTCCAAGGCAGCACTCGCTCGGAGACGCTTTTCGTCTCGAGTGGAGCTCCGGCCTCCTTAACGCCTTCCCACCTATCCCTCTTCTGCCCAACATTCTCAAGAAAATCAAGTACGACTGGGCCCAAGTTATTTTGGTGGCTCCGGAATGGACTCGAAAGTTGTGGTATCTAGAGCTCTTGAGCCTGTCCATCGATCCTCCACTCAGACTGCCTCTTTGGGCGGATCCTCTGTTGCAGCAGCAGGGGACGGTTCTCTACCCGAACCTGTCCAACCTCCGCCTTCATGCGTGGAGATTGAGCGGCAACAGTTGACTGCTTTTGAACTTTGACCCGAAGTCTGCAATGTTATCTTGGCAGTCAGGCGCCCATCGACTAAAACTGTAAACGCCTGTTGTTGGAATAAATTTGTGGCATGGTGTACCAACAAATCTGTTGCTCCCCTTTCTTCTCCTCTGTCAGAGGTTCTTCTGTTCATTCTTTCTTTAGCCCAGCAGGGCCCTGCTTTGGGCACCCTTAAAGGGTATTTGTCTGCCATTTCCGCCTTCCCTAGGCTACCTGATCAGCCCTCACTCTTTAAATCTCCTATTGTGAGTAGGTTCTTAAAAGGGCTCACCCACTTATTTCCTCCCACTCCATTTATCATGCCTCAGTGGGATCTCAGTCTTGTACTTACTTATTTGATGTTTACCCCCTTTGAGCCAATGCATAACTGTCCCTTGCGGCTCCTCACATTCAAAACTGTCTTTCTGGTCCCTATCACCTCTGCTCGCAGGGTGTGTGCGCTTCAGGCCCTTTCTTCAAAGCCTCCATACTTGTCTGTACACCTTGACAAAGTGGTGTTACGCACTAAAGCTTCCTTCCTTCCTAAGGTGGTGGTTACACCATTTCATGTAGTTCAGTCCATCACTTTGCCTACCTTCTACGCACCCCCACATCCTTCCCATGAGAAAGAGAGACTCCGCCATCTGGGCCCAAAAAGACCGTTGGCGTTCTACCTCAATCGTACTAAAGATTTCCAGGTGGACGATCAACTCCTTGTTGGCTATGTGAGTGCTAAGAAAGGGAAGGCGGTGCAAAAGCGTACAATCTCTCGATGGGTGCGTCTTTGCATCAAAATGTGCTGCGCTTTGGCTAAAAAGCAACCTCCTGAAGGCTTGCATGCTCATTCCACCAGAGCAACTGCAGCTTCCACTGCGTTAGCACGCAGAGTTCCTGTCCTGGATATCTGTCAGACAGCTACATGGGCATCCCTGCACACGTTTGCTAAGCATTACTGCCTGGATAGTCAGGTCCGTCGAGACGGCTACTTAGGTCGTTCGATCCTGCAGGACTTTCTAGTATGATCTTGGTTAGCAGCCCACCACCGAGGATGGCATTGCTTGGGTATCTATTCTAAGGTAACGAATCTGCAACTAAAAGTCTCTATCAGATGTACAAGTTACTTACCTTCGGTAACAAAATATCTGGTAGAGACATATTCTAGTTGCAGATTCCTTACCGCCCACCCATCCTCCCCGCTTGCGAACTGATTTCTAGGGACAGGGATTCCCCCTTTCAGGTTCTTAGCTCTGTCGCACCAATCTCCGTGTTCCTAGAAGCTCTGCACTCTGGCGTGGAAAGTCGTTAACAGAAACTGACGTCACTGCACGAGTGCGGCGTCTATGTACTACTCCCAACGTCACCACGGTGACCACGACGCCTGCCGAGTCGACTGACGCCACCTACCGACGTGCAAGGGTATTGCTCGAAGAAAAATCTCCAGGTCCAGCCTGATGCCTGAGGGAAAATTCTAAAGTAAGGAATCTGCAACTAGAATATGTCTCTACCAGATATTTTGTTACCGAAAGTAAGTAACTTGTACTTCAGTTGTATGCTGTGATACTGCCACCATCATCTAGACCCAGAGACATTTGGGACTCCCTCAAAGCATTCTTATTGACAGGACCTGATGGACTCACTACTTGATAATAAGGAAGCTCAACAGTGTATTGTGGGGCGCAGCACAATGAGAGTCACAAGGGTTTGTGGTCAGACTCCAAGACTAGATAAAAGAACCAGGACAGGCTTTGCAGGAATGATTGCACTGGTGGGCTCCTCTCATTTTTGGGAGGTGACGTTATGCATATGCTGCCTGTAACAACAGACTGTATGTCAGTGGTAATTTCTATGTGTTCTTCCAGTATTGCTGCTGTTTGCTTTGTCATTTCTTTTCCTGGAACTTGGTTGTAGATCTCTGGTTTTTGTACATTCAATAAGACTTCAAAGATAAAGTATCTTTTCTTCTGGATAAATCAGATTTTCACAGGTGAAACTCTGGACTGAAATCTGCTTCAGATGGATTCATCTCAGTTGCAGGTAAGTAATGGAACTTTAGGAACAATGAATTGGGCTTGGGCATGATTAGGTTATGGACTTTAAGTACTAGCTATAAAAAGTAGTCCACATAATCAGAACAAGCACTGGCATAGCCAATAGGTTTTGCCTATGCAACACCTATTTGCGTTGTCAGTGTCTTTTAAAGATGTTACACACCAACATGAGCTGCTGTGTACCATTGTTTAAAATACACAAAAGCAAAGCGGGCTGGCGCGGCCAACATTGACCCCGTCATCACGCTTTGTTTTTATTTATTTTAAGACATGTTATACAGCAGCTTGTGCTCCTGTGCAACATGTTTAAAAGAGAGAGCCACAATAAAGCGTTCCTGGGAGCAACAGGCAGAGGGGTGGTGGGTGAAAATGAGGGGTAGGGTGGGTTAAAATGCATGTTTGACGGACAGGATGGCCAGAGAGTGCATGGTGGGTGGTGTACAGTGGGAGGGGGAAGTAGGGCGGACAGGAAAGCAATACGGCAGGGATGAGCAGGGAGGTTTGTGCAAGCAGAGGGGTGGAAGAAGAAAGTCGGGAAAAGCATAGATAGTGGGCTTCAGGGGACGGACTACAGACGCATGCATTCATAGAGTGTTAAAAAAAAAAAAAATTTGGTCAGTGGAAGGACTGTACTTGGTCCAAGTGCCACAACATGGACAAAGACTCCAAGCCCAGGAAGAGAAAGCCGAGGCCTGCTGACAAATCAGGAGCCCACGTGGGAGCACGCCAATTGTGGGTTCTTATAGCCTGGTCAGATCCAGAGCCCTGTTAATACATTGGGAGATCCCCAATGAGATAGCTGTCGTCCTACTCACTGGGACTTACAAATTATATTGAGTCATTTAGGGAGGAGGATAGCATGACCTATCTCCCCATAAATTATCATTTTTGTGAGTTGATGAATATCTCTGTTCTGAATGCAGTGACGCAGGCGGTAGCACACCTAGAGCAGAAACTAGTTAGTATGGTGGAACGTTGCTTTAAACCCCTTCCCTTCTAGGGAAGACTCTTTGGGGACCTCATTCCTGTTACTTCTGGGGCCACTTAGCTGTCCAGCGATGGGTACGAAGGGCAAACAAAACCAAGGCTCCCGATGTCGACCTGGACGCATTTGCACGATTAAAACAGGCCTTCTTGGAAAATTCCCAGCCTCTGCCTGCTGTCCCTATACTGGTGCCCACGCTTGGTCGCTCAGACATCCAACCTACTGATGCAGCCGCCCTTCCTAGACCATCTACTCCCTTAGAAGAGATAGACTCCCCCTCAGCACTGATGTAGGACCTGATATGCTGATGCTGGGGAGTGTTACCCTCAGGAGGCACCCTCAGATATGGTAGACCTGATGAACTACTTCATCCCGCTCTACGGAGTGGTTCCCAGCCGTCAAGATTGCAGCTTACGTAGGGGAGTCCCTAGCTGCCTACAAGCGGAATGTCCCCACCAGTCTCTGGGCGATAAGGTGGCATTGATGCACGAAATTGATGCCCACATGGCCACCTTCCTAGCCAAATATATTAAAGACCCAAAGAAAGGCATAGATAGGTCCTTGCAGACCTGCCAGGATAAACCTCTGGATCTCTCTGGCCCACTGACACAAATCCTGGATATAGCAGATGACGTCAAGGCCCCTGGTACCCTAATGTTTCCCGAGGTGCTATTGGGGTGGGTCCGAAGGGCCCTTATCTTCTTGGGCAATGCGAACTGCGCCCTCTCGACGGAGACACGCATATAACTGCTTATAAAAATTGGCCCCAAGTTAGGGGACCTCACCACATGCAGAGTGTAAGGAAATGCCTCCTTGGCATGGTTACCCCCTGACTTTTTGCCTTTGCTGATGCTAAGTTATGATTTGAAAGTGTGCTGGGACCTTGCTAACCAGGCCCCAGCACCAGTGTTCTTTCCCTAAACTGTTCCTTTATCTCCACAATTGGCACAACCCTGGCACTCACGTAAGTCCCTTGTAACTGGTACCCCTGGTACCAAGGGCCCTGATGCCAGGGAAGGGCTCTAAGGGCTGCAGCATGTCTTATGCCACCCTAGGGACTCCTCACTCAGCACATACACACTGCTTCCCAGCTTGTGTGTGCTGGTGGGGAGAAAATGACTAAGTTGACATGGCACTCCTTCAGAGTGCCTTGCCAACCTCACACTGCCTGTGGCATGGGTAAGTCACCCCTCTAGCAGGCCTTACGGCCCTAAGGCTGGGGTGCACTATACCACAGGTGAGGGCATATGTGCATGAGCACTATGCCCCTACAGTGTCTAAGCAAAACCTTAGACACTGTAAGTGCAGGGTAGCCATAAGAGTATATGGTCTGGGAGTCTGTCAAACACGAACTCCCCAGCACCATAATGGCTACACTGAAAACTGGGAAGTTTGGTATCAAACTTCTCAGCACAATAAATGCACACTGATGCCAGTGTGCAGTTTATTGTAAAATACACCTAGAGGCATCTTAGAGATGCCCCCTGAAAACATACCGAACTTCCTGACTAGTTTTTGCCAGCTTGCCACACACCACTCTGTGGCCAGGAACAAAGCCTGTACTGGGTGGAGGTGCTTCTCACCTCCCCCTGTAGGAACTGTAACACCTGGCGGTGAGCCTCAAAGGCTCACCCCCTTTTTTACAGCGCCACAGGGCATCCCAGCTAGTGGAGATGCCCGCCCTTCCAGCCACTGCCCCCACTTTTGGCGGCAAGGCTGGAGGAGATAATGAGAAAAACAAGGAGGAGTCACTGGCCAGTCAGAACAGCCCCTATGGTGTCCTGAGCTGAGGTGACTCTTACTTTTAGAAATCCTCCATCTTGTAGAAGGAGGATTCCCCCAATAGGATTAGGGATGTGCCCCCCCTCCCCACAGGGAGGAGGCACAAAGAGGGTATAGCCACCCTCAAGGACAGTAGCCTTTGGCTACTGCCCTCCCAGACCTAAACACACCCCTAAATTCAGTATTTAGGGGCCCCCAGAAGTGAGGAAGATAGATTCCTGCAACCTAAAGAAGAAGAAGGACTGCTGACCTGAAGCCCTGCAGTAAAGACGGAGATGACAACTGATTTGGCCCCAGCCCCACCGGCCTGTCTCCCTACTTCGACGAAAACTGCAACAGCGACGCATCCAACAGGGACCAGCGACCTCTGAAGCCTCAGAGGACTGCCCTGCATCTAAAGGACCAAGAAGCTCCAGAGAACAGCGGCCCTGTTCAACAAACTGGAACTTTCTGCAACAAAAAAGCAACTTTAAAGACCCCACGTTTCCCTCCGGAAGCGTGAGACTTTCCACTCTGCACCCGACGCCCCCGGCTCGACCTCCAGAAAACAAACACTTCAGGGAGAACTCCCCGGCGGCTGCGAGCCCGTGAGTAGCCAGAGTTGACCCTCCTGAGCCCCCACAGCGACGCCTGCAGAGGAAATCCAGAGGCTCCCCCTGACTGCGACTGCCTGTAACAAGGGACCCGACGCCTGGAACCAATAATGCACCCGCAGCCCCCAGGACCTGAAGGAACCGAACTCCAGTGCAGGAGCGACCCCAAAGCGACCCTCTGCCTAGCCCAGGTGGTGGCTACCCCAAGGAGCCCCCCGTGCCTGCCTGCATCGTTGAAGAGACCCCCGGGTCTCCCCATTGATTCCAATACAAAACCCGACTCCTGTTTGCACTCTGCACCCGGGCGCCCCTGTGCCTCTGAGGGTGTACTTTCTGTGCCTACTTCTGTCCCCCCCGGTGCCCTACAAAACCCCCCTGGTCTGCCCTCTGAGGACGCGGGCACTTACCTGCTGGCAGACTGGAACCGTGGCACCCCTGTTTCCATTGAAGCCTATGTGTTTTGGGCACCTCTTTGACCTCTGCACCTGACCGGCCCTGAGCTGCTGGTGTGGTAACTTTGGGGTTGCCTTGAACCCCCAACGGTGGGCTACCTTGGACCCAACTTTGAACCCTGTAAGTGTTTTACTTACCTGTGAACTTAACAATTACTTACCTCTCCCAGGAACTGTTGATTTTTGCACTGTGTCCACTTAAATAGCTTATTGCCATTTTTGTCAAAACTGTACATGCTATTGTGATTATTCAAAGTTCCTAGAATACCTGAGTGAAATACCTTTCATTTGAAGTATTACTTGTAAATTCTGAACCTGTGTTTTTTTAAATAAACTAAGAAAATATATTTTTCTACATAAAAACCTATTGGCCTGGAGTAAGTCTTTGAGTGCGTGTTCCTCATTTATTGCCTGTGTGTGTACAACAAATGCTTAACACTACCCTCTGATAAGCCTACTGCTCGACCACACTACCACAAAATAGAGCATTAGAATTATCTCTTTTTGCTACTATCTTACCTCTAAGGGGAACCCTTGGACTCTGTGCACACTATCTCTTACTTTGAAATATGCCAACTTCCTACACAGTTTCCATATCGAATCCTATTGTTTTCCCTTCACCACAGGTTCTCCCTACCCCACTGGCAGCAGATGTTGCTCTGGTGAATGCAAAGTTGCCAAAACTGCTCACCAAAGGCACTATTGTGGAGACTTCACCTCACCCCTCCAGTTTTCTAGGCAAGCTATTTGTAGTGGAAAAGAGGGTTGGTGACAGCACCCTGTCATCAGCCTAAAGGAATTCAACCAATGGTTGGTGTTCCGACACTTCAAAATGGAGGGCATCCACCTCCTAAGAGATCTCCTTCAAATCTATGATTGGATTGTGCGTATTGTACCTCACCATCCCCATCTCTTCGCCACATCGTTGTTTCCTCAAATTCCAGTGGGGGGGTGGGGTGAACTTTTGAGTATGCAACCCTCCCCTTTGGATTATTGTCCACCCCCTGGTGTTTCACAGAGGTGACGAGCCCCCTGTGTTCGAGTACCTTAGAGCCCGAGACATACAACTTAATGTGTACCTGAATTACTTTCTTCTCCTAGACCAGTGTTCACAGAATCTCACTGTATGCCTGCAGCCAGTGGTTTCCCTTTTGGAGTCTCTGGGTTTCATTATCTACCCCACAAAGTTAATTCTGGTTCCCACACAGAATCTTTGATTTGTGGTGAATTCAGTTCAAGCTACTCTCAGCCTTCCTTCTCAACAAGAGCAGGCACGAACTACGATGGATGGTATCCAAGCGGTCCATCTCTCTGGCAACTTGGCCGGGTAGTAGGTCTACTTTAGTCCTTGATCCAGGCCATGCTTCACTACTGGGCACTTCAGTGACTCAAAGCCTTCCACCTTCCGAGGGAACTTACGTACTATCAAATAGTACCTCTGTCAGAGGAAGCCAAAGAAGAACTTCAGTGGTGGTTGGCCCGCATGGAAACAGGGAATGATCGGGTGATATTTGGCTACCTTCCGGACATAGTGATAGAGTCAGATGCTAGCAGCACGGGTTGGGGCGCCAGGTATGGGGAATTCTCTACAGGAGAACAGTGGTCATCTCATGAAAAGTCCCTTCGCATCACCTTCTGGCAGGCTCGTTTGCGGTCAGATGGTGGACCAAGGATTTGGCACAATGCTACCTTCTACTGAAAATGGACAATATTGCAGCTGTATGCTATATCATTCTTCTTGGATCTGCCCAGGAAATTCTGGGACTATTGTCTTGAGAAACCTCATTTCCGCAGCGGCAAAACATCTCCTTGAGAAATGCAATCAAGTGGCACTCCTATCATCTTCGGGACACGAGCTTTTGGAAAATGAATTCCTAAATCTTCCAGGCTCTTCAAGCCAGATGGGGCTTGTTCTCAGTGGACCTCTGTGCATCCAGCCTGGATCGCTAGTTACCCAGGCACTTCAGCTGGAGACCAGACCCCGGTGTGACAGCGACCAATGCTTTTCTTCAGGTCTGGCATCGGGAGACTGGGTATGCGTTTCCCCCGTTTGCAATGCTCATGCGTCTTTCTGCCCAGTTGCAGAAACAACTGGTAGACCCGGTGGCAGTGACCCCAGTTTGGAAATCCCAAGTTTGGTATCAGGCTCTTCTAAACATTTCTTGGGATTTTCAAATCTGTCTACCCCTATTTCCGGATCTCCGTCACCATCCAGAGGGGAATTGCCATCATGTGATCCTGGAAGGCTCTCTATATCTTATGGCAAGGACGATTAGCAGGAACGTTGGAAAGTCCCAGGACTTTCATGATAAGCTGCGCCCCTCCTCTTAAAAGAATTGGCTATTAGTACCATTAAACAATACCAATCGGCTTGGTCTCGATGATTGGACAGGTATCACCAAAGAAGCCTGGATCCATATAGATACATCTCAAGGAAGGAGTTATCAGCCAAGTTGGACACACTGCTATGCTTGCTGTCATGTAGACGAGTCTCGAACGTGAGAGCTCTGAATACAAAGGGTATCCATCCCAGAGGGGGTTACTTTCCAGTCTTCACAAAGGGCGGAATTTAAAATTTACGAGTAATATCTTATCCTTCCTTTGTAGATTCCCCCAAGTTGTGTGTGCTCAGATCCCTCAAATCCTATGAGCCTATGATGGTGGAGCTCCGCCCACACGGGGAACAACAACTCTCAATTGCACTCAAGAAGCTGCATAAGACAGTCTCACCTCCTACCATCACTAGATGAGTTAAATGGGCCATGCAGGAAACTGACATTGATACAAAGATATTTTGTACTGACTCAAGAGGAGCCATGGCATCTAAAGCATTTTTCCTGGGGTCACGGTTAGAGAATATCCTCAATGCCACAGACTTGTCTTCGGGTTCTACTTTTAAAAGATTTTATTTTCAAGTCAGTCCCTAATATCGCATATTTGGTGATTGATAAGCTTTAAAGTAGCATAATCCTTGCCTCCCGTCCTGACATAGAATGAAAAATTTCATAGCTAAGTTAACAGAAAGTTTCAATTCCATTAAGGACAAGTAGGCGAGGATTAACCCTCCCAAGAATCTGGGGCATATTCTTGCCCAAGACAGAACAACATTCCTTTGCAAGGGTGGATATATAATTTGATCATAACTAATGTACCATGATAACTCTTTGATAATGTTTACTGTATTGCTTATGCACTCTCTTTCCTCTGAATTCATCGATTTAAATGTTTTACCAGACATCGGTCTGTTTCTCTTGGAACTGATTTGTTTAAACACGATAAAGGACGTCGACTGGCTTGTGTCGCAGGAAGAAAGAGGAGGCAGAAAAAAGGGACGATGAATGGGTCCCTGGTTATGGATTGGACAGTTTACTGCTTGACTTTTTCCCAAGGCTTCATGGGAAATAAAGTCCTATTATATGGTTTTGAAAATGGCTGCTGAAAAATAAAATGAAAAAAAATAAGCATAATCCTCGCCTCCGTCTCCTTAATAGAATTGAAACTTTCTGTTACATTAGCTAGTAAATTTTTTATTATTTATCAGGTCTGTGGTTATCATGAGAATCTGGAATGTCTTTGTATGTCATGGACAGTTGTTGGATATTCATTATAGGAAAGTGCCCCTTTTGGCATGGTTACGCCAATCCCCCCACACACACTTTTTGCCTGATATTGATGCTCACTTGACTGAGCATGTGCTAGGATCTTGCTAACCAGGCCCCAGCACCAGTGTTCTTCCCCTAAACTGTACAGTTGTTCCCACAATTGGCACACCCCTGGCACACAGCTAAGTCCCTTATAAAAGGTACCAGTGGTACAAAGGGCTCTGTGACCAGGGAGGGTCTGTAAGGGCTGCAGCATGTATTGAGCCACCCTAAGGAACCCCTCACCAAGCACATGCAGACTGCCCTTACAGATTGTGTGTACTGGTGGAGAGAAAAAGGTAAAGTCGACTTGGCATCCCTCTCAGTGTGCCATGCCCACAAACCACTGCCTGTGGAATAGGTAAGTCACCCCTCTAGCAGGCCTTACAGCCCTAAGGTAGGTTACACTATACCACAGATGAGGGCATAGCCAGTGCTTTAAATGGGCCGGTACTCTTCGGTACTGAGTACCAGCACTTTTTTATTTTGAGAGGGAGAGTACCGGCATATCTCAAGGAAAACGTAATACTTTTAATTGGAGAGTACCGGCACTTCTCAGAAACAAGCAGGTACTCTGGTACAGAGTACCTGCACTTTTATTTTGCCATTTAAAGCACTGGGCATAGCTGTATGAGCAATACGCCCCTACAGTAGGTCCATTCTTAGACGTTGTAAGTGCAGTGTGGCCATATTAAGTACGTGGGTTGGGAGTTTGTTATTACGAACTCCACAGCTCCATGATGGCTTCACTGAAGGCTGGGAAGTTTGGTATCAAACTTCTCAGCACAATAAACCCTCACTGATGCCGGTGTTGGATTTATTTTACAATGCACCCAGAGGGCAACGTAACCAACTCTTTAGTGTAAAGCTGACCAGTCTGGGCCTCCCTGCCACTAAAAGACAAGTTTCTGACCCCATGGGGTGAGAGAATTTGTGCTCTCTGGAATCACAAACAAAGCCAGCTCTGGGTGGAGGTGCTTCACACCTCCCCTCTGCAGGAACTGCAACATTTGGTGTTGAGCCTCAAAGGCTCAGGCCTCCAGCTAGTGGGGAGACCCACCTTCCTGGACAAAGCCCCACTTTTGGCTGCAAGTCAAGCTGGAAAATTAGGTAAAACAGGGAGGAGTGACCACTCTAGCTAGGACCACCCCTAAGGTGTCCAGCGCTGAAGTGACCCCCTCCCTGCAGAATCCTCCATCTTGATTGGAGGACAGGGACCAATAGGGATAGGAATGTGCCCCCCCTCCCCAAAGGGAGTGGGCACAGGAAGGATGTAGCCACCCTCAGGGACAGGGACAGTGGCTTCTGCTCTCTGACCCCTGTAACACACCTAAATCTAGGATTTAAGGGCACCCCTGAACCTAGCTCACCAGATTCTTGGCGACCTCAAGACAAGAAGAAAGAAGGACTGCTAAGCTGACCCTCTAGCAGTGAAGACTCCAGGAGACAAGCGACTTGGCCCCAGCCCTACCGGCCTGTCTGCAGCTTCAAAGACACTGCTACAAAAAAAGGCGACGCATCCTGCAGGACCAGTGACCTCTACAAGCCCCCAGAGGGCTGCCTGCCCACCAGAGGACCAAGAGCTCCGAAGGACAACAGCCCTGTCCACAAGAAACTCCAAGAAGGACTCAAGAGCCTTACTGGATCCGTGAGTCCTTCCCACTCTGCAGCCGACACACTTGTCCATGTGGCCCACCGGTCCAGAGCAGGTCCTCAGGTGACTCTGACCTTGTGTCAACCCTGGGTTGACCCCTCCTGGCTAACACGACGCCGCCTGCAGCCTAAATCCGGAGGACCCTCTTACCGCAAGAGAACCGGAAGAAGTTACCTGATGCCCAAAGGCACCGCTGCACACCCTGTGCTTGGGGAATCAGACCGCCGGCCCAGCAACGTTCAGTAGGCGGCCCTCCTCCTTGTCCAGCCTTTGGTTTTCCAGAACTGACCCTCTAGACCCAGCTTGCGGCATCTTTGTGACCCCGGGGTACCCCTGTTAAAAAGCTTTGGGAGCCCTACACTGTGTTTGCACCCTTTACCCAGCTGCCCCTATGTCGCTGAGGTTGTGTGTTTGGTGCTAACCTGTGGCCCCCACTCCCCCCCCACCCGGTGCTCACCTAAAACCCCCCAGGTCTGCACTCCGAAGTTGCAGATTCTTACCTGTCAGCAGATCTGTTTCCGAGTGCCCCCAGTCTCCATATGATCCCATTCGAAACCCGACATCAACTTTGACCTCTGGACCCGACCGGCACGGTGTTGCTGCTGGTGTAGGTTTGGGGTCGTCTTGAACCTTGACCAGTGGACATCGTAAACCCCGGAGACTTGAACTGTAAGTCAACTACTCACCCCAAAACTGCACTAACACATTTCCTCCCTTAGGACTGTACTAAGAATTGCACTGTCAACTTTTGAAAGTGAAAGGTTTTACTTGCCTGTAAACTGTTTTATTTACTAAACCTAAACAAAGTACATTTGATACATATTCTTCATACATGCAACTGTACTTACCTGCAACAAGAATCTTTTGGTTCTAGGATAAAGTGACAATTATATTTTTGCTATATACAAAACAATTGGCCTGGAGTTAGTCATTGAGTGTGTGCCTCATTTATTGTCTGTGTGTGCACAACAAATGCTTTGCACTACCCTCTGATAAGCCTAACTGCTCGACCACACTACCACAAAAGAGAGCATTAGTATTATCTACTTCAGCCTCTGTCAAGCCTCTGGGGAAACCCTGGACTCTGTGCACACTGTATCTCACTTTGATATAGTATATACAGCTTCCTACATTCGTTGCCACAGTTGTTAAACATTTTAAACGGTCCCTGTCATGGTCACAGTTTTCATGCAAAAAAATACGGTGATAGCAAATCAGGAACTTGTGTTCAATTAAAAATTGAGATCTTGACATTTATTTAAATCTGATGTAGTTCAAGGAACGAAGTTAATAATATGTAATAAAACTACATAATTTGTCTTGGATATCCTATGGGGTCTTGTGCAAAAAGAAAAAGACTAAATTGTGTATTGTTTCGGTTTGTTTTGCTTACTTTAGCACGGACTAGCCTCAGAGTAAGTAAGGAATTTGTATAGGCTAATTTTATTGTTTGATAAAAAAAAATACTTAAGGCTTGTTCATCTATTTGCATGTAGTATTCTGGGAAAATTCCAAGTAGATTTAATTGTAAAAGATGAATTTTCTTTTATGTTCTGAAACCAGTCAGCAGTGTAAGTGGAGTTCAAAGCTAACTGAATTTTCTTAGAATGCTTGACACAGTAGTTAAGGCTTTGCTCTAATGAATCCTATGTACAAGTTTTAGCAACTTATACATTTGATACAAACCTTGCCTTTTTGGAAAATAGTCCTCGTTCACGGGGTCGTACTGTGGTACTATAAAACGGGACCCTATGTGTGCTGCAGGGAGTTAGGCCTTCTTGTCTAGTAGGCAAAGTAAACATGAAAATGTGTTGTCTTTGTCCCCCAGACAGTATGTCCTGGGTTTCCAGGCAATAGGAATTGCACACCCTTGCTGCTATATGAATAGGGGCTTTAGCTTTCAAAGACTGAGGCATACATTTATCCTGAGAAACTTATTTTTTTATTTTAAATTCACTCAATCGCTAACTATGCATTACGTTTTTACAGACATGTCTCAAAAAGGCATCTGAAAGAGCGGGTGATTGATGTGTTTCAACTTGTACACTTATTGGCTACAAGAGCCTTTACTTTTAACTGTCATTTTTGTCTGACAAGAACATTTCTCATCTGAGCATCTGTAGATTCAAACATAATAGTATAGACTGCTCCCCAAACCGCGGGCAGTTACCCACTGGTGGGGTTGCAGGCCGATTTCTGGTGGGTCACGAAAGTCCAAGCAATAAATAAAGATGCCTTCATATTCACTATTTGTGTTGTCACATCTGCTGTGCTTCTAAGACATCGGTCAAATGACAGGCTGTGTCTTCTGCTGGTTATGTTTTTAACATGAGGATGGTGTTCACAAACCCCTCTTTGCAGTCCGAGAAAGAAAATTGAAGTGAATTATGTGACAATCTTGATGGGGTACATGAAGTGTGAAAGAAAACGCTACATGATGTCATTTTTTCCTTGCACAACAAAATGTAAATTCCTGTGAATGAACCGTACAGATTCACAAGTTAGAAAACAAAACTGAAGCACATTTTTGGTGATTCGAAAGCGTGATGGAAACAAAGATTTTAATAGGATCAGAACAAATCAAGACCCTTTACCTGGTAATGCACAAATAATAAATATTCACTGGAACCCTAGTTCCATACGTTATGATCTGTGTGATGCATAGTTTTCTCAGTAAATCGTTAGGCTCACTTGGTGACCATTTCAATAAAAGATGTCTATGAATGACAGTGCGCTGCCACAGAGTTCTTCTATTACATAAAAAAAAGTCCGCCTCATGTCCGTTAAAGGTGGCTCCTGAAAGGTTTTCTTACTAAAAAGTGGGTCGTAGTTCTAAAACATTTGGGAAGCACTACTATAGACAAAACTATTTTCACACCTAACATCTGCGCAGGTGGACCTCTTGTATTAAGAGAAAAGCTGTGCCTCCATTTCTTAGTTTTTAACAAGTGAGGAGTATAAAACCTTAGGTTCTCAAAGCAAGTCTACATAAACGATTGCCTTCACCTATGGCCAATCGTTCCACGACTGTTGTGTGAACTATATTCCCTACAGCTGAGATGGGAAGAGCAAAAATGCTACCTGAAAGCCACATATAAGGAGAATACTAGTTAATGCTTCAAGAGGTATTTTTAATGCAATTTTGTTCGTTTTGTGATTGAAACAGTAACATGAAACATTACAGGCCATACAAGCATTTGTTAGAGGGCTCACAGTACTAGAGAGAGATAATATACATGTGTTGTATTGAAGTCGTTAATATCATCAACTATACCCAGAGGCATTTAAGCAGAACAGCATCTCTTTATGATCAAGGGCCTTTCAAGAAAATGTATGTTTCCATTTTCCTTAATGAACAGTGATTGGGTGCTGCATCTGCGGGTGTGGTACTGTGCACTTGATTTTAGTGAGTTCAGTTGTTGTTTTAGATGCACAGTATGCATGTTTACTTTTGTACCCATTTTATTTATAATTCAGCAGCTCATATGTCTTTCTGAATAGGGCAT
Organism: Pleurodeles waltl; assembly: GCF_031143425.1. Taxonomy (NCBI): domain Eukaryota; kingdom Metazoa; phylum Chordata; class Amphibia; order Caudata; family Salamandridae; genus Pleurodeles; species Pleurodeles waltl. The sequence continues at coordinate 363,685,472 of NC_090436.1, read as the reverse complement.
TCAGGTGTGTGCAATCAACTGTATGCCAGACAGCAATAAGGGAAAATGAAGGTTATTAAACATAAAGGCTATTAGACTTTTTCAGCATGTATATATTTCTTGACATGTTCTTTTTACAGGACAACAGAGTACATATTGGGCCCAAAATGGAGATTCGGGTTGTAACTCTAGGATTGGATGGAGCTGGGAAAACTACAATTTTATTCAAATTAAAGCAAGATGAGTTTATGCAACCCATTCCTACAATAGGTGAGCAACACTACAATTTTAGTACAATAAACATAATTTGAAGCATTTGTAGCGATTAGAAGCAATAATGTTATTTTTTTCTTTTAGGTTTTAATGTTGAAACTGTTGAGTACAAAAATCTCAAATTCACCATTTGGGATGTTGGTGGCAAACATAAACTACGACCATTGTGGAAGCATTATTATCTTAATACACAAGGTAGGTTAAGCATAGTGTTTGGTAAATCAATTCTGATTATGTTAAAAGGATAGTTTGCATTTCTCATTGTTTACAGAAGAGTTGTCTAGTCATCATATAAAAATTTTTTAAATTGTCCGCCATAAAGTAAAAATGTTTGTCCGGACCCCTTTCAGAGGGTTACAAAGCAAGCAGGAGCTACTGGGCCCAGGCTGTGGGGGTGGGGGCCTTTTACTTCTGAGGCCCGATCTACTATGGACTCAGAGGAACTGAGCTAAATACTACCCCCTCAGCACTTGACTCTCAGTGGTAGCATGGGTCGAGCATCCAAGACTTTCCTATCTGGGTGGAAGGGGGAGGGTCTAGGTACAAGGTGTACAGAGTCACATCTCAAAAATGCACTCAGCAACCCCAATAAATGAATGTCCATCCAGAATCTTGCTTTTATGAAAAAAGTTGTATTTATATATGAACACAAAGAAAATACGATACACAACAAATACATTCAGTCCTCATAAGGCTGGTTGTCCAGTTAAGTCTCAGAGTCCCACTCTCCAGTCTGAGGACTGTCATTATTCCCCATTCATGTGAGGCAACACTCAGGGTAGGCTTCTCTAATAATACAAGTCTTTAAAGATCCACAATGTCTTCTTACAAGCCAAAGTGTCTTAGCACTGTTGCACTTTCAGTCAGAGCAAATCCCTCCAAAGGCTTAGTGGCCCAGTAATCAGTCTTACCTGCTTTGCTGGAGCTGTGGATCAGAAGATCAGGGCAGGGGTCAGCGGGCAGTGAGCAGAAGTCTTGCTGCTGCAAGTAATGTGGCAGGTGCCCACACTACACTGTACTGTCTTCCTAAGTTCGGCAGTGGGTCTCGGGTGCTTCGGGGTTTGATTCGATGCTCTGCTTCCACAGGTGGTGGTTGCAACTGGCTGCATTTCAGTCGTGCAGTGCTCCAAAGCAGTGGAACTCTCTTCACCACAGCCTGTCCCCTAGCATACAGGGTTTGTGAACAGCACACACATGGTAATGGCCCTTCCGAGACACAACACTGTGCAGGGTGACATCCCACTTCTTTTCACAGTGTGCATCAGGGCGAAAGCCCTTAATCTTTACCCCAGCCCTCCCCTGGCATACATGAGTCATGAACAGGAGCACTTGGTCAGACAGTCTGATCGGTGCAATGTTCCTCAGCCTTCATTGCCGCTCCCACCTTGCATTGATGTGTCGTGAACAACAGCACTCGGGCGAATGGCCCCATCGGTGCAGCGGTCCTCTGTCTTCACCAGTGTCCCCACCTGGCATACAGGCTTTGTGAACAACACTTAGGCAGATGGCCTGATTGGTGCAATATTCCTCAAAACGTCATATTTTGCTTCATGGAACCACTCCCTCCAGACACTTTCTTCCTCACAATGTCCTCTTGTCTCGGCAGGCAGGTAGATGCTGGTGCTCCATATTACCGGGTGAGTGGTCTGTATTCTCTGAGTGATATCCCCTCAACCAGCAGGGAAACTGGCAGAGATTGTGCTTAACTTCTCTTCACTGATGTACAGCACCAGTTTAACAATTTTGGGAGCACCAAGCTCCCTTTTCTGAGGCACAGATATGATTTAGTGTCTTGGGGCCTGATTTAGAGTTTAACCGACATAGTAACCCCATCCGCCAAACTCTTAATCCGGCCCTCTGTCTTTGAAGTTTACATTTTGATGATTGGCCTCCTTGAAGTGCCCACTACTCCGTCCTGCCCTTTGTTCAAGAAGAAACTCCATATTTCATAGCTCCACTTTACAGGCCAACGGAGCGACTGAAGGATCCCACCTTGATGTTGGCCTCCCTGACATATAACTATCAGAATGTTACCAAGGCCCCAACCTTATTCTTTTTCTTTCCCTTATCAGCACCGTCTCCTTCTTGAGATGTGCCCAGTTCCCACTGTCTACTAACTTTTTCTGAATCGAAGAACCGTTTTGAAGTGTACAAGAGACTCTCTCTCGTCCTCCAGTGTCTCTCTCACCCAGCTCTCAGACAATCCATATTCCAGAAATGTGTCTGAGATGGTTCCTCCACATGCATTTCCAAGGCCCTTGGCTTCCAATATGGAACTCACAGACCTCCATCAACTGTACCACATGCAGACATGTAAATTGTAAAGTGGTACTGTATATACGCATGACCTGTAAAAGAAATGCTACTAGTAAGCTGCAGCACGTATTGTGCCTTCCACTTAAGTAGCCTTTATAAAAATGACTCGGGCCTCTCATTTCAGCCTGTGTGCAGCTTTGAACTGCCACTTCGACTTAGTAAAATAACCCCTTTGCCAAGCCTATACCTCCCTTTCTAATACATAGTCACCCCTAGGTTAGGCCATAAACAGCCCATAGGGAAGGGTACATTGTATTTTAAAAACAATTGATGTGTACTTTTACATGTCCTGCTAGTGAAAAACTCACAAATTCATTTTCACTACTGTGAGACCTACCCTCTCATAGGATAACATTGGGTTACCTTATTACATTTAATAAATGATAACTTCTGTTTGAGAGCAGGTAGAAATGTCATGGTTGGTGCCTTAGGAATTGTAACTTAATATCCTCTTCAATGCTGAAGTCAGTTTTAAGTCACAATTCTGAAAATGCCTCTTTCAGAAAGTTGGCATTTTCTTGTCCTAACCATTTGGTACCTGCAGCCTGTGGTCTGGGTCATATGACTAGGTATAGTTAGCCGTTGTATATTTCTCCCAGACAGCCACACAATTGAAGGACGGGATGTTGGCAGGATGGGATGTCCAAGCAGGGTGCGGTGGGGTAGAGGTTTGATCAGCCATACATCAAAGCCCCTGCCTTAGCTCACATACAAAGAACTTCACACTAGCCTATAGTGACTACAGACGGCCTCGGACCAGGGCAGGGAGGCAGGATATTCCCGTGGGGTGAAAGTTTCTTCCACTTCACAGCAGACATGAGGTATAAAATTAGGACCCTCAGACCCATGCTTCAGTTGTTTTCTGGACCTGTGGAAAGACTTTTGTAGGATTTCCCTGCTTTCTGTGACCTACTGTGTACTTCGGAGGACTACCCTGCTGCACCAAGAGGACTGCCTGCTTTCTTGCTTGAACCCAAGACTTCCAGACTGACTTCAAGGGCTAGTCGTCTGGCACCCTGATCAGAGCCTCAGAAACAGAAAAAGCTCCAACCATCTTGAACCCGCATCTGGACCCATCCTGGGTAAGTCCAGACGTCCAAGTGGTGCCTCACCAGTCCAAGACCTTGAAAGTTGTGCTAAAGGTGCCCAGATAGCCCAAATCCAAAACTTAGGACTTGAAACATTTTCTACCAAAATGTGCTCTGAGAACGAAGAGGAGACTGGGACCTACCTGCTCACTGATCCGGCAAAGATGCAACAACGATCGCCCTGACTACGTGGCAGCTCCTACTACAGTCTTCTCCACAGTAGCAAATGCTTTTCAGTGATTCCTAGCAGAAGGGGTATCAAGCTTCGTGGAGCCCTTGTCAGTTATGACCTGCAGGTTTGTACCACTGGGGATTTTCTAATTCCATAAAGGAGGCTAAGTCTGAATGTAAAAACTACACAGTAACTTTGTCTGGTGGCTCCCCGATGACCACAAGGGCTCATTGAACACAGTCTGCTGCCTTGCCCCCTGAACTTCAACTTGTCCGAAGAAATTTTTAAGGAGAATGTCTAAGTCCAAAGGTAAGCAGAAAGCAGACCCAATCCATTTTGTGTATCCAAACCAGGCTCCATTACGCTCAGCCATAACTTTCAACTTTACTCTGGACTCACGACTAGACTGCGGTTGGTGCTTTTATCTTTTAGGTGCTATTTTTCACTTCAAACTTAAGAAATTCACAACTCAGGGCCTACTGATTGATTTTATGTTGTTTTGGTGTCGAGTAATTTATTAGAATGTACTCAATTTTTCTAAATTGTATGGGATATTTCTTGTGCAGTGTTTTCACATTATTATTGTTTAAATGCTGCATAAATACTTTACACATTGCTTCTAAGTTAAGCCTGACTTATTTTGTGGGACGCTACCAGAAGGTTAAGCACAGGTTAATTTAGTGATTTATTGTGGTTTACCCTGACAAGGATTGTAGCTGGCGCTTGAGAAGAGCTCACACCCTCCTCAAACCAGTAACCCAGTTTCTCACATGTGTAAGAAGGATACTCAGATTATTGCCTTCTTAATAAAAAAAAATATATATAAGTATTGTATGCTGTACAGTAACAACATAGTGGCTGGAACAAGGGTTGAGCACAAACATCTAAGTGACAATAATTTACTACAATGAGCTGTCTGACATCTGTAAACTACATTTGTGAGTCTATGAATATGCTTTGCAGGGACTGGAAGAGTTAAATGAGCTTTATTCAAGATGCAAGTGTAGATTGCAAATCTAGAGTGGAAGATAATGCTAAATTCTCAGGTGGGGCAGGAAGTGTTATCATGACTGCATTGGACATAGTTACATGCTGATTTTGGTAAACCTTAGTACAGGAAATATGGAAACACTATCCCTAGTTATCAGAAGGTGAAGCAACTTGTCAGGATGCACTAACCTGGAAATCTAGAGCACAGGAGCAAGGATTTGTGTACACTTTACCAAACTCTAATCCAAATCCATATGACTTAATGGAATAACAGATAACACGGTTCCAACAACAGATCCTGTCAGACGCAACTGTGCATTAGGATTGCCAGGAGAGACCTATGAACTTATGCTCACATTTTTAAAATGACTTTTATCTTCAGCAGGTCTCGAGCACTGCAGCCTCATGGGACATGTAGTCCTTGCCTTGACCCAGGTGTTTCACGAAACACATCATACTTGGATGCAAGGCTTCTATCCAGGCAGTGCCCTATCCTTGGACACTTTTCCATCCTCCACTGCGCTTGAAGATGTGCACGCTCATGAGCCTCCTAGTAATGCATTGCGCAGAATCAGTGTGCAATGAGATACATGTCTTACACTGCACCCTTACACAACTTTGGGCCAGACACTCACTAAAGGAAGGGTTGGAATTGATGTTCATTTATATATGGCACTTTGGTAGCATGATGCCTTCATGAAAAAAAGGACATAAGCACCACCATTGGTGATGGCTATAGTGTTGCACATACAGACCACCCCAAACGGTGTAATGAATATATGACGGAGATCATTGACAAAGAAGTGTTGGCTTAAATGTTAGAGAACCCTGGACTTTGAATTAGTTTCTAAAATTTCTTGAAACGTATGCACTGGAGAGTTCTTTGCTCCCAGCAACATGGGAAGATGACGCTTCTGGCTCGGTCTTTGCGGTAGCGGTCCCTGGAGGCTAGGCTATCTATAAACAGGATTGTGTCTCTAAACATGGTCGAGAGCTAGCTGTAGGTTACCATGAACACCCGGAGATTAAGTGTGAGCCTGTAACAGAATTAAATCGAGAAGCACTTATTTTTAAACGTAGACTCACTAATAATTACGTTTTTAATATATAGGCAGCAGAGTCCACAAGCACATTTTCTCCTGGAATCAAAAATTGACTGGATCATGTTTTGGTATTCTGAGAACTCTTGGAAAATTCCTACACATGCCGCCACTATCTACTGTGAGAGTGGTTGTGCAGGGATTAATCAGCTCACGGCTAGATTATGGAAATTCCCTTGAAATAGGCATCCCAAAATAGGTGTTCAAAAGACTTCAGGTAGTACAGAATGCTGCAGCCAGCCAGGATCCTTTATAAAATCTGCAGACACCAATCAGCCAGTCTAGCCATAGCAGCTCTGTAATGGCTGCCAGTCCAGAAAATAATTCAGTTTAAGACTCGCTGCATTGCCCACCGGATCATTCAAGGGAAGGGCCTACCTATCATCTGGAAACTACGTTCCCCCTGTGTTCCAAGAAGGCCTCTTCAGTTCGAGGAGCAACAGCTTCTAATGGTACCTAAGGTCAGCAGAGTGAGAAGTGGTGGTTGTTTATTTGCATTCTTTGTCCTAAAACTGTGGAACGGTCAACCCGCTGACCTTAGACTTCAGCAGACAAAAGCTAGCTTCAGAAAACTCTTCAAAACCCATCTTTTCTAAAGCCCAGCATTAACCTAAGGTTCATTAAGGTATTCCGGCTGGTGGCATTGCTATTAGCACTGGGAGGCCCAGTCTGGGTAGCTTCATGCTTTACAAAAACATCAGAATAGAAAAGATTTATAGTAGAGTCCCAGTAGTAGTCTTGATAAAAAGCTGCTGAAATGTGCATATCTTTTATTAAAAACAAAAACACCTAAAAATTTCCTTTACAAATTTCAGCATGAGTGTCAAACCAAAACTAAGGGCCTGATATAGATATTTACAAAATAATTTTTGCCAACACTAAGAAGAAAATCAATGCACATTCCCATAGTATTCCTAAATCTAATAATGATTAAAGGTGCTCATACACTAAAACACATCGTTGCCATGATGTGCCTCCCGGAATTCCCAACAGAAGACCAGTAACATAGACAAAAGAAAGAAGGATAGCGGAGCACACAAATTATTCTTGATATACAAATATAAAGGGCTAATTACAGCTCCTGAAGAATGATAGGAGTTCCAAAATGTTCCTAAGATACAATATATATTTTGAGTATTTTGGCTATACGCCGTACAGAAGTTAACAGTTGTGCACCGTGAACTATCTCAAGATTTGATATGTTTGTTCAGCAAAGTTGTTCTGCATGTTCGATTTATCTTATTTCTTGTTGCCCCTATAATACGTTTGGAATATCCTCTTTGTAGGAATCTTTTTTCCAAACCATCTAATTCAATAGCACATGTATTTGGTTCACTGCAATTCCTCTTAAGTCTAGTCATTTCCCCAAAAGGAATGGCTGAAATTTGATTTTTAGGATGGGCACTCTCAGCATGTAGTATTGCATTACAGGCTGTCAGTTTGCGATAGATTTTAGTATGGACCATATTGTCTTCGATAAATATATTCAAATCAAGGAAGCAAATACTTTTTTTTTTTTTTTACTATACTCATAGGTCATTTGTATATTGTATGTATTCAAATTTATATGGTTGTAAAAATCCACCAATAGTTGTTCCGACCCTGTCCAAATCATAATCACATCATCAATATATCTCCCCCAAAACAACTTCAGGAACCTTGGGACTCCTTTGAACATCTATAATTTTTTGCATGGCTGTTCTTTCTATATAACATTTGCACTTCCACCGCCGGATCACTTGGCCACATTTATAGCTAAATAATATTCATTAACTATCTTTATAACAATTAGGTTTTTTGACATCTGGTGTTGGTTCTCTTTTCACAATTTCTTATTACTATTATACACCTTCTGAAGACTTGATGTGTCTTTTTATCTATTTATAATGTACAGTTATCATTGTAATTTTTTGTATTACATATTCTCAGTCAATAATACAATGTTTTTGGATTATAACTCATCAGCCTTGAAGAAGTCCAGTTTTGGACGAAACACGTGTCGGCTGATGCTACATGTGGGCTCAACATACATCTTCTAGGCCCACTTACTTCAAGCTTTCATTATTTCAATAAGAATACATTACGTCTTCTGTGACAGTTACTTTTTAGTGCATTTTCATTGTATTAGTTTTTTTGTTGTGTTATGATTTGTATCTTATGTGTTTTTGTTGATAACAAATATTTTATATGTGTGAAGGAATTTATATGTATAAGTCAATAAGAGAACTTACACCATTCTTGCTAATGTAAGAATATTATTGTAGGAACATTTTGGAACTCCTATCATTCTTCAGGAGTCGTAATTAGCCCTTTATATTTGTATATCAAGAATAATTTGTGTGCTCCGCTATCTTTATTTCTTTTGTCCCTGATATAGATATTTGCAGAGGGGTTATTCCGTCACAACAGTGACGGATATCCCATCACTTAAGTCCTAAACACATTGTATATAATGGGATTTAGATTTCTACAGATTGGATGTCTGTCACAGTTGTGACGGAGTAACCCCTCTGCAAATATCTAAATCAGTCCCTAAGTTGTAAAAACATATTTTCACAAACTTTTGTGGCAACTCTTGAAAGTCTTTGTTTATACGATACGACTTTATATCTCAATATATTATATTCCTTATACGTATATTCAGTTACTATGTAATCATTTATCCATATATTTATTACTTTAGTCATACTGTATGAGAGAGAAAAAATGACTCTCTCAAACTTTACTCTGTCTCATCATCACCCTATACCTCTATCAGTCTATCCTCTATCTCCACCCTCTTATTCATCCCAAACTCCAGAATAACCCTTCCTAGACTCTTCCGTCCTCTATCCCTCCTGGCTCACCCAAAACCTCAGTTTGCTACTATGATCTTCCAAACAAGCCTACTAAATTCTCCCTCAGTTATCTCTCCTTTGACTCATCCCAACCCCCATTTTACTTATATGATCTCCCTAATCCCTTTCTACAGATTCTTCCCTCCTCCCCCTCCCCTTTACTCATCCCAAACCTCATCTTACTACTATGATCTCCCAATTAACACTTCTGGATTCTTCCATCCTCTAGCCCTTCATTATTTTATTCAATCCAACTAACAGACTTGCATGTCCTCTGATCAAATTAACTCATACCTCCCTATACTAAAGCTAATGCTGTACTCATATTTCCGAGTATCTTGGTTCCGGTGGGAGAAACAAACAAATGCCTTTGAGCAATTTCTTAACCAGGGGATGCTCCCCAAACGAAAGGCCTCCAACCATAGCGTGTCCAGCTGAAATTGCTGACCGAAAGGTTATGACCAATCTGTAGACCATCGCAGCCGAAGTCAGAGAGGCCATGAAATTTAGGATATTGACAGTGTCTGTCTCCACGGGATCCAGGCTCCATTGCAGTATTATTTAACCGTACTATCCGCCCGTGCTCAGGAATGGAGGTCTACTGTGCTTCTCAAAAGGCCTGGGACGTGCTATTGAGACCTGTAGTTTTCCACACCGTAAGCTGGAGGGACCTGTAGTTTTCCACACCGTAAGCTGGAGGGTGCTGTTGTTCATCACCAGATGATGGAGATTCCTTGAGGTATCACTGAGGAGAAACTGATCTAGGGGTAGACGGATTGGAAAATTCCCAAAAAGTTCCATATCTGGGTCACCACCACCAGATCTGCCTGTGCGCTTGGGTCAACAATCTTATTATCATGGCAAAAGGGGGAAAGACATAGCCCAGCTCTATCAACCAATCATGAAGGAAAGCGTTGGTTGCCACTGCTCTGCGATCTGGCCTCCAACTAAAGTACCCGATGAATTTGTTGATCTAGCCTAGGCACAAAGAAGCCTATCGTGAAGGGACCCCATTGGCTGGAGAGGGCTGGAAACGTGGATGGAAGGAGTGTCACAGGCTTGTGTCCTGGAGATGTCACGATTGCCAATCTGCGGCCTGATTGGCAGTCCCTGGGAGGTGTTCTGCCGTTAATGAAATTTGATGCTCGGGGCAATACACCCAAAAAATCTTGGCAAGCCCGATAGGGCCCTGGACCAGGTACCCCTAGGTGGTTGATGTATCGGACTGCTGAACATTTTCCATTTTCAGAAGAACCCAGCATTGCGCCCGGTCTTTGGTCTAGAATTTCACTGTGAAGGTACCCGACATCAACTCTAAACAATTGATATGCAGGGATTGTTCTGTGGTGAACCATCTGCCGCCGGTGGAGAACTTCCTACATGCGCCCCAGCCTATGCTGCTAGCATCGGGTTCAATCACTAAATCCGGTTGTGAGCTGAAAACAGCTCAGCCATTCCCAGCCTCCATGTGGCAGAGCCACCAACGAAGTTCCTCCTTGGCCTCTCTCTGTGATGGAAACATACCAAGGTGATGAGGGTACATAAGACAGTGATGCCGTCAGCCGTTGGAGGGACCTAAAGTGAAGGGGACCTGGGAAAATTGCCAGACTAGAAAACGAGAACAGACCTACCACTCTAGCGATCGGAGTCTGGGGCTTGGACAGGGTCCTTCATACCTTGCGTTTTATTTTGGCCGTCTTCTGGGATGGAAGACTCAAAGTAGCCTCCACCGAGTTGAATGTGGGCCCCCCCCCAAACAATTGTTTCAAATCTGCTTATGGAGCATCAAGTGGTTAGCAGACAAACCAGAAGATACTGAGCCATATCCGTCCCTGCAATCAAGGAAGCAAAACATGGTCACAGCAAGGGAGGCCTTGCCACTTACATATAAAAGGCACTTAATACAACGAGCAAATAGCACAAAAGTGACTCTGACAACCTGCAAGTAGTACAAATAATGCTAGAAATTGAGTGGGAAATCACAGTGGTAACACTAATGAATACATACATTCACCCAAATAGTAAATCTAGGTTAGAGGTATACAAAATCTGGCGCACATCATCCACGAAATTCAGAATGTGAGCGCCAGTACTCAGCTAATTGCTACAGGAGACTTCAATATGTATTTGCTAGGCGCACAAGGACATAACAAAATCCTCACTTCACACTTAAGGAGAGCAAAAAAGGACTTAAGAAAGGCAAAATGGGAGGGAATGAACAAGGCCAGCAATGCTTTCTGGGCTTAATTAATCTGGTATGTTAAGCATTACAGCTCAAACTCATTCTGATGAACGGTGAGCAACGTAACCCTTCAAAAAGCCTGCTACACTCAGGGCCAGACTGGGAAACCAAAGCGGCCCTGGCAGATTTTGTCAGACCAACCCCTATAGTGTACATAGTGGGCCTGACCACTACAACGTGGCTTAGAAGGGTTCTCTCCCCAAGAAAATGTGAAACACATTTTTCATTATATATTCAATTGTATTGGTTTTTGGAGCAAAGCAAATGATGACCTTACAGAGCACCAGGATACGACAATCTTGAATGATTCCCTTACCATCAACTTCTAACAGTGCCTATTATCTCTCCGTAGCCCCTCTCTCATGTGTATTTCATTTGTTTTATCGCGCCTCTCTTACCAGCGAAGAGGGTTGGGACACTTCACATCACACACACAGAGACAAGGTGTAGGACGGAGAAAGCATAAACTCAGGATTCAGAACGTAACTCACTGGTTAGGGTTGACTTTACTAATAACAATTTATTTCTACCAAATAAACCCTTTTTAGCAACATTAGGATAATCAAAAACTGAGAAAAAACATAACTTTCTAGCCTGTACCATGCAGCTTGCAAGGAGTTATTTGATGGCAGTTCATAGTTCACTGTGCCAGATGATGAATGTAACTTATGTACTGTACAGTTAAAAAAAGATCTCTGACAAAAGCAGTATTCCTCTGAGCTGTTCTTTAATCTGCATAGTACATGTTATTTGCAGCAGGCATATTAACCCACTGAGCTACCTTAGATTAGTCAAATCTGCCACTAGATACAACTATGATCTCTCTCCTGCAGGTACTTTAATCACCAGAGTTACCTTGGCACTTTTATTGTTGTCTGAAAACTGTTGGATATATAAGGAACTCTGCCGTGCTTTTAGAACTGCTGCACTGCTACAAAACCAGACCCCTAATAATAAAAGCACCCCCCACCTTTCCAGCCTCGTGGGAGATGCCCGGTAAGACCATTCGAGGCTTGGCTACACTCCAGCCTCTCCGTTCAAACATGGGCCAATTTCTTATGAACTCATTTCAACAGAGGTCAAGACAGTATTCCAGAGAATCTTTATCTGAAGTAACAAGTTAACCTAGCCAAGGAGGATCTTGCCAAGCTCTATGGCAGCACAAAAATTGTACAACAAGCTGCAGAAAACTATAAACACCTACTCCAGGACCCACTAACTATCAATGCCAATTCTATTCAAATGCAGGTCACCAAAAGACACAGAGCAGCGGCCCTGTGCCTAAATGGTATTCCGCCAGCCATCTATAAAGAGAATCCAACACAATGGGCACAGTACATGGTCCCTCTTTTTAATTACCCCTAACAGATAATAAAATTCCATCGTACTGGAAGGGGTCAGTCATATCACCAAGGAGGAGATATAGCCTGTCCACAGATCTACAGGCTAATTGGCCTCATTTACAACGAGGCAAAGTAATACGCTGGCGCATTACTGGAACACCCAAAGGACTAGACAACCACAAACTCCTTAATTCCTAGTAACCAAACAGGTTTCACCAAAAAATTGGGACATCATCCAACATTATGGCACTGTTGCTGTTACTTGTTGGCCTACCATCTCCCGCTACACCTTTGTTACATAGACTACAAAGCTATACTTGTTTGCGTTGATCCTAACCGGCTGGCGCAAACTCTCTGACTGGTACATCTCCCCCACGACTCCTACGAGCAATTGAAAACTTGCACAACAACACAAGTTAGAATAAAACTGGGAAATGGCACCAAGCTGTCAAGGGCAATGCCCACAGCACAGGGACTCAAACGGGGATGTCTCCTGGCACCTACTCTTTCCAACCTGTTTCTCGCCATACTATTACTAGATCTAAATAAGATCAACTCATACGCTCCGAAAATCAGCTCAGTATAGGTATCAAATCTCTTATACACTGACAACCTTGTACTGTTAAGTAGGACCAAGGTTGGTTTTCAGCTCTTGCTGAATACAACCCTAGACTACTCAAAGAAGAATGGAATGATGATAAACATGAACAAAACACCACGTCCATTACAAGAAGGGGTCTTTCCTCGGTGGCGCAAGACTTGGCGACAGCCAGGGAGTACAAATACTTGGGCTTACTCGCTAGTAAAGGAATGTTACAAAGTCACAGAGGAAATAAAAATAAGAGATCATGCTTGCAATGGCACTCAGGATCCTGTTAAAAAAAACTAAAAGGGCCCTCGCACTCCCCTCCCCTTTACTGAAAGTTGCCTGGTCAAAAATAACCCCCATCCTGGCTTAAGGGAGTGAGGCACTGCTAGGTGTGACGTGGAGAACCTTGACAAAGTCATAGTGAACAGCTACAGGCAGATTCTACAGCTACATAGTTACACATCTGCACAATTACGCTGGAATTCTGATTAGTCAAACAGACGTCCAGGAGAGTGGCTTTCACCATCTGCTGCCACAGATTCAAAACTTCCAGGAAAAACACTAAAAGTCACCACATATGGCAGGTAAAAGACAGACTACTTTCTACTGATAGAGAATATCTTAACTCTACAATCTCTGTGTTTGGTGTAGAACAAGCCTGAGACTCCTCTGTCAGCCAGTATTCCTTCAGAAAAATGTCAACTAAAATAGTTTAAAAAAAATGTTGTTTCTGGAAGATAAAGCATCCCTATCCAAAGACAATACACTTTGACAGTCCTAAATAGCACATGACTCTGACACTGCAACAATAGCTGGGAGATGTCTTCAACAGCATGCTGAAAGCTAAATATCTGAAATATCGTCTGGGCCTCCTACCTTCATCCCTGCGCGGCTAGAAGGGACAACACAGACACCTGCAGGCTGCGTGGCTGCTCAAAGAGAACCTAACCCTCATCATGGACCTCTGTAAAGGGAAGCGGAGCCTCTGGTGAGTCTTGCTTCGCTCAGTTTGGAACCAAAAAGATCTACTCTCTTGCAGGTGAACAGTAATTGGTTGTCTCTGCTCGGCATATCCTCAGCTGATATATTAGACTGTGAAATGTCTACAGGAGGTAGCAAACAAATTAATTAAAGTGGCCGGTTGCATTGACAAAAGATTCCAATGTAGGAAACTGGCACTTGTTGCAGTTACCCCCCCACTTTTTGCCTGATATTGATGCTGACTTGACGGAGAAGTGTGCTGGGACCCTGCTAACTAGGCCCCAGCACCAGTGTTCTTTCCCTAAAAATGTACCATTGTTTCCACAATTGGCACACCTCAGGCACACAGATAAGTCCCTTGTAAAAGGTACCAGTGGTACGAAGGGCCCTGTGACCAAGTAGGGTCCCTAAGGGCTGGAGCATGTGTTGTGCCATCCTAAGGGACCCCTCACCTAACACATGCACACTGCCATTTCAGATTGTATGTGTTGGTGGGGAGAGAAAGGCAAAGTCGACATGGCATCACCCTCAGGGTGCCATGACCACAAAATACTGCCTGTGGCATAGCATAGGTAAGTAACCCCTCTAGCAGGCCTTACAGCCCTAAGGCAGAATGCACTATACCACCGGTGAGGGCATAGCTACATGAGCATTCTCATTCTGTCTTCTCACTTATTTCATCACATCAATCCTCGAAAATCCTATGAACCCCAAAACCTTTTAAAATTTCTTTGGCCATCCTTTGGCAGTATTGGCCACCCTTGTGGCTGTCATTCACCAAACCATCTTTCTGCCCCAGGCCTCCACATTGGATGGCATACTTCCCTCTTAATTCTTGTGCTGTATCCCTTCTTGCCACTATCGGGGACACATTACAAAATATTTCGGATGGACACTTTTAACTGAAAATTCTGCACCTCAGACTACTCCCAGGCCATGCAAGAAATGTTTATCCATAACATTGTCCACACGCACCACTTGGTTGGCTCTGTCTGACTCAGCGCTGACATCGGAGTGACAGAGCAGAGTTGTATATAAGCGCCACCCCTGCCCTCTTATATCAGTTTCTTTCTTTCTGTGCCCTTCGATGTGGAAACAGTACTCCACTTCCAACTTTGTTCGGTTGTCTGAAAACTTCTTAAATTATTTCATTAGTGTGCTAGAGAAAATGAACCCACCCAAAATGATAGATTTCAAGCCATGCCTATAATGCAGTAACCAGATGTCTGTCCCTGACTCACGCAAGGTGTATCTTTGGTGTCTAGGCTCGGGCCACAACTTCATTCTGGCAATAAGTGCACCCACATGCACCCGAAGGTGATCCAGGATGAAGAGGAGAAATCATACGTTGAGCACAAGAAGTCATGGCCTTCTTGTAGGTACTGCTCCCAATCCAACCTCCGAGAACAGTCCCAAGGCTGTCTCCCCAACCACTCAACTTTGTGCTCAAAGTCCTCCAGTAAGTCCAAATTCAAGTGTAGGCATAAGGAAGCACATAGGTACTCAACCCCACCTCCCCACCCCCAGTCCAAAGAGGTGGTGTCAAAATGGTAGCCGTGCCACTTTGCAAGGACACACAGTCCAGTTATTGCTGTGGGTCTATTCCTGGTTTTGTCTGTCTCTCTGGGAGCAAGCAGACTCCGGTCAAGATTTCTTCTCCACCTCTGAGATCCAAATTAGTCCCAGCTTCCTTTTGCTGGATCCTAGTCACAGTGAAGTTCAGGGCTTTAACTCTGGCATGACAAGTCCAGGACATCCAGGTATGATCCCAATGATTTCAATCAACTTTGGATCACAAGGAAAGCAATTTTGAGACTTCTTGACCTCTTAGCGCCTGCAATCTCCTCATTAGCTTTGCCAGATGGCTCACACCGGCTCTGCAGTGGGAGCTCCAGTGGGCCCAACATCTAGACATTTTGATCAATGCCATTGAGGTCTCAGAGTGCTGAAGGTTTGCAGTGGTGGCTGCTCAAACACAGTGGATTCTGCAACAGACCCCTTCCCCTTACTAATCCACAACTGACTATAGTGATGGACGCATCCTTGCTGGAGGACGAGAGGCTTCATCAACTGGGCACCAAAAGGGCTTTAAGTTTTATGTTGATTGTACCAAAGACCAACAAGCAGACGATAAACTGTGGGGTTCGGTGATGTGCAGAAAGAGAGGGCTACGCAGAAGAGGATCCTTTCAAGGTGGATAGTTATTTGCATTAAAATGGCTTAGATGCAGCTTCCGGAATGTCACAGAGCTCATTCTACCAGGGGTAAAACTGCTACCACTGTGTTGGCACACAGTCTGACTGTCCTTGAAATCCACTAGGCTGGGACACGGGTGTCTGTGCACAACCAACTAATTCTTTGACAGACAGTTCCTGCTGGAAGGGCATTTTGCCTGCTTGGTCCTGCAGGACAGTTTGGTCTGAGTCCACTCCACACCCTTTGTCTGGGGAAGAACTGCTTTGGGTTTCTTTTCTAAGGTGAGAAATCTGCGGTTAGAAGTATCCGTCAGAAGTACAAGTTACCTACCTTTGGTAATGCCCTTTCTAATGGATACTCTATATAGCCATAGATTCCTCACCTCTCTCCTCCCTGTTCTGTTTAGTGGCCTCCATTTTGAACATCAAAATAGATGTCCCGTTAGTAAACAATTGTTCATGCTACAAGCCTGATGACGCAGAAATGGATAATGTATGAAACGGATATCAAGAGCTTATATGCTGCTCTACTCCTTCACTTCAGGGGCAATGTGGAATCAGTGCAGAGCTGCACAAGGCCACCTAACAGCATGTAAGAGGACTGGTATGGAGAAATGCCAGATACAGGGGAAGCATGTCAATTCCAGGAGAGGTGCCCTTCATATGGCATTCATGGACCTCTCCTGTGCCTTTGACTTAGTGGATAGGAAAATATTATGGGAGCTGACGGACCATTTGGGAATTGACCCTTACCAGTTGGATTTAATACAGTGCCTGCATAAGGATACAACCACAAAAGTGCACTACACACTATCCAGAGAATGCACAAAATCCACCAGGGTTGCCAGAGGAGTGATGAAGGGTTGCATTTTAGCTCCTTTTCTGTTTTTATTGTATAGTAAAGATATTCCCTGAGTCTGCTCAGAACATGCCGTTCTGGTTCTCCTATATGCTGATGATACCATTCTGTTGGCACTAACTGCAAACAGTTTGCAAAATATTTCAAATGGGTTTAATGATTTTATGATAAAACTAAAGCTTAAGGTTAATCATCAAAAATCGCTTGTATTGACCTGTGGGCTTAAAAATACTAAATCTAAATCTTTTAAGATTGTGGGGGACTCCAATAAAGAAAGTATCTTCTTTTAATCATTTAGGCATACTGTTCGATGCCACTGGGTCCTGGGAGAGGCTAATTAATCAAAGAGAGCAAACATGGGAGCATCCTGTGAAATTATATCTAGATTTGGTAACAGGTTAGGCTGTAAGCCAATTAGCAAGCTGGCCCAGCTTTCTAGGAGTAAATGTTTCTCTAGGCATGTATGGAGCGGGTGTCTGGGGATGTGCCATGCCAGGGAAGCTGCAGGCAGTAGAAAATACATGTTTTGTCGCCTGCTGGCGATACCCCAGAGCAGTGCAAGTTTTATCTTGCATCTAGAACTTGGAATGGGGTTCCTGGAGGATTTTGTGGGTATGGCTCCTTTGTTACTATGGATTAAAATATGGAATACTCCCAAGGCTTGATTCTCCTGGAAAGTTATAGAGGATTTCTTGAACCTGGATAACAGGCACACCATTCCATGGTTGGCCTTTGTTGAGAATAATTTCTTTAGCCTAGGTTTGAGCTCCCTCTGATTTACCTGAAGAGATATGCCCTCAAGCAGAGAAAAGAGTTGAAGTGCTTTTTTTTTTTAGTACATAGAGGAAAGCCGAATTGTAAGATCTCTTAGCATGGGGTCTGTGGTGAGTTTCATGCAACTTTTTAATGTCTCAGGTATAAATTCTTACGTAGCCTGGTTAACCAACCCCAGCAGAGGTTTTACCTGTCAAGGCTAAGGCTGAACACAGTCCATCATCTAGTTACCTTTGCTTTAGCTGGTTCGAGAATAACCTTTTTTTTCTGCTGCCCATGTGATTCTGTCTCCTTGCAACCAACTGTGCACTTCATGCCATTCTGAAAATTGTATTGTGCGCTGAGGGTTGAATTTTTACACCCCATTCTGATACATAATCACCTTATATCTCACATAGGTGGTTGTAGAT
The DNA here is from genome assembly GCF_031143425.1 of Pleurodeles waltl. Lineage (NCBI taxonomy): Eukaryota > Metazoa > Chordata > Amphibia > Caudata > Salamandridae > Pleurodeles > Pleurodeles waltl. The sequence continues at coordinate 363,667,324 of NC_090436.1, read as the reverse complement.
ATTTGCAATTGGTATCTACCCCAGAAATGCGATTCTCTGTCTTGAGTTATATTAGTGCTGCTATAACATTACGGAAAAACTATGCCAATTAAACTGTTAATTAACAATTTTTTAGTAGGTTGTGTTTTTACGGTCTTTTAAAAACTGCCTTTTTTAAGTGAGGTAGATTTGTTGCCACAAGGACGGGGGCCAAAACTGTAATCTGTTGTGCAACCCTTTTTCTACTGTAAATAATGTTATGATTTTATTTTGTTAATTATTGTGAAGATGTATTTATGAATGTGCTTTTATAGTGAATAATTGGAGCGAATAAAGATTTTTTGACAGACTGGCTTTCCAGGTCTAGCATTCAAATGTGAGGAATCTGCAGTTAGATTGAGTACCCATCAGAAAGAGTGTTACCAAAGGTAAGTAACTTGTTAATTGTGGCAAGGATGAGTCATCCCATAGTCCTAGTATCACCGGATATTACTGTTTTAATATGGTCAGACCAATCTCTTTTAGTTCGTCCACCATACAATGCACTATTTTAGTTTGTCCGCCATATGATGCATTATATTCTAGGTCTCATTATTCCTCTTGGGTGCTAAATGCCCAGTCATTGATGATTGCCATCTAAGTTGCCCAGTCATATTTCTTGAGATCCAGTAGAGCAATGCCTGTGTCATAGACTACTCTGCATAGGGCAGACAATGCTGTTCTGGCTGCTCACCCATCCCACAGTAAAGTGTGTGTCATACCGCTCACTTTTTGTAGGTAAGAGTTTGGCACACAAGTTATTTTTGATTTGAAGCAAAAATAAGAATCTATGGAGGATACCTTGGGGAACAATGCCCTGGAGGTGTTCCAGCCACCCAAACAGTAGTAGAAGGGATGGGTGCGTCTCCTGTAGGATGTGGGCCTATGGGATGCCTAGTGGCCCCTTGCAAAATAGGCATCGCATCCAGGATGCAACTCATCCAAATACATTATCACCACACAACTTTCATTGCATCCAAACACCCGTGAAAAGCTCGGAAACTCCCTTGACCAACTTACTTCCGCTGTAGCCACAATGATGACGATTTCTTACACATGGTATGGGCATGTCTTCAGATAGCGTGTTTTTGGCAACGCATTGTGCAAAATCTATCACAAATGTTAGGCAGACGGGTGGACCTAACCTCAAGAGTGGGCTTGCTGAGTATATTGGAAGACCTCTGCAGCCCCCAGTGTGAACGGATAATGGCGAGGTATCTATGTTGGTTTCTAAGCGGGATATTGCTTGTAAATCAAGATTCTCACATCTCCCTACGTTGGTGAAGTGCTGGCAAGGGTGGATTGGTGTGCTAAGACGGAACTACTGATATGTCATGCTGGGACTGTCCACAAAAACAAACTACAATTTGGGGCAGATATTAGTCGTATCATGGACAGGGACTGGAGAATATTGAATAATATACATGTGGAAAGTGATGAAGTGGTGTATCACTGCTTTCCCTATGTTGCACTTGAAGCCAAGGGTAGGTCGCTCCCCCTGCCGCTGCAGCTCCTCCAGCCCAGGTTCCTGAGACCTCCTAGCAAGCCCAGCTACCTCGCAGTAAGTACCCCCCCACCACCCAGCCCCTTGCCCTGCCCCGCGCTACTCACCCTCTCTCCTGCTTCTTTTCTTCTTCTCTGTTCTTCCTCTGCGCTCTTCTTCTGTACTCTTCTTTCCCTCCTGCTCCCCGTCTTCTCTTTTCATCTGTGTGCTTCTCTCTCTCTCCTTTGCACCGCGACCTGCGTGTGCCTCTTATTCTCTGTCCCTCTTCTTGGCTCTTTCCTCTGCTGCTCGTCGCCCCTCTTCTTCTTCACCTTCTTCTGTAGTTTTCTGTCTTCTGCGCTCCTCTTCTTCACCTTCTTCTGTAGTTTTCTGTCTTCTGCGCTCCTCTTCTTCTTTACCTTCTTCTGTGGTCTTCTGTCTTCTGCTCTTCGGCTCCTCTTCCTCTGTTACCTGCTCCCTGGTTCTTCCCGCGCCTGTCCTCCTGCTCCTGTCTCGTCTCTCTCCCTCACTCGCCTCCCCCTCTGTATCACCCCTATCTCTATCTGTCTCCCTCACTCACCACCTCCTCCTATCTACCTATCTACCTATCTCTCTATCTTTCCCCCTCACTCGCCATCCCCTCTGTAACCACCCCTATCTTCCTATCCTTTCACTCTACCTCTCACCCTCACCCACCTCTACAACCCCCCCTCCCCTATCTTCCCAACCTTCCTCCTATCTCTCTCCCTAAACTCCTAAACTTCCTAAACTCACCCCCACCACCCTTAACCCCCCTCCCCCATCTCTTCTCCCCTCTACCTGTCCCCCCCTACCTCCGCTTTCCCGCCGCCACCTCCTGCACGCCCCCACCCCCCAGCTCCCATTCGTCGCCCCACTCCCGCCCCCCGCCCCCAGCTGACCCCTCCCCCCCCCTCTCCTCCCTCTTATGGCAGCCGCTGCGCGACAGTGGTAGCGACCCTTGACCCAAGGGTAGGTCGCTCCCCCTGCCGCTGCAGCTCCTCTAGCTCCTCCAGCCCAGGTTCCTGAGACCTCCTAGCAAGCCCAGCTACCTCGCAGTAAGTACCCCCTCACCACCCAGCCCCTCGCCCTGCCCCGAGCTACTCACCCTCTCTCCTGCTTCTTTTCTTCTTCTCTGTTCTTTCTCTGCGCTCTTCTTCTGTAGTCTTCTTCTGTACTCTTCTTTCCCTCCTGCTCCCCGTCTTCTCTCTTCATCTGTGTGCTTCTCTCTCTCTCCTTTGCACCGCGACCTGCGTGTGCCTCTTCTTCTCTGTCCCTCTTCTTGGCTCTTTCCTCTGCTGCTTGTCGCCCCTCTTCTTCTTCACCTTCTTCTGTAGTTTTCTGTCTTCTGCGCTCCTCTTCTTCACCTTCTTCTGTAGTTTTCTGTCTTCTGCGCTCCTCTTCTTCTTTACCTTCTTCTGTGGTCTTCTGTCTTCTGTTCTTCGGCTCCTCTTCTTCTGTGGTCTTCTGTCTTCTGTTCTTCGGCTCCTCTTCCTCTGTTACCTGCTCCCTGGTTCTTCCCACGCCTGTCCTCCTGCTCCTGTCTCGTCTCTCTCCCTCACTCGCCTCCCCGCTGTATCACCCCTATCTACCCCTATCTCTATCTGTCTCCCTCACTCACCACCTCCTCCTATCTACCTATCTCTCTGTCTTTCCCCCTCACTCGCCACCCCCTCTGTAACCACCCCTATCTTCCTATCCTTTCACTCTACCTCTCACCCTCACCCACCTCTACAACCCCCCCCATCTTCCCAACCTTCCTCCTATCTCTCTCCCTAAACTCCTAAACTTCCTAAACTCACCCCCACCACCCTTAACCCCCCCTCCCCATCTCTTCTCCCCTCTACCTGTCCCCCCACCTCCGCTTTCCCGCCGCCACCTCCTGCACGCCCCCGCCCCCCAGCTCCCATTCGTCGCCCCACTCCCGTCCCCCGCCCCCAGCTGACCCCCTCCCCCCCCTCCTCCCTCTAGTTGCACAGCGGGCGCGCCAAAGGCAAGCCCGTCTGCGCCCATCTGCGCCTGGCCCGTGCCCAGCGCCACGACCCCTGGTCCTCAGCACTCCCAAACCCCGCTGCTCCGCTACGACCCTTCCACGCCCTCAACCCAGGGCGCTCCAGCACCTACTTCCAAGCTAACCCGAAGCGTACCCATGGACCTTTCGCATGTCACACCTGCAAACGTATCTTCCACCACGAAACTACCACGACCACCAGCCCACACACCATCAACCACCTTAAATGCATCCTGGTCAACGCTCGATCCGTCCACAAGCACGCCGTTGAACTCTGGGACCTCCTGAACTCCACAGCACCGGACGTCGCCTTCATCACGGAGACCTGGATGAACGCCTCTTCGGCCCCAGACATCGCCATAGCCATCCCCGAAGGCTACAAGATTTCCAGGAAAGACCGCACCAACCAAATAGGAGGAGGAATCGCCATTGTCTTCAAAGACTCCATCAGCGTCAACACCTCCACCGAAGACACCCCCCTCGCCGCAGAGCACCTGCACTTCCAGATCCGCACCGACCCCAGGACCACCCTCAGAGGATCACTCATCTACCGCCCCCCCGGACCACGCGCCCTTTTCAGCGACTCCATCACAGACTTCATCTCCCCGCACGCCCTCGCCTCGCCAGACTACATCCTCCTCGGCGACCTCAACTTCCATCTAGAAAGAACAACGACCCCAACACCACCGCCCTGCTCGACAACCTCGCCAACCTCGGCCTCAAGCAACTGGTGAACACCCCCACCCACATCGCCGGACACACGCTTGACCCCATCTTCTCCGCCAGCAAACACGTTTCCTTCAGCCACGCCTCCGCTCTACACTGGACCGACCACAGCTGTGTCAACTTCACCTTCCGACGCAAGACCCGCCACCTCCGCACTCAACCCATCCCTTGTCGACAGTGGAACAAAATCCCTGAAGAACAGCTCTTCTCCACGCTCATCGACAACCAACCCACCTTCACCACCGACCCCCAACGACGCAGCCCTCAGCCTCACGAACTGGATCACCAACTGCGCAGACAACCTTGCTCCCCTCAGACGACCTCCAAGACAGGCCAACACCAAAAAACCTCTCTGGTTCTCTGACACCCTTAAAGAATCAAAGAAAACCTGTCGCGCCCTCGAGAAAGCCTGGCGTAAGGACCACACCGCTGACAACATGACCGCCCTCAAGAACGCTACCCGCGAACACCACCACCTGATCCGCGCAGCCAAAAGGAATTTCTTCACTGATAGACTGGACAAAAACAGCAACAACAGCAGAGAACTCTTCAGCATCGTAAAAGAGTTCTCCAACCCCAACGCCATCACGCCCTCACAAGACCTGTGCAACTCCCTCGCCACCTTCTTCCATCGCAAGATTACCGACCTCCACGACAGCTTCGGACACCAGACCCAGCCGATCAACACTGAACCCACACCCCCAGCCATCACCCTCAACGCCTGGACCCACATCAACACTGAAGAGACCAAAACCACCATGAACTCAATCCACTCCGGCGCCCCCTTGAACCCCTGCCCACACTTCATCTTCAATAAAGCCGACGACATCATCGCCCGCACCTCCAGACCATCATCAACTCCTCTTTTTCATCTGCTACCTTCCCCGAAAGCTGGAAACACGCCGAAGTCAACGCCCTACTAAAGAAACCTACAGCTGACCCAAGCGACCTGAAGAACTTCCGCCCCATCTCGCTCCTCCCCTTCCCTGCCAAAGTCATAGAGAAGACCGTCAACAAACAGCTTACCAACTTCCTTGAAGACAACAACCTTCTCGACCCCTCACAATCCGGATTCCGAGCCAACCACAGCACTGAAACCGCCCTCATCTCAGTCACAGACAACATCAGAACCCTGATGGACAACGGTGAAACAGTCGCCCTCATCCTCCTCGACCTCTCGGCTGCCTTCGACACCGTCTGTCACCGCACCCTAATAACCCGCCTCCGCTCCACCGGGATCCAAGGCCAGGCCCTGGACTGGATCGCCTCCTTCCTCTCCAACCGCTCTCAAAGAGTCTACCTCCCACCTTTTCGCTCAGACCCCACCGAGATCATCTGCGGCGTCCCTCAAGGCTCCTCGCTCAGCCCGACACTCTTCAATGTCTACATGAGCTCCCTCGCCGACATCGTAAGCAAGCACAGCATCATCATCACCTCCTACGCCAACGACACTCAACTTATACTCTCCCTCACCAAGGACCCTGCCAGCGCAAAGACCAACCTGCAAGATGGTATGAAGGACGTCGCAGATTGGATGAGGTTCAGCCGTCTGAAACTGAACTCGGACAAAACGGAAGTCCTCATCCTCGGCAACACCCCGACCGCATGGGACGACTCCTGGTGGCCCACGGCCCTTGGCACCGCACCGACCCCCTCAGACCACGCCCGCAACCTCGGCTTCATCTTGGACCCTCTTCTCACCATGACCAAACAAGTCAACGCCGTGTCCTCCTCCTGCTTCCTCACCCTCCGCATGCTCCGCAAGATCTTCCGCTGGATCCCTGCTGACACCAGAAAGACCGTGACCCACGCCCTCGTCACTAGCCGGCTGGATTACGGCAACACCCTTTATGCTGGGACCACCGCAAAACTCCAGAAACGTCTGCAACGTATTCAAAACACCTCCGCCCGCCTCATCCTCGACATACTCCGCAACAGCCACATCTCCGCCCACCTGAGACACCTGCACTGGCTCCCAGTCAGCAAAAGGATCACCTTCCGACTTCTCACCCACGCACACAAAGCCCTCCACAACAAGGGACCAGAATACCTCAACCGGCGCCTCAGCTTCTACGCCCCCACCCGTCTCCTCCGTTCCACCAGCCTCGCTTTCGCCACCGTCCCTCGCATCCGCCGCTCCACAGCGGGTGGGAGGTCCTTCTCCTACCTGGCGGCCAAGACTTGGAACACCCTTCCCACCAGCCTCAGGACCACTCCGTATTCCGGAGACTCCTCAAGACCTGGCTCTTCGAGCAGCAGTAACCCCTTTCCCCCTAGCGCCTTGAGACCCGCACGGGTGAGTAGCGCGCTTTATAAATGTTAATGATTTGATTTGAAGCGGGCTGAATCCTTTGTACAGAAAGCAATCAAATTGATCTGCCTAACGAAGAGTGTGGCACACTGGATTTGTACCCTTCTAAAATATTCATCAGGTTCCTGTTTGTAAATTCCTTCCTGTCATGTCATGTATTCTTAAATATCTAAAGCCCTCCTTTCTAATCTGGAATAGCCACATCATCTTCTTGGCAGACCATTCCATTTGAGGAAATAGGACTGACTTGAACAAGCTAATGCAGAGGCCTGAATAGTTACTGTTCTTACTGTTCCCAGTATTCTAAGAATTAAGTTTATGAGGTCCGCAAGATTAAGTAATAGGTCATGGGCATGTACAGAAATTACACTCTCCCAAGCTCGCTCCTAATGCCCTAGGAAAAGCATCTTTTCTAATCTAATTAGTCATGGTCTCCAAGGTCAGGACAAACAAGAGCAGTGACAGTGGGCAACCCCGCCTTGTGCCACCGCCCAGGAGGAAAGGTTCCAATTTGGTGATGTTTTTTCTCACTCTGTCCCAGTGTTGTGTTGGGGCGTGGGGGAGGTTTGTCCTATGATACAAATCTTGGGCAAACCCTATTTGTTACAGTATTGTCAGTATGAAAAGCCATTCAACTGAGTAAAATATCTTTTTAGCATCCAGTGACCACGCTTGTTTCCTTAGGTTTTTTTGGCATAATTAGGCATTCGTAGACATGTTGCAGAGATGACGAGTAGCTCTAGTAGATGTAAATCCTGACTGGTCCAAATGTGTTGAGGCATCAATAACCGGGTATAAGCGATTGGCTGGACTTTCTCTAGTATTTTGACTTCTTTATTCAAAAGACAAAAGGGACATGGACCTTGTGAGACGTACACTTCTCAGGGGTTGCCTGGGGTTAAACATCCCACCTCTCTGTCTTCATTGAAAACACAGTCAAGGGCATCACCTGTTTTGCTCTGTTTGGGCCAGTAACTGCCTTGGGCCAGAGATTCACTGAAACCTACAAGCCAAAGAAAAACCATGTGCCTCACCAGGCACGGCATGCAGGCAATCCTTGCAAGCACAACAAGAGGTAAACAACCTGAACCCTCACATAGCATTTCTACAACACATAGACGCAACCTTGTACACATCCCACTAAGTACCACATGCCTTCAAACTATAAAACACATTTCAATTCGTGCTCATTCACACTCCCCTTCCAATTGTTTTTTTCCTGTATTGATCTGCTAAGGTTTTGTCAGTTCCAAAACAAACATGTACATTTCCACCTTGCTGCAATGATTAGAGGTATTGGGCGAATATATACACTATTGACACTGTTATGTTTGCAGTTGTTCCTGAATGATTCAAAGAGGGCTCTTAGTTTCTGTTTCAGTTGTACCACAGAATACTCGGTGATGATCAGCATTTCATTAGATTCGATGGAGCAGAGAAAGTCAGAGCAGACCAGGACCATATTTTTGTGGATCGAACTCTGCATTAAGAATTGCTATGCATTGACCAAAAGGTAGCCTGCAGAGGACTTACGGCCCACTCCACCAGGGCCAAGGCTGCTACCACTGCACTGGCACACGGCTGCCTGTCCTGGACGTTTGCCAGGTGGCTATGTGTGTTCCCCTCCATATGTTCACTAAGCACTATTGTTGGGACAATTGGGTCAGTTGAAGTGCATTTCATCCGCTCGGTGTTGCAGGACTTTTTGGTTTGAGTCAGTTAACAAACTCGCATCCTGGGAGGTACTGCTTTGGTATTTATTGAAAATGTGAGAAATCTGCAGTTAGACGTCTATATCTGAAGAACAAGTTACTTAACTTCTGTAACACTTTTTCTGGTAGAGATTCTATCTAACCACAGTTTCCTCACTGACCCTCCCTTCCTCCTGCTTGGAGTTTACTCATTGTCAAAAATGTCCCAATTGGAGATCGGCACACTGATCACTACCCATCTGTGGATTTGATTCCTCGTATAAGGTACAGACAGTTCAGAAAGCAAATGATGTCAGAGAGCATGAGTTGTTTCTATATACGGCCCCACATGTCACTTCTGGAGCAGATTCGAATTTACAGCACCAGCCTGTCAGCTGGTGCTGGTGGGTACTGCTTAACATTTTTTAGATCCAGTTGGGCGACTGAAGGATATTCAAAAGGTGGTGAATCTGCGGTTAGATAAAGTCTTTACTGGAAAGAGCATTACGGAAAGTATGTAACTTGTTTACCCAGCGTGGTGGAATGCCACCTGACTATTGTCCAGACTAATAAGGTGGTTGTTAGTCACGGAACATAAGGAAGTAGTTGTGGTCCAGTCTTAGCTGTGCATGGAAAGCTTTTCAGGGTACACAAAGGGTTCCACAACCAAAACTCTTAAACCTAATTAGAAAAATGACAGGTTTGTTTTGTAAGCCTCAGCTCAGATGTCTGGATGGCCCGTAGTGCTCAAAGACTTTAGAAACGTATTCTGGGCTGCAGCCATAAAGTGCCTTGTGGGTGATGCAGATAACCACCCGCTCAGTTCTCTCCCTGATGGGTTTTCAAAGAATTTTTAAGGCTGGCATGGTGCTACCTAGGAGATAATGAAGCAGTGAACATTGAAGGAGAGACCAGGGGGATGAAAAAAAGTGGTTTACAGAGAGGTAGGAAAAAAAGTGCATTTGTGTTGTGTATGATGATAGTGTCCCTTAAAGAGGACAGTCTTCAGCTTCTTTCTAAACTCTAAAAAGGGATAGAGGCATTCTGATAATAGTGGGTTTGCTTTTCCATATCCTAAAACATTACTTTTTGTTTTTGTCTTTCTTGCACATTTTCATCTCTTGTCTGCTATTGTCTGCCTCGAGTTGTTAGATTCCTGTCCTTCTAAATCTTTAGTGGACAGAAACAAAGCTCAAAATGTCTATGATCTCACTCAGAAAGGGGCTGAAAAATATCCCCAGTATTCACAGCTTCCCATCTATAATGGCATGTTGTATAGGTGTCAAAACCTGTACACTATCATTACAAGGTATTAGAAATTTTGGAATTGTTTGGTTTCTGAATTCTGCTATTGGCTTTGAAGAAGATGTAGGCCAGGAGGGGTACACACTATTTGCTTCAGCATTGAGGTGATTTTGTCAAATTTCTTTAAACAGCTGTTGCGGCATAGGATACGTTTGAGAGTGGCAAAGTGGTGCAGATGTAGGCTTTTATGGGCGCATGCTTTCTTTATAGTAATAGTCACATGGAGAGTGACGGAGTCACAGCCGAATAATGCCCAGTCTGTGCTTTGACATGGTGCCGGTGGATGCATGATATAGTCTGGCCTCGTGAACTGACGAGGTTAAGGGTCCACAGTGCCCCTTTATAGGATCTCAGTCTTTTTCTTTTTACTTATGCTCCAGATAATCGGGTTCTAATGCTGGACTTTATTTAAATAGTTTGGTACCTGGTGCTGTTGTAGATCTAGGTGTCATCCACATAGAAGGGATGTGCATGAAGAAAACTGGTTAAAAGTGTCATATGAATTTAAAGTCAAAATCAAATATGTAATTCACTTAGTGTTTCAACCAAAAAAACATAATTTTCCATCTAAATTCATGTCATAACAATGTTTGAAAAGAATGTATAAACATTTTACATATCATATTAGACAATCACTTAATTACAATGAGTTCATAGTGTAGGAATGTTCTATTATATTGCAGCCTTGTCTATATTTTGGATTGGATTGCCCATTTTACAACATTAAACAAACAGTGGCTCACAACATAACAACCTAATTGGAAAGGTAACACTATAAGGTATACAAGGGCTGGCATAAAGCATCTAAAACTTGCCTTCTTTAATAATGGAACCATATATCTTTTTCATCAAAGCAAAGAGCAACAAAAAAGTGCATAACTGACTCAACAAAGTGACATCATAGCATCAAAAACCTGGATCTCTGAAATTGTCCATCCTTTTTAATATCAGCATTATATGGTGGATGATCCCCAATCTTATGCAAGTCAATGGAAATGGCTTATAAGGGTCCCTTACCCATATTGAATATGATTCTGTATTCTGGAAGTGCCCTAAACATACATTGTTCAGAACAGATATCGGCAGCTGTTGACCAGCTATGACAGTACTCTGTCTAGAAGCCTTAATGTGATCTTACTGGATTGTCTGGTACAGGAGGTATTCTGATTAAACTCTAAGAGGGACGCCAAACAGCTAGTGACCGCAGGGCAAGGCAGTGTACATCACCCACTCCCCTGCCTCTCCATAGAAATGAGCCAACAGTTCACTCAAACTTGCATGGAGTGGATGAAATAAGGAGCTTCTGAGACCTCAGAGAGGAGTGGGAGCGCACACATGAATTGAGATAACAAAAGTCTGCCTAAAGTCACTCTAATCAAAAGCTACAAAATAGAGACTGTGCTTACCAAAATCGGACTACCGCAGAACGAGAGGAAACCCAATGATGAAGCATGCCACCAAGGGGTAACTCTGGTGGGTGAGGGTTTGTCAAACAAAAAAACGTTATTCTTTCTTCCTGTGAAAGTTTCTTTCCCCGGCTGGGTCTTTATGTATGTTTACTGAAGCCTTAAGGAGGATAGACCGAGCTCCTTTAAACCCTCCTTCCCCCATTTTAGTTAGTATATGCAGTGTCTACCGCCAATTCCAACAATACGGGTGAGTGATCTAAATAGGTATGCGATAAATGTTTGCAATGCAAAACCATCTTAACCAAGCCCCTAGACCGGAGCCAGTAGTCCATGAACATATGGATATCATGCACAGAGGAGTAGTGTGTAGATTCCGAACCTCCTGAGGATCTATACCGCCAAATATACAACAACTGGTCCATTCCAGAAATATCATGGATAGCATGAGCAGCAGCCGAAGGCTGCCATGGGAGGCCTCGATACAGTTCTAGTTCTAGGTTCAAGACACAATTAAAATCGCCACCCATTTTTGAGGCAAACCCCCATTTTGTGCAAGGTGGGCGTGCAAATCCTAGTAAAACATCATCCTAGTTAGGGCCAAATACACAAGCCAGAAGCACGACCATGGTATCTATGTAGCAGCATGCTGATAGAAACTGACCACTCCGGTCTTCTCTCACATCCTTCAGTTTGACTCCAGAGCCCTTTCTTGCCCAAAGCATAACACCCTTCCCCTGTGAAATAAAGCACGAGACGTGGCATTCACCCTTCAGCCGGCATAGTGATATGAGACTGCTGTAAGGGGCAAGATGTGTCTCTTGTAAAACAGCAACATCTTTGTGATGCCACCAGGTTATGCACCTTCCTATGGTCATTTATGCCAGGAACATCCAGGTAAGGAACTTTAGGTTAGGAGATTCCCTTGTAGCTATCAACGTATCATGAACATCTACAGGCACCATCACGCAATACATTAAACATTTGATGGTTCAACATGAAGAATTCACTGTAGAGGAAACAGTCCTTTGCGTGTTCTGTAATTGTTCACATCCCCTCCCTCTGTTCATTCACACACTGCAATCCTCAACTTTCTGAGTAACAGTTCAAAAAGGTCTACGCACCCCTCCCACGAAATACAGAAATCAACCAATGCTTGTGGAGCATTCATGGGGACATATGTTGCCCTACCTACTCCCCTGTCCAACGAGCAGCAGAGGGCCACCTACAAACATAGCTTAAAATATAATGACAACATTTACAGAAAGAAATCTCACTGGATAACTAGGACAAGACTTACATTCAAAATAACATTCATCAGTTTAGGTTCACTTGCTACCAGATTAGCACACAACAACTGTGCCCAGCCATCAAGATGACAGCAGCTATTGCACCTTAAAACAGGTCGCCCATACCAGTGACAGCTGATGCCGTACGCATAACACCTCACTGGCAGGGTCCCACAACCAGCAAAAGTCAAAAACCAAATCATGATATTGCTGCCAATCATTAATCCTGTTTCCTGTAGCCCTGCTGGTCCGCAGTTGCCTTCTTAGCCATGGGAGATGACTGATTCCTTGTAGTAGTGACAGCTTGTTGTTTGAAGAACAATTGCAACTGGGTCTCCAAAGATTTTAGGTTTCCCATTGATCAACACCCTCAGGCAAGCGAGTTAGAGCATACTATTGTCAATGTAGAGCTCTTGTAACTTTCGCTTCACCAGTGTGAACTACTATCATGCCTCCTGAACCTGCTACATGAAGTCTAGGTATATTGAAATTTCTGAAACATCATTTTGCAGTACCTTTAGTTCCCAGGCTGTAGGAAGTGCTACGTCTCAATCACTGTAGATCAGCAGCTGGGCTGTTATTGGACTAGGCCATGCCCTTGGCACTAGTCAATAGTGCCAGTGAACGATGAGTCAGCTCCACCACAAAAAGCGCTGAGAAAGTCTCACACCTCATAGTGGCTGTCAGAAGCGGCTCCACAAACTGCTGTATGTTACCGGTATTAGATTGAGCCAATCCCACAAAATCCAAAGGTTATTGGGCTGAGATCTCGCCTCAAAATCCGCAGCCTTAACTTGCACAGCTGCTAGGGCTTTGTCTAGTTTCTTCAGAGATGCTGAAGTAGTCACCTGATCATATGCAATCTCTGATCTCCGTCATTCAGCCATATCCAGGTGTTCTATGTGTTTATCCAAATGCTCCAACCTTCTGTCCATCTGAAAAGTGAGATCATCTGTTTTCCCATTCATTTTATGTGACGATGTGATGCATCTCCGATAATATATTCCGCAGCTCACTGCAATTTCCTGCTGCCCAGCACCAGTTGCCGCATCCTCTATCACCGATCCACCCCATCAAGCCTTGCCTGATTTTCATAAGACAAACTGTAGCTTGGACTGTGATTTGTCACGGCGGCCCATCATGCAACTCATCCTAAGACCAAGGCTGCAGGTCACTCAGCACAGTTCCACACCTGTCCTGCTCTGTGCTCACCCCCCAAGACGTGTACAGGTCATGGTAAATGGTGCCATGGTAGGACGCAACTGCCGCTCATTTCATGGTACCTCCCTCTAGACTCTGTGCTCCAATGTGAAGGGCTGCACATGTACATTAGATAGGACCACCAGCAGCGCGCCCACATGCCCGAACAATTGCAGTCAGCAAGTGCATTGGGCAGTTTCTATAAGGTCCCACCATTGCACCTCATGAGGCCCGGACTCTGCATTCTAGTCACAGTGCGAGCCGTGCTCAGTGTCTCAGAGCGCAACCACTCCCGCAGGCAAGCCGGGTCGCCTTGATCCTTAGGTTGCCACCGGAGCGCCTGCAACCGCCCGATCTCTGGCGTGCAGGTGGCAGCACACCGCCGTCATGCAACAGCAATGCGTTCACCGGTCAAGCCAGGCGTGGAACACCAGCCAAGCTGATACTATTCACCACTGCATTGAAGGCTGCTCCCTAGGCACAATTTTCAAGCAATGGCTGCTGAGATATGCGGGCCAAGAGCGCATGTCCAGAGCTCCCTGTCGGACTCTCCACAGGTTAAAACATACGCCGCGCCACACACAAGGTAGCATCAAGCAACAGCATCTGCTCGCCGCCAGCTGGTCAAGTGTTGGAGAGATGTACATTTTAATTAGTTCTGGAAATCTGATTCACACTTGACCCGTGTACTTGTATGTATGTTTTTTAATTTGGTTCTAATGCTATAGCTTCTTTTTCGTAATTCAGAGTTAATTTAGGTGAATTTAGTTTTGGAAAATAAACTCTGTAGTTTTCCATGTCTCCTGTAAGCCGATTCTGTAAATTGAGAAATGAACGCAGGCAGACGCGCCTCCTCTGCTATGGCAGAGGAGCGTTGCACCCCTCCAGCATCTGCAAAACTTTTACAATAGAACGATAATAAACACATTTTATTATCGTTTCATTTTATAAGGAGCGGGCCACGGGCTATGATGAGCATGGGGGTGGGGTGCACAGCACTCCCCTCAGTGCGCATGTATGTTTGGCCAGCCAATCATACGCACTGTGCTCTCTTTTGCCGGTTTGGTGACAGCAGGCAGAGACTCCCAGTCGGTTTCAGAGTGCCCTGGCTTGGCGCTCCGGCCAATCCGAACGCTGCTGTCATGCCGCCAGCAGCATGACAGCAGCGTTCAGGTTGGTTGCAGGGCAGGCTGGAAGCCTGTGCCTGCAGCTGCAGTGGAGGCAGAGGAGAGTGGCACAGTGGTGGCGGCGACAAGGAATCAGGTGTATTTTTTTATTTATTAATGTTTTGCACCGCAACACCCCTTCAACGTGCCTCAAGCTGCTCCTAAAGGCAGGTTACCTTCACTCTCCTTTAAATGCTGATCTAGACCTTCAATGTTCTACCAGGGAACATTCATGGAGACTGAATTACTGTCTAACTGCCCCATATCGTCATCCGGAATATATAATTATCAAAGAGGCTTTTTCCAGCCACCTGAAAAATTTAGCAACCATGCTCTTTGGTGATTTGATTTGAGACATTGGTGTAGGAAAATGACTCCCTGTTGCAGTTACCCCCCACTGTTTGCCTGATATTGATGCTGACTTCACTGAGAAGGGTGCTGGGACCCTGCTAACCAGGCCCCAGCACCAGTGTTATTTCACTTAAAATGTACCAATTTTTCCACAATTGGCACACCCCTGGCACATAGATAAGTCCCTTGTAAAAGGTACCAGTGGTACCAAGGGCCCTGTGACCAGGAAAGGTCCCTAAGGGCAGCAGCATATGTTGTGCCACCCTAAGGGACCCCTCACCTAACACATGCACACTTCCATTGTAGATTGTGTGTGTTGGTGGGAGAAAAAGGCAAAGTCGACATGGCATCTCCCTCAGGATGCCATGCCCACAAAATACTGCCTGTGGCACAGGTAAGTCACCCCTCTAGCAGGCCTTACAGCCCTAAGGCAGGGTGCACTATACCACAGGTGAGGGCATAGCTGCATGAGCAATATGCCCCTACAGTGTCTAAGTCTATTCTTAGACATTGTGAGTACAGTGTGGCCATATTAAGTGTATGGTCTGGGAGTTTGTCAAAAACGAACTCCACAGCTCCATAATGGCTACACTGAATACTGGGAAGTTTCAGGCTTCGTGCTACAATGCCCCAGGGCACTCCAGCTAGTGGACATGCCCACCCCCTGGACACAGCCCCCACTTTTGGCAGCAAGTCCAGGGGAGATAATGAGAAAAACAAGCAGGAGTCACCCACCAGTCAGGACAGCCCCTAAGGTGTCCTGAGCTGAGGTGACCCCTGCCTTGATGAATCCTCCATCTTGAGTTTGGAGGATTCCCTCAATAGGATTAGGGATGTGCCCCCCTCCCCACAGGGAGGAGACACAAATAGGGTGTAGCCACCCTCAAGGACAGTAGCCATTGGCCACTGACCTCCCAGACCTAACACACACCCCTAAATTCAGTATTTAGTGGCATCCCAGAACCTAGGAAACTAGATTCCTGCAACCTGAAGAAACAAGAAGGACTGTTGACCTACAAGCCTGCAGAGGAGGAGGAAGACGACAACTGCTTTGGCTCCAACCCTACCAGACTGTCTCCAACTTCAAAAACCTGCAACCAGCGACGCATCCAACAGGCACCAGCGACCTCTTAAGCCTCAGAGGACTGCCCTGGACTAAAGGACCAAGAAACTCCCGTGAACAGCGGCCCTGTTCAAAACCAGCTACTTCTTTGCAACAAAGAAACAACTTCCAAAGACTGCACGTTTCCCGCCAGAAGCGTGAGACTTCTCACTCTGCACCCGATGCCCTCGGCTCGAGATTCAGAGAACCATCACCTCAGGGAGGACTCCCCGGCGACTGCGAGCCCGTGAGTAACCAGAGATGACCCCCCTGAGTTCCCACAGCGACGCCTGCAGAGAGAATGCAGAGGCTCCCCCTGACCGCGACTGCCAGTAACAAGGGACCCGACGCCTGGAACCAACACTGCACCCGCAGCCCCAGGACCTGAAGGAACCAAACCTTAGTGCAGGAGTGACCCCCAGGCGACCCTCTGCCTAGCTAAGGTGGTGGCTGTCCTGAGAACACCCTCCTCCCCCTGTGCCTGCCTGCACCGCAAGAGTGACCCCCGGGTCCCTCCATTGTTTTCTACCTAAAACCTGACGCTTGGTTTGCACACTGCACCCGGCTCCCCCTGTGCCGCTGAGAGTGTGTTTTGTGTGCCTACTTGTGTCCCCCACCCAGTGCTCTACAAAACCCCCCTGGCCTGCTCCCCCCACAATCCCCCCCCCCCTGAGGATGCAGGTACTTACCTGCTGGCAGACTGGAACCGGAGCACCCCTGTTCTCCATAGGCGCCTATGTATTTTGGGCACCTCTTTGACCGCTGAACCTGACCGGCCCTGAGCTGCTGGTGTGGTAACTTTGGGGTTGCCTTGAACCCCCAACGGTGGGTTGCCTATGCCCCAGAACTGAGACTTATAAGTGTTTTACTTACCTCCTAATCTAACCTTTACTTTCCTCCCCCAGGAACTGTTGATTTTTGCAGTGTCCACTTTAAAAATAGCTTATTGCCATTTTTACAAAGACTGTATATGATATTGCTTTTATTCAAAGTTACTAAAGTATCGAAGTGAAGTATCTTGCATTTAATGTGTTTACCGCAAATCTTGAACCTGTGGTTCTTAAAAGAAACTAAGAAAATATATTTTTCAATATAAAAACCTATTGGCCTGGAGTATGTTTTTGAGTGTGTGTTCCTCATTTATTGCCTGTGTGTGTACAACAAAAGCTTAACACTACCCTCTGATAAGTCTACTGCTCGACCACACTACCACAAAATAGAGCATTAGAATTATCTAGTTTTGCCACTACTTACCTCTAAGGGGAACCCTTGGACTCTGTGCACACTATTTCTTACTTTGAAATAGTACATACAGAGCCAACTTCTTACAATTGGTGATAAAGTTATTTACTTCATCAGAATTTGCAGCATCAGGGCCTTTAAATGTCGAGATAAAAGTTAAAGTAGATTTTCTTTTATGGCATTTTTTGAGTCGTTTTTTTCAGAAATTATGACATTTCATGAATCCAGTTGGATTTATAATCATCTCTCAGTCCTCCTTAATGGAATTTTTGGTTAACATGTTTGTGTACAGATCTTCTTTCTCCCACTGTGTTCTGGTGAACTCCTTAGGAGTGTGAATATCTACCATAAAGCGAATAATTAATAACTTGCTTGAACAAATATGCTCCAGATCTCTGCAGCTGTGTAAAATGGTCTCTCTGACATATATATGGGAAAACCTGTGTCTATGTGTGTGTGTGTGTGTGTGTGTGTGTGTGTGTGTGTGTGTGTATATATATATATATATACACACACACACACGTGATAGTTAGGTTCAGATTTTACACACACACAAAACCATAGAAATTCAGCAGTTACTTGAGTAAGTATAACAGGTGCCCTAGGGTAACTATAACTCGTGACCCAGCCATGCACAGTTTTCTCATCAATAATTTTACTGCAAATGTTGCAGTGATATTATCAATGATATCTATAACTACTGAATTTCTGTATTTTTCAGTGAGTATATATGTGTGTGTGTGTGTGTGTGTGTATATATATATATATATATATACATATATATATATATAGTTATCCGTGTTGTTATTAATATCCAATGTAAATCGAGCAGAGACGAGTCATAGTAGCCACCATATTGGAAAGGTCTGCATTAATCAGTGCTTTAATGCTTAAGACCATGATATGATCTATAGTGGTGAAGAGACTCTCTATGAATTAAAATAAAATATATATTTTTTGTTTTGTTACCTACTAGTTACCTACTATTTGACCATTGATAATACTTTGTTTGGGTGGTTGCAGCGCATTACCTAAAATAACTTTGTGCTCACGGGGACTATAATTTACCCATAGTAGATGCACATAAACACAATATCCTATTTTAGAATTTATAACTTACAAATAACACCTTAAAGTGGACGAGTAACAATTGTGAATCCTCAAGCTTTTCGTGTGTTTAAGTATATTGCTCTTTTTACCACAGCATGCAGGTGTGTAATATATTTGAATGTAGTCATGTAGCAAGCAGAAACCATATCTTTTGGGCTTGTTTTTAAACCATTCAACAGTCGGCCAAGTTTGCTTCGCGCTAACATCTGTTTGACAGATATTGGTTTAATTATAATGAAAGCGGCTGTATATCTTGCATATTATTTGTGGCAGAAGGATCCTGTACCTCCGAAATCAGACCTTTTAAAAATAGGTGTTTTTCTTCTCTTATGTTGAATTTGCCATGTCTTTTAACATGTCATATTTTTAATACTATATTCCTGTATGTTTTTGTTTTGTAGCTGTTGTGTTTGTTATTGACAGTAGCCACAGGGACAGAGTAACAGAGGCACATAGCGAACTTGCAAAGCTTTTGACAGAGAAAGAACTACGGGATGCGCTGCTGTTGATATTCGCTAATAAGCAGGTATGCATGTGCACTATGACTACTTTATTGTGAGACTATACAGTAATTGTAAAAGAACAGATGTATAAGAAACACACTAACAAATATATGTATTGCATAATAAATAGCTAGAGTAAAGGTAATCTGATAAAAAAATTCTGGATAGCTGTTAGCTAAATATGGAATTGAATGCCATCCTGTATGTAAAGCTAGACGCACACTCCAGTTGTGATTTAGCCATTGCAGTTTGTTAATTTTGGATGCATTTTGTTCAGTGTGTTAACCATAAGGGATTCTAGCACCATAAACACTTGCTTTCTCATGCATTGTTCTCAGGACACGGATCAAATGCTTCCTTGGTTTTGGCATGAACCTTTAGTTCTCCAAAGTCTTATGGTGTGATTGGGCTGAATCTGTCAAATGCACTGAGAACCTTTTAAGTACCAGGTTTTGCTGCAGATTTGTCCATGAAGGGTAGATCCTAGAAATGACAGATCCTGAGCTTTTGGGCTGTCTAACCATAAATCTAATCTGATATATGATTATGATGCACTGAGTAGTGTAATTTAATAAGTAGAATCATACCTTTTGTGCGCTGGCTTGTCTAAGTGAAGGCTTCCCCAAGCTTGCTCCAAATAAGACATTTTGTGTTTGCACATACATTTGGGTACAGGGGGGCATGAGCTGTAATTTTTAAGGTATTTTTTGTTATTCTCAGAAAAAAAATCTAAAATTGTATCCTATTGCAATATCAACGTCTACAGTGGGGTTTATAACGGAACCATGCATGTCTTTACAACACATCCATTACCATGCTAATGCCTTTACCATGCATACTTTTACCACTCAAGTCATTACCACACATATGCCTCTACCACGCATACTTTTACAAAAATGTAATTATATTGCAGGCAAGTGTAAACCCTTCATATATATATATATGTTCGATGGCATGTGTAGTTGCAGATACACATGCTGTGCACATCCCGCCATCTGGTGTTGGGCTCGGAGTGTTACAAGTTGTTTTTCTTCGAAGAAGTCTTTTTTCGAGTCACGAGACCGAGGGACTCCTCCCATTTCGACTCCATTGCGCATGGGTGTCGACTCCATCTTAGATTGTTTTTTTTCCGCCATCGGGTTCGGACGTGTTCCTTTTTGCTCCGTGTTTCGGGTCGGAAAGTTAGTTAGAATCTCGGAAAAATCGTCGGTATTGTTTGCGTTCGGTATCGGGTTAGTTACAACAGATCGACACCGAATTAAGAAGAGCTCCGGTGGCCCTTTGGGGTTTTCTTCCATCCCCGTCGGGGCCTGGTCGGCCCGGCCACGTGTCTCTTCAAGGCTGATGGAACGGACCCCATTCCGCTTCTGTCCAAAATGCCATAACAAGTATCCATATACAGATCAACATCTGGTCTGTAACTTGTGTTTGTCACCAGAACACAAGGAGGATACTTGTGAGGCCTGTCGAGCGTTTCGGTCCAGGAAGACACTCAGGGACCGAAGAGCAAGAAGACTGCAAATGGCGTCGGCGCCGACAGGACAAGAGCGTTTCGAGGAGGAGGAAGAAACATTCTCCACCCAGGAGTCGGACTCTGAGGAGATCGATCCCGAGGAAACGCCGAAAACCGTGAGTAAGACGTTGAAACCAAGAACTCACGAGAAAAGCGCTAAAGCCCAGGGGACTCCACCGCCAACAGGCCATGGCTTAACCCGAAAAGTAGGTGACCGTTCATCGGCACCGAAAAAGGGCGAGCTGGTGTCGAAGTCATCAGACTCCGGTCGAGATACCGGCACACTGCTATCTCGGGCCCGAGATAGTGGCTCAGAGAAGATTCGGCACCGAAACGGGTCGGCACCGAGAGAGCACGACGCCGAAAGTTAAAAAGATTTCGTTGGAGCCGAAAACAGCAGCCGAAAAAATTTCGGTACCGAAATATCCGGCCTCGGAACTGAAAACAAGTTCCTACACTGAGGAACAAGGACTGTCCACACAAATGAAGACACAAAGATTTGGACAGGAATTACAGACAATAGAGCCAGATCACACACAAAGACGGCTCTTTATTCAAAAAGATACAGGGAAGATCAGCACTCTTCCTCCAGTCAAAATGAAACGCAAGCTTGCCTTCCAAGACAAAGACAAACAGCCACACGCAAAGGTGGCTAAACAAGTAACACCGCCACCATCCCCCCATCACTCTCTGCAACCATCACCGGTAGCCACTCCACCAATGATGCAATCCCCAACTCATACAGGAATGAGTCAAGATGACCCTGACGCATGGGACCTTTATGAAGCACCAGTGTCAGATAATATTCCAGAATGCTATCCAGCTAAACCATCGCCACCAGAGGATAGTACAGGCTATGCACAGGTGGTGTCAAGAGCAGCTGCATTTCATAATGTCAGCCTTCATTCAGAGCCCATTGAAGACGACTTTCTTTTTAATACACTGTCGTCCACACACAGCCAATATCAGAGTCTTCCTATGCTACCCGGAATGCTAAAACACTCCAAACAAGTGTTTGAGGAGCCTGTTAAAGGGAGAGCCATTACTCCAAGAGTAGATAAAAAATATAAACCGCCACCAACAGACCCAGTGTACATTACACAACAGCTAACACTCTGTTGTAGTGGGAGCAGCGCGCAAAAGAGCCAACTCTCATAATTCAGGAGATGCACCACCTCCAGATAAAGAAAGTCGAAAATTCGATGCTGCAGGCAAAAGGGTGGCGGCACAGGCAGCAAACCAGTGGCGTATTGAAAATTCGCAAGCTTTGCTAGCCAGATACGATAGGGCCCATTGGGATGAGATGCAACACCTTATTGAACATTTACCCAAGGAGTTCCAAAAAAGAGCGCAGCAAGTAGTAGAAGAAGGACAGGGTATCTCCAATAATCAGATACGGTCAGCAATGGATGCTGCAGACACAGCTGCTAGAACTGTCAACACAGCTGTAACAATAAGGAGACATGCATGGCTGCGTACATCAGGATTTAAACCAGAGATTCAGCAAGCTGTGCTGAATATGCCATTCAACGGACAGCAGTTGTTTGGGCCGGAGGTGGACAGTGCGATCGAAAAACTTAAAAAAGACACTGACACGGCCAAAGCCATGGGCGCACTCTACTCCCCACAGAGCAGAGGCACATTTCGAAAGACACAATTTCGAGGGGGGTTTCGAGGGCAAACCACAGAAGCCACAACCTCACAAACAAAGCCCACTTACCAGAGCCAGTATCAGCGGGCGGTTTTCGGGGACAATATAGAGGGGGACAATTTCAAAGGAATAGAGGAAAGTTCCAAAGTCCCAAAACTCCTCCAAACAAGCAGTGACTTCAAGGTCACAAATCCCCAACACATAACACCTGTGGGGGGGAGACTAACCAAGTTTTACAAACATTGGGAGGAAATAACAGCAGACACTTGAGTCTTAGCAATTATCCAGCATGGTTATTGCATGGAATTTCTCAAATTCCCTCCAAACATCCCACCGAAAACACACAATATGTCAAAACAACATATAGATCTTCTAGGACTAGAAGTTCAGGCATTGCTACAAAAAGAAGCAATAGAGTTAGTACCAAAACAACAAATAAACACAGGAGTTTACTCCCTGTACTTTCTGATACCCAAAAAAGACAAGAGTCTGAGACCTATACTAGATCTCAGAACATTAAATACCTACATCAAATCAGATCACTTTCACATGGTTACATTACAAGACGTAATCCCACTGCTCAAACAACAAGACTACATGACAACACTAGACCTAAAGGATGCATATGTCCATATACCAATACATCCTTCACACAGAAAGTACCTAAGGTTTGTATTCCAAGGGATACATTACCAATTCAAAGTGTTGCCATTCGGAATAACAACTACACCAAGAGTTTTTACAAAATGCCCTAGCAGTAGTAGCTGCACATATCAGAAGGCAGCAAATACATGTGTTCCCGTACCTAGACGATTGGTTAATCAAAACCAAAACGCTAAGACGGTGTTCACAACACACAAAATATGTCATAGAAATCCTCCACAAACTAGGTTTCTCAATCAATTACACAAAGTCACACCTTCTGTCGCGTCAAACACAGCAATACTTAGGAGCAACAATCAACACTGCAAAAGGGATTGCCACTCCAAGTCCACAAAGAGTTCACACATTTCACAATGTAATACAGACCATGTATCCAAAACAAAAGATACAAGTCAAACTGGTGATGAAACTACTAGGCATGATGTCTTCATGCATAGCCATTGTCCCAAATGCAAGGTTGCACATGCGGCCCTTACAACAGTGCCTAGCATCACAATGGTCACAAGCACAGGGTCAGCTTCTAGATCTGGTGTTGATAGACCGCCAAACATACATCTCGCTTCAATGGTGGAACAGTATAAATTTAAACCAAGGGCGGCCTTTCCAAGACCCAGTGCCACAATACGTAATTACAACAGATGCTTCCATGATAGGGTGGGAAGCACACCTCAATCAACACAGCATCCAAGGACAATGGGACATACAGCAAAAACAGTTTCACATAAATCACTTAGAACTGTTAGCGGTATTTCTAGCGCTCAAAGCATTTCAACCCATAATAAGACACAAACACATTCTTGTCAAAACAGACAACATGACAACAATGTATTACCTAAACAAACAGGGAGGCACACACTCGACACAGTTGTGTCTCCTAACACAGAAAATATGGCATTGGGCGATTCACAACCACATTCGCCTAATAGCACAATTTATTCCAGGAATTCAGAACCAGTTAGCAGACAATCTCTTTTGGGATCACCAACAGATCCACGAATGGGAGATTCACCCCCAAATACTAAACACTTACTTCCAAATGTGGGGAACACCACAAATAGATCTATTTGCAACAAAAGAAAACTCAAAATGCCAAAACTTCGCATCCAGGTACCCACAAGATCAGTCTCAGGGCAATGCGTTATGGATGAGCTGGTCAGGGATATTTGCTTACGCTTTTCCCCCTCTCCCACTCCTTCCATATCTAGTAAACAAATTGAGTCAAAACAAACTCAAACTCATACTGATAGCACCGACATGGGCAAGACAACCTTGGTACACAACCCTACTAGACCTCTCAGTAGTACCTCATGTCAAACTACCAAACAGACCAGATCTGATAACACAACACAAACAACAGATCAGACATCCAAATCCAGCATCGCTGAATCTAGCAATTTGGCTCCTGAAATCCTAGAATTCGGACACTTAAACCTCACACAAGATTGTATGGAGGTCATAAGACAAGCTAGGAAACCTACCACTAGACACTGCTATGCAAATAAGTGGAAAAGATTTGTTTATTACTGCCATAATAATCAAATTCAACCCTTACACGCATCTGCCAAAGATATAGTAGTTTACTTACTACAATTGCAAAAGTCAAAGCTAGCTTTCTCTTCAATAAAGATACATCTAACCGCAATTTCAGCCTACCTGCAAATTACGCACTCAACTTCATTATTTAGGATACCAGTCATAAAAGCATTTATGGAAGGCCTAAAAAGAATTATACCACCACGAACACCACCAGTTCCTTCATGGAACCTCAACATTGTCTTAACACGACTCATGGGTCCACCTTTTGAGCCCATGCACTCTTGTGAAATGCAATACTTAACATGGAAAGTTGCATTTTTAATTGCCATCACATCTCTAAGAAGAGTGAGTGAAATTCAAGCATTTACCATACAAGAACCATTTATTCAAATACTCAAGCATAAAGTAGTTCTACGGACAAATCCAAAATGTTTACCAAAAGTGATCTCACCGTTCCACTTGAATCAAACGGTAGAATTACCAGTGTTCTTCCCACAGCCAGATTCTGTAGCTGAAAGAGCACTGCATACATTAGACATCTAAAGAGCACCAATGTACTACATTGACAGGACAAAACGAATTCGAAAAACAAAACAACTATTTATTGCTTTCCAAAAACCTCATACAGGGAATCCAATTTCTAAACAAGGCATTGCTAGATGGATAGTTAAGTGTATTCAAACCTGCTATCTTAAAGCAAAGAGAGAGCTACCTATTACACCAAAGGCACACTCAACCAGAAGAAAAGGGGCCACCATGGCCTTTCTAGGAAATATTCCAATGAACGAAATATGTAAGGCAGCAACATGGTCTACGCCTCATACATTTACCAAACACTACTGTGTAGATGTGTTAACGACACAACAAGCCACAGTAGGTCAAGCTGTACTACGAACATTATTTCAAACAACTTCAACTCCTACAGGCTGAACCACCGCTTTTGGGGAGATAACTGCTTACTAGTCTATGCACAGCATGTGTATCTGCAGCTACACATGCCATCAAACAGAAAATGTCACTTACCCAGTGTACATCTGTTCGTGGCATTAGTTGCTGCAGCTTCACATGCGCCCACCCGCCTCCCCGGGAGCCTGTAGCCGTTTAGAAGTTGATCTTGAACATTTGTAAATTTGTAAATATATTACTTTAAACTTCATTATGTACATACGTATTCACTCCATTGCATGGGCACTATTACTAGCATACACAACTCCTACCTCACCCTCTGCGGGGAAAACAATCTAAGATGGAGTCGACGCCCATGCGCAATGGAGTCGAAATGGGAGGAGTCCCTCGGTCTCGTGACTCGAAAAAAGACTTCTTCGAAGAAAAACAACTTGTAACACTCCGAGCCCAACACCAGATGGCGGGATGTGCACAGCATGTGAATCTGCAGCGACTAATGCCACGAACAGATGTACACTGGGTAAGTGACATTTTCCATATATGTTCGATGGCATGTGTAGCTGCAGATACACATGCTATGCATAGTCCTGCCATCTAGTGTTGGGCTTGGAGTGCTACAAGTTGTTTTTCTTCGAAGAAGTGTTTTCGAGTCACGGGATCGGGTGACTCCTCCTCTTCAGCTCCATTGCGCATGGACATCGACTCCATGTTAGATTGTTTTCTTTCCGCCATCGGGTTCGGACGTGTTCCTTTTCGCTCCGGTAGTTCGAGTCGGAAAAGTTCTAAAAACTCTCTAATTCGTTGGTATTGTTTCAATCGTGTATCATCTCTCATCACCACTTCGATACTGCCGGATCCAACTTCTTTACTCGCCCTTCGGGGCACCCATGCCCGACTGGGGCCTGGTCGGGCCGACCACGTGGAAGCCTCATGGACCGGACCCCATTTCGCTTCTGTCCTCGGTGCCACGCCAAGTTCCCATATACACAACTCCTACCTCACCCTCTGCAGGGAAAACAATCTAAGATGGAGTCGAAGCCCATGTGCAATGGAGTCGAAATGGGAGGAGTCCCTCGGTCTCGTGACTCGAAAAAAGACTTCTTCGAAGAAAAACAACTTGTAACACTCCGAGCCCAACACCAGATGGCGGGATGTGCACAGCATGTGAATCTGCAGCGACTAATGCCACGAACAGATGTACACTGGGTAAGTGACATTTTCCATATATGTTCGATGGCATGTGTAGCTGCAGATACACATGCTATGCATAGTCCTGCCATCTAGTGTTGGGCTTGGAGTGCTACAAGTTGTTTTTCTTCGAAGAAGTGTTTTCGAGTCGTGGGATCGGGTGACTCCTCCCCTTCAGCTCCATTGCGCATGGGCATCGACTCCATGTTAGATTGTTTTCTTTCCGCCATCGGGTTCGGACGTGTTCCTTTTCGCTCCGGTAGTTCGAGTCGGAAAAGTTCTAAAAACTCTCTAATTCGTTGGTATTGTTTCAATCGCGTATGATCTCTCATCACCACTTCGGTACCGCCGGATCCAACTTCTTTACTCGCCCTTCGGGGCACCCATGCCCGACTGGGGCCTGGTCGGGCCGACCGCGTGGAAGCCTCATGGACCGGACCCCATTTCGCTTCTGTCCTCGGTGCCACGCCAAGTTCCCATATACAGACCAACATCTCGTCTGTAATTTCTTTCTATTTCCAGACCATCGAGAGGATACTTGTGAGGCCTGCAGATCCTTCCGCTCGAAGAAGCCTCTACGAGAAAGAAGAGCGCGAAGGTTGGAAATGGCATCGAGAAGCACCGAACGTCTTGACGTGGAGGAAGAGGAGATTATGCAAACCGCAGTCTCCGTCCGAGGGTCCGATTCCGAGCAGGAGTCCGAGGAGGACAGACCGGTCACGGCAGGTCAGCACGTGAGTACGCCTGCCCCTGACCAATCCAAGCCCAAACATAAGGCCTCGGGAATGCCACTGCCAGAAGGCCATGGCTCGACCCGCAAAAAGACCTCTGGTGACCAAGCAACAACTTCGGCACCGAGAAAGGCCACCCCACCGAATCCTTCGGACTCGAGCCGAAGCACTGGCTCCGAAACAGGCAAACACCGACCCATTGAGTCGAAGCCTCGAAAATCACTTTCGGAGACGAGGACGACATCTACTCCCGGCCTTCCAATCTCGAGAAAACCGGCTTCAGAGCCGAAAAGACCCAGCTACACAGAGGAGCATGGACTTTCAAAACAGCTTAAAGAAAGCCATAGATTTTCGGAGGACCTCACACAAATGGAGGACATTTAAAGGCAGACCAGAATTCATATTCATAAAGACACTGGCAAGAGTATAACTGCACTTCCTCTGAAGACTAAGAGGAAGCTAGCCTTTCAAGGACAATTGGACACTGATCAGCCACCAGCTAAAGTGCCAAGGCCTAAGCAAAAATCTCCACCTCCAAAAATGTTCACCTCTTCATTCTCCTCACCTGCTTGTCTCTCCACCTACTACTCCTACACCTGCACAGTCTCCTGTACATTCTGTGGATTCACAACAGGACAATGTTGATCCATGGGATCTTTATGATCCAGATCCCATTCCGGATAACAGCTCAGACTGCTATCCTTCCAAACCATCACCACCAGAAGATAGCACTGGGTACACTCAAGTTCTGGCTAGGGTGGCATCATACCACAATGTCCCCATGCACACCGAGCCTTTTGAGGATGATTTTCTCTTTAATACATTATCCTCCACTCACACTACTTACCAGTCCCTTCCCAAACTTCCAGGCATGTTAAAGCACGCACATCAAATATTTCAAGAGCCAGTCAAGGCTAGGATCATCACTCCCAGAGTAGAGAAAAAAATATAAACCACCTCCCTCTGACCCGGCATTCATTACTCAACAACTGCCTCCTGATTCTGTAGTTGTGAGTGCGGCAAGGAAAAGGGCCAACTCTCAGTCATCTGGTGATACACCACCACCAGACAAGGAGAGCAGAAAATTTGATGCTGCTGGTAAAAGAGTAGCATCGCAAGCAGCTAATCAATGGAGAATAGCCAACTCCCAAGCACTACTGGCTAGGTATGATAGGGCCCACTGGGACGAAATGAAAGATATCATCCAGCATCTCACCAAAGACCAACAAAAGAGGGCACAGCAAATAGTCGAGGAAGGGCAGGCTATTACTAACAACCTGATTAGATCAGCCAAGACTCAGCAGACACAGCAGCTAGGACAATCAATACTGCTATTACTATTCGGAGACACGCATGGCTTCGGTCGTCAGGGTTTAAGACGGAAATCCAACAGGCTTCTCCTTAATATGCCATTCAATGAGAAACAGCTTTTTGGCTCTGAGGTTGATACGGCCATTGAAAAGATGTAGAAAGACTCAGACAGCGGTAAAGCCATGGGTGCTCTGTATACTACACAATATAGAGGTTCATATCGGATACCTCAATACAGGGGTGGTTTTAGAGCACAAACACCTGAGGCATCCACCTCACAATCCCAATCATCTTACCAGCCTCAATACCAACGAGGTGGGTTTAGAGGAACTTATAAAGGCCAATTCCCCAGAGGCGGGGGAAAATATCAGCCAGCAAAATAAGCCTCACAGCCAAAACAGTGACTCTCTCCACCTCTTCCCTCATCACACTTCACCTGTGGGAGGAAGACTGCAAACGTTCCACAAAAATTGGTTACCCATTACAACAGACAACTGGATATTGTCACTTATCTGAATGGTTACTGCATAGAATTGGCACGAATTGCCCCAGATATACCTCCAAAACCATACAAGCTCTCCTCCGAACACATCTCCATGTTGCAAGAAGAAGTACAGTCACTATTACTCAAACAAGCCATAGAGCTTCTACCACAAGATCAGATAGGAACAGGGGTTTACTCCCTGTACTTCCTTATTTCCAAAAAAGGTGGAACCTTGAGACCAATACTAGATCTCAGTACTCTCAATCTTTACATCCTAGCAGAACACTTTCACATGGTAACACTACAGGATGTAGTCCCACTGCTACAACAAGAAGATTTCATGGCAACACTAGACCTTAAGGATACGTATTTTCACATACCCATCCATCCAGCGCACAGAAAATATCTCAGGTTTGTAATACGGGGAAAACATTACCAGTTCAAAGTGTTACCCTTCGGGATAACAACAGCTCCCAGAGTATTTACAAAATGCCTTGCGGTAGTTGCAGCCTACCTATGAAGGCAACACATCCATGTCTTTCCATATCTGGACGATTGGCTAATAAAATCCAACAGTCATACACAGTGTCAAAACCATACACATTATGTAATACAAACCATACACACTCTAGGGTTCTCTATAAACTACCAAAAATCCCACGTGCAACCTGCGCAAATTCAACAGTATTTAGGAGCCACACTAAATACGCAAACAGCACTTGCAGGCCCAAGTCCACAAAGGGTACAAACATTCCACAATGTATTAGCACAAATTCAGTCAAACCAACAGTACACAGTCAAATTTGTAATGAAACTGTTGGCCATGATGGTATCATGCATCGCCATTGTCCCAAATGCAAGATTAAACATGCAGCCCTTACAACAGTGCCTTACAAACAAGGGAAACAGGCACACGGTCAACTTCAAGATATAGGGGGTCATTCTGACCCTGGCGGCCGGTGACCGCCAGGGTCACTGACCACAGGAGCACCGCCAACAGGCTGGCGGTGCTCCCGAGGGCATTCTGACCGCGGCGGTTCAGCCGCGGTCAGAAAGGGTAAACCGGCGGTCTCCCGACGGTTTATCGCTGCCCCATTGAATCCTGCTCCGCTCCGCCGCCATGGGGATTCAGACACCCCCTACCGCCATCCTGTTCATGGCGGGAATCCCGCCATGAACAGGATGGCGATAGGGGGTGCCGCGGGGCCCCTGGGGGCCCCTGCAGTGCCCATGCCAATGGCATGGGCACTTGCGGGGCCCCCGTAAGAGGGCCCCGCAAAGTATTTCAGTGTCTTCTTTGCAGACACTGAAATACGCGACGGGTGCAACTGCACCCGTAGCACCTTCCCACTCCGCCGGCTCCATTCAGAGCCGGCATCCTAGTGGGAAGGTTGATTTGCCCTGGGCTGGCGGGCGGCCTTTTGGCGGCCGCCCGCCAGCCCAGGGCAAATCTCAGAATCACCGCAGCGGTCTTTCGACCGCGGTGCGGTGTTCTGACGGGGTTACTTTGGCGGGCGGCCTCCGCCGCCCGCCAAAGTAAGAATCACCCCCATAGTGTTGATAGACCGCCAAACACGCATGTAGGAAGTTGGCTCTGTAGGTACTATTTCAAAGTAAGAAATAGTGTGCACAGAGTCCAAGGGTTCCCCTTAGAGGTAAGATAGTGGCAAAAGTAGATAATGCTAATGCTCTATTTTGTGGTAGTGTGGTCGAACAGTAGGCTTATCAGAGGGTAGTGTTAAGCATTTGTTGTACACACACAGGCAATAAATGAGGAACACACACTCAAATACTTACTCCAGGCCAATAGGTTTTTATATTGAAAAATATATTTTCTTAGTTTATTTTAAGAACCACAGGTTCAAGATTAGGAGGTAAGTAAAACACTTACAAGTCTCAGTTCTGGGGCATAGGCAACCCACCGTTGGGGGTTCAAGGCAACCCCAAAGTTACCACACCAGCAGCTCAGGGCTGGTCAGGTGCAGAGGTCAAAGAGGTGCCCAAAACACATAAGCGCCTATAGAGAACATGGGTGCTCTGGTTCCAGTCTGCCAGCAGGTAAGTACCTGCGTCCTCGGTGGCAGACCGGGGGGTTTTGTAGAGCACTGAGGGGGGACAAGTAGGCACCAAAAACACACACTGCCGGGTGCAGTGTGCAAAGCAGGCGTCGGGTTTTAGATAGAAAACAATGGAGGGACCCGGGGGTCACTCTAGCGGTGCAGGCAGGCAGAGGGGGGGAGGCTTCTCGGGACAGCCACCACCTGGGCTAGGCAGAGGGTCGCCTGGGGGTCACTCCTGCGCTGAGGTTCGGTTCCTTCAGGTCTTGAGGGCTGCGGGTGCAGTGTTGGTTTCAGGCGTCGGGTCCCTTGTTACAGGCAGTCGCGGTCAGGGGGAGCCTCTGGATTTTCTCTGCAGGCGTCGCTGTGGGGGCTTATGGGGGTTGTCTCTGGTTACTCACGGGCTCGCAGTCGCCGGGGAGTCCACCCTGAGGTGTTGGTTCTCTGAATCTCGATCCAGGGCCGTCGGGTGCAGAGTGAGAAGTCTCATGCTTCTGACGGGAAGCTTGCAGTCTTTGGAAGTTGTTTCTTTGTTGCAAAGAAGTAGCTGGTT
This sequence comes from Pleurodeles waltl, assembly GCF_031143425.1. Classification (NCBI taxonomy): domain Eukaryota; kingdom Metazoa; phylum Chordata; class Amphibia; order Caudata; family Salamandridae; genus Pleurodeles; species Pleurodeles waltl. Next base: position 363,635,799 of record NC_090436.1, on the reverse strand, counting down.
TTGAACAGGACCGCTGTTCACGGGAGTTCCTTGGTCCTTTAGTCCAGGGCAGTCCTCTGAGGCTTCAGAGGTCGCTGGTCCCTGTCGGATGCGTCGCTGGTTGCAGGTTTTCGAAGTTGGAGACAGGCCGGTAGGGCTGGGGCCAAAGCAGTTGTCGTCTTCCTACTCCTCTGCAGGCTTGTAGGTCAGCAGTCCTTCTTGTTTCTTCAGGTTGCAGGAATCTAGTTTCCTAGGTTCTGGGGTGCCCCTAAATACTGAATTTAGGGGTGTGTGTTAGGTCTGGGAGGGCAGTAGCCAATGGCTACTGTCCTAGAGGGTGGATACCGTGGCTCTTTGTGCCTCCTCCCTGTGGGGAGGGGGGGCACATCCCTAATCCTATTGGGGGAATCCTCCAAACTCAAGATGGAGGATTTATCAAGGCAGGGGTCACCTCAGCTCAGGACACCGTAGGTGCTGTCCTGACTGGTAGGTGACTCCTCCTTGTTTTGCTCATTATCTCCCCTGCCAGAAGTGGGGGCTGTGTCGAGGGGGCGGGCATCTCCACTAGCTGGAGTGCCCTGGGGCATTGTAACACAAAGCCGGAGCCTTTGAGGCTTACTGCTAGGTGTTACAGTTCCTGCACCTCCACCCAGTGCAGACTTTTTTTCTGTCCTTTAAAAGCACAAAGGCTCTCAGCCCAGGGGGCAGAAACTCGTCTCTCAGCAGCAGGCTGGCACAGACCAGTCAGTCCTGCACTGAAGGATTGGGTAAAATACAGGGGACATCTCCAAGATGCCCTCTGTGTGCATTTATTAATAAATCCAACACTGGCATCAGTGTGGGTTTATTATTCTGAGAAGTTTGATACCAAACTTCCCAGTATTCAGTGTAGCCATTATGGAGCTGTGGAGTTCGTTTTTGACAAACTCCCAGACCATATACTTAATATGGCCACACTGTACTTACAATGTCTAAGAATAGACTTAGACATTGTAGGGGCATATTGCTCATGCAGCTATGCCCTCACCTATGGTATAGTGCACCCTGCCTTAGGGCTGTAAGGCCTGCTAGAGGGGTGACTTACCTATGCCACAGGCAGTATTTTGTGGGCATGGCATCCTGAGGGGAATGCCATGTCGACTTTGCCTTTTTCTCCACACCAACAATCCAATCTACAATGGTAGTGTGCATGTGTTAGGTAAGGGATCCCTTAGGGTGGCACAACATATGCTGCAGCCCTTAGGGCCCTTCCCTGATCACGGGGCCCTTAGTACCACTGGTACCTTTTACAAGGGACTTATCTGTGTGCCAGGTGTGTGCCAGTTGTGGAAACATTTTAAGTGAAAGAACAGTGGTGCTGGGGCCTGGTTAGCAGGGTCCCAGCACACTTCTCAGTCAAGTCAGCATCAATATCAGGCAAAAAGTGGTGGGTAAATGCAACAGGGAGCCATTTTCCTACAACGCATATCACTTCAGTGGTGGAATTCCACAAATTTAAATAAAGGGCGGCCATTTCAAGACCCTGTGCTTCAAACCACAGTTACAACAGATGCATCAATGATTGGATGGGGAGCACACCTCAACAAGCACAACATTCAAGGACAATGGGACACCAAACACAAACAACTTCACATAAATCCCATAGAAATGCTAGCCGTATTCCTGGCACTCAGAGCCTTTCAAACTCTTCTCGTTCACAAATACATTCTGATCAAAACAAGACAACATGACTACAATGTATTACCTAAACCAGCAAGGAGGGACCCACAGAACCCAACTGTCCCTTCTAGCACAAAAGATTTGGCATTGGGCAGTATACAACAACATTCACCTGGTAGCACAATATATTCCAGGGATACCCAACCAATTGGCAGATGTTCTCAGCCGAGATCATCAACAAACACACGAGTGGGAAATTCATCCCCAAGTTGCTTCACACATACTTTCATCACTAGGGAACCCCAGACATAGACCTATTCGCCACCAGCGAAAATGCAAAATGCCGAAACTTCACATCCAGGTTCCCACACCCTCTATCCAAGGGCAATGGTCTATGAATCAACTGGTCAGGGATATTTGCTTGCGCCTTTCCCCCTCTCCTGCTCATTCCATTTCTAGTCAACAAACTGCGTCAAAACATACTCAGACTCCTACTTATAGCACCAACGTGGGCACACCAACCCTGGTACACAACACCAGATCTGTCAGTAGTACCACATATCAAACTCCCCAACAGACCAGATCCGTTAACACAAAACAAACAACAGATCAGGCATCCAGATCCGGCAATACTCAATCTACCGATTTGGCTCCTGAAGTCTTAGAGTTTGGATATCTATAGCTTCCAACAGAGTGTATGGAAGTAATTAAACAAGCTAGAAAACCCACTACCAGGCAGTGTTGTGCGAACAAATGGAAAAGGTTTGTGTTTTACTGTCAATCTAAACAGATTGCCCCTCTTTCAGCATCAATACAAGACATTGTAGGTTACTTGCTTCATCTGCAAAAAGCAAATTTAGCCGTCTCGTCCATCAAAATACATCTCACTGCTATTTCAGCGTATTTGCAAAATATACAACACACCTCTCTATTTAGAGTCCATGTTATCAAAGCCTTCATGGAAGGACTAAAACGCATCATACCACTAATAACACCCCCAGTGCCTTCGTGGAATCTAAATATTGTACTCCCACGACTCATGGGTGCACCATTTGAACCTATGCATTCAAGTCAGGTTCAATACTTAACATGGAAAGTTGCATTCCTAGTTGCAATTACTTCATTACGGAGAGTTAGTGAAATCAAAGCTTTCACTATTGAACAACCCTTCATATAGATACATAAACATAAAGTGGTACTTCGGACAAACCCAAAATTTCTACCAAAGGTGATATCACCGTTTCATATCAATCAAACAGTGGAACTCCCAGTCTTCTTCCCACAGCCAGACTCTGTAGCAGAAAGAGCGCTGTATACATTGGACATTAAAAGAGTTATAATGTATTACATTGATAGAACTAAATCATTTAGGAAAACCAAACAGTTACTTGTGGCATTCCAGAAGCCACATACTGGTAATCCTATCTCAAAACAAGGACTAGCTAGATGGATAGTAAAGTGCATCCAAACATGTTACCTAAAAGCTAAAGGGCAGCTATTAGTAACACCAAAAGCACATTCCACCAGGAAAAAAGAAGCAACAATGGCAATTTTAGGAAATATACCAATGAGAAGCAGCCACTTGGTCAACACCCCATACATTTACCAAGCATTACTGTATAGATGTGTTGGCAACACAACAGGCCACAGTAGGACAGGCTGTACTAAGAACACTATTTCAAACTACTTCAACTCCTACAGGCTGACCACCGCTTTTAGGAGGCAAAACTGCTTTGTAGTCTGTGCATAGCATGTGTATCTGCAGCTACACATGCCATCGAACGGAAAATGTCTCTTACCCAGTGTACATCTGTTCGTGGCATGTTCCGCTGCAGATTCACATGCGCCCTCCCGCCTCCCCGGGAGCCTGTAGCCGTTTAAGTTAAAACATTCATTTGTACATATGTATATATATATATCTCTATTCCATTTGCATGGACATCTCTTTTCTTTATACTCTATCACTCCTATGCCGGCATCACAAAGAAGCTCCAAACAAGACTACACAGAATCCAGAACGCAGCAGCCAGACTGTTTTTCTTCGAAGAAGTGTTTTCGAGTCACAGGATCGAGTGACTCCTCTTCGGTTCCATTGCGTATGGGCATTGACTCCATTGTTAGAGTGTTTTCCCACAGAGGGTAAAGGAAGGAGTGATAGAGTATATAGGTACAAACTAAGAGATGTCCATACTAATGTAAATGTATATACATATGTTCAAATATTTGTAACTTAAACGACTACAGGCTTCTGGGGAGGAGGGAGGGTGCATGTGAATCTGCAGCGGAACATGCCACGAACAGATGTACACTGGGTAAGTGACATTTTCCGCTCAATGGCATGTGTAGCGCAGATACACATGCTGTGCATAGACTACAAAGCAGTTTGACCTCCCATAAATTAGCGGTGGTTAGCCTGTAGGAGTTGAAGTTGTTTTAAATAATGTTCTTAGAACAGCTTGACCTACAGTGGCTTGTTGTCGTGATAATACGTCTACACAGTAGTGTTTAGTGAATGTATGTGGTGTTGACCATGTGGCTTCTTCACATATTTCAGCCATTAGTATATTCTCTAAAAAAGCCATTGTTGCACATTTTTTCCTTGTAGAATGTGCTTTAGGAGTAACTAAAATCTGTCATTTTGCTTTAATATAGCATGTTTGAATGCATCTTACAATCCATCGTGCTAAACCTTGTTTTGATATGGGATTGCCTGTATGTGGTTTTTGGAAAGCGACAAATAGTTGTTTAGTCTTTCTGAAGGGTTTAGATCTGTCTATATAGTACATTAAAGCTCTTTTGATGTCTAATGTATGTAGAGCTCTTTCTGCCACAGAATCTGGCTGTGGGAAGAAGACTGGCAGTTCCACTGTTTCATTTATATGAAATGGTGATACAACTTTTGGTAGAAATTTTGGGTTTGTTCTTAGTACAACTTTATGATTGTGTACTTGGAAAAAAAGGTTCTTCAAGAGTAGAGGCTTGGATTTCACTTACTCTTCTTAAAGAAGTAATTGCCACTAGGAAGGCAACTTTCAATGTTAGAAATTGAATTTGGCACAAGTGCATAGGCTCAAATGGTGGTCCCATAAGTCGTGTAAGCACTATATTTAGCTTCCAAGAAGGAACTGGTGGTGTTCTGGGTGGAATGATGAGTTTTAAACCTTCCATGGAAGCTTTAATGACAGGAACTCTAAATAAAGAACTATGTTGCATATTTTGTAAATATGCTGAAATTGCAGTGGGATTAATTTTTATTTAAGAAAATGCCAAGTTTGATTTTTGCAAATGAAGTAAATAACATACAATATCTTGTATTGATGCTGTAAGAGGGTCTATATTTTTGGATTGACATTATATATACAAACCTTTTCCATTTGTTTGCATAGCACTGTCTAGTAGTGGGTTTTCTTGCTTGCTTAATAACTTCCATACATTCTGATGGGAGTTGTAAATATCCAAACTCTATGACCTCAGGAGCCAAATTTCTAGATTGAGTGTTTTGAGATTTGGATGCTTGATTTGGCCTTTGTTATGTGTCAACAGATCTGGTCTGAATTGGAGTTTGGAGAGTGGTACTACGTTTGACATGCCCATGTTGGTGCTATGAGTATCATTGTGCGTGAAGTTTGACGCAACTTGTTGACTAGAAACGGAAGGAGTGGGAGAGGGGGAAAAGTGTATGCAAATATCCCTGACCAATTGATCCATAGAGCATTCCCCTTGGATAGGGGATGTGGGTGTCTGGATGCAAAGTTTTGGCATTTTGTGTTTACGCTTGTTGCGAACAGGTCTATGTTTGGAGTTCCCCACTTTTGAAAGTATTTTTGAAGTACTTGAGGATGAAGTTCCCATTGTTGGTGATTTCTGCTGAGAATATCTGCCAACTGATTGTCTATTCCTGGAATGTATTGAGCCAATAGATGAATTTGATTGAGGACTGCCCATTTCCAAATTTTCTGGGAATGTATCCCTCCCTGTTTGTTGAGATAAAACATGGTTGTCATGTTGTCTGTTTTGATAAGAACATTCTTCTGTGTGGAAGAGGTTGAAAACTTTTGAGTGCTAGAACGACAGCTAATAACTCCAAGTAGTTTATGTGTAGCTGTTTGTGTTTGACATCCCATTGTCTTTGAATGTTGCGATTGTTTAGGTGAGCTCCCCAACCAATCATTGATGCATCTGTTGTAATCATGGTCTGAGGCACAGGGTCTTGAAATGGCCGCCCTTTGCTTAGATTTGTGGAATTCCACCACTGAAGGGACATGTATGTTTGGCGGACTATTAACACTAGATCTTGAATTTGACCGTGTGCCTGTGATCATTGTTGTGCAAGGAACTGTTGTAAGGGCTGCATGTTTAGTCTTGCATGTGGTACAATTGCAATACATGATGCCATCATTCCTAAAATTTTCATGACAAATCTGACAGTGTATTGTTGATTTGTTTGTATCTGTGTGATTATATTTTGGAAATCTTGTATCCTTTGTGTACTTGGATATGCTAGAGCTTGCTGAGTGTTTAGTATTGCACCCAAATACTGTTGTATTTGTGCTGGTTGAAGGTGTGATTTTTGGTAGTTTATTTAGAAGCCTAGTGTGTGTAAGGTTTGTATTACATAATGCGTATGATTTTGGCATGGTGTATGACTGCTTGATTTTATTAGACAATCGTCTAGATATGGAAAGACATGTATATGTTGTCTTCTTAGATAGGCTGCCACTACTGCCAAGCACTTTGTGAATACCCTTGGCGCTCTTGTTATTCCAAAGGGCAACACTGAGTTGGTAGTGTTTTCCCCGAATGACAAACCTGAGATATTTTCTGTGTGCAGGATGGATGGGTATGTGAAAATACGCATCTTTGAGGTCTAAGGCTGTCATGAAATCTTGTTTTTGTAGTAGTGGGGTGACATCCTGTAAAGTTACCATGTGAAAATGTTCTGACAGGATGTAAAGATTGAGGGGACTGAGGTCTAATATTGGCCTGAGGGTGCCATCTTTTTTGGGAATTAGAAAATATAGTGAGTAAACTCCTGTTCCTATTTGAGACTGTGGAACCAATTCTATTGCTTGTTTGAGTATTTATTAGAGACTGGACCTCTTTTTGTAACAGAATCATGTGTTCTGTGGATAGTTTGTGTGACCTTGATTCAATATTTGGAGGAGTGTTTATCAATTTGCGGATTATTGACAGCACCCAATTGTCTGTGGTAATATTTTGCCAATTTGTGTGGAACTGTTGTAGTCTTGCCCCCACAGGAGAAGTGTGGAGTGGAAGGGAATGAGGGAAGTCACTGTTTTGGGTGCTGTGGGGGCTGCTTAGAGGCCTGAAATTTCCCTCTATTTCTGGGGTATTGTCCTCTATATGTGCCCCTAAAAACTACCACGTTGATATTGCGGTTGGTAGGTTGGCTTTGTCTGTGAGGTGGATGACTCTGAGGGCTGTGTTCTGAAACCACCTCGAAACTGATGTTTACGAAAGGACCCCCTATATGGTGCAGAGTACAGTGCACCCATTGCCTTTGCTGTGTCAGAGTCCTTTCGCAATTTTTCTATGGCTGTGTCTACTTCTGGGCCAAAAAGATGTTTTTTATTGAACCGCATGTTCAACACAGCCTGCTGTATTTCTGGCTTGAATCCAGAAGATCAGAGCCATGCATGTCTGCGTATAGTGACTGCAGTGTTGACACTCCTAGCAGCGGTATCTGCTGCATCTAGGGCAGATCTTATTTGATTGTTTGTAATGGCTTGCCCTTCTTTCACTACTTGTTGTGCCCTTTTCTGGTGTTCTTTGGGGAGATGCTGTATTATGTCTTGCTTCTCGTCCCAATGGGCTCTGTCATAGCAAGCTAATAGTGCTTGCGAGTTGGCTATTCTCCACTGATTAGCTGCCTGAGACGCAACTCTTTTCCCTGCAGCATCGAATTTCCTGCTCTCTTTATCAGGAGGGGGTACATCTCCTGATGACTATTTGCTCTCTATTTGCAGCGCTAACTACTACAGAATCAGGAGGTACCAGATGGAGGATATATTCAGGGTCAAAGGGTGCAGGTTTATATTTTTTCTCTATCCTAGGTGTTATGATGCGTGCTTTAACAGGTTCACTAAAGATCTGATCCGCATGTTTTACCATACCTGGGAGCATCTGTAGGCATTGAAACCTAGAATGTGTTGAGGACAGAGTATTAAATAAGAAATCCTCTTCTAGGGGCTCTGTATGCATGGGAACACCATGATATGCTGCAGCCCTAGCTATGACTTTGTTATAGACAGTGCTATCCTCAGGTGGTGATGGTTTAGAGGGATAGCTGTCAGGATCATTACATGGAATGGGATCTAGGTCATAAATATCCCATGGATCCACATTGTCCTGTTGTGAATCATAAGAATGAGTGGGTGATTGCAATGGTGTAGGACTGGTAGGAGGAGAGGTAGGTAGGTAGGTGTGGAGAATGAGGAGGAGAGTGAGGAGGAGAAGATTGAGGAGGTGGTGGTTTCTCCTTCTGCTTTGGCACTTTAGCTGGAGGCTGCATAGTGTCCAATTCCTCCTGAAAAGCTAGCTTCCTCTTTGTTTTTAAAGGAGGTGCTGTCAGAAGTCTCCCTGTTTCCTTATGGATGTGGATCCTGGATTGCCTTTCATCCATCATTTCTAGAATTGGTTGTACCTCTAACTCCTCTTCAGAGGTTTTGTGGCTTTCTTTAAGTCTCTTTGAAAGTCCGTGCTCCTGTGTGTAAGTTGGCCTTTTCGGCTCCAAAGCGTGCTTTTTCGGGATCGAAAAAGATGAGGAGGGCGAAGGTTTCGGCCCTGAAACTGGCTTTCTAATTTTCTACTCCAAAAAGTGGTGTTTAGTGGAGTCAGAAATGGAGCTCTTTGTTGTCTCCGATGTTTTCGGAGGAGTGGCCTTTTTCGGTGCTGAACTGTGAAGTTGGTCACCGACAGTCTTTTTTCGGGGAGAGCCATGGCCTTCCGGCAGTGGCGTACCCAAGGCCTTGTGCTTTTTCTTTTGTGAGAGTGCAGGGGCAGACGTACTCGCATGTTGTCCTGCTGTGACTGGTCTGTCTTCGGTCTCTAAGAGTCTTTTTCGATCGGAAGGATCAACAGGCCTCGCAGTTCTCTTCCCGATGGTCTGGGGAAAGGCAGAGGTTGCAAACTAGATGCTGGTGTGTGTACGGGTACTTCACGTGGCACCGAGGACGGAATCAGAATGGAGTCCGATCCATGAGGCTTCCACGAGGTCGGCCCGAATAGGCCCGAGTTGTGCACGCACACCCGATGGCCAAACAAAGTTGTTTTCCCGACGGTAGTGTGCTGTGTCGATGGAAGATTATAAACCTGATCGATACAATACTGATGAAAAGAGAGTTTTACAAAGTTTTCCGAATCAAAATCTCGGAGCGAGAGGAAACACGTCCGAATCAGACGGCGGAAAGAAAACAATCCAACAATGGAGTCGATGTTCATGCACAATGGAACCGAAGAGGAGGAGTCACTCGAGCCTATACTCGAAAACACTTCTTCGAAGAAAAACAACTTGTAACACTCCGAGCCCAACACTAGATGGCAGGATAATGCACAGCATGTGAATCTGCAGCGGAACATGCCACGAACATATGTACACAGGGTAAGTGACATTTTCCATATATACGTGTGTGTGTGTGTGTGTGTATATATATATATATATATATATATATATATATATATATATATATCTGTGCATATCCAAATACTTATAATAATTCCAAAGGGACTGAACAGATTACACCAAATCATAAAAGCACGATCTGTGGTCAAAGATTTAGCTTCCTGGCAAATGTTGTTCAATTCTGTTCAGTGGTTCGGGCTTTAGCCATGTCTAAATTGCTAAATCCCCATAGACACTGAATGGTGAAAAAGCTTTGTGGGACTTCCTCGTTTTTCCCGCGCCCCTGCTTGACAAATCACCCTGAAACTTTCCAGACTGCAGCTGAACTAACTTGCCTACTAGTTCTGAAAGTTTTGTAAAGATTTGTCAAACGGTGCCAAAATATTACATAAAGAACCCCTAAACTCAACCACTCCTAAACCCTAATAATACCCTTACCTCCTAAATACTCATACCAACCCTAAAAATACCCTGGTCACCCAAATACCCTAACCCACCTTAAAAACACCCTTACCACCCAAGCACATTACTCACCCTAAATGCTAAAAATACCCATACCACCCACATACCCTTACCCACCCAAAAAACACTCTTATCACCCAAATACCCTTACCCATCCTAAACCCTAAAAGTACCCTTAGCACGCAAATTCCCTTACCCACCCTAAACCTATAGATACTTCCCTGATATATACTTACAATTTCGTGGTAAACAATTGTGTGATAAATGCAATGGTTGTAAAGGCATTGCGTGGCAGTGGATGCATAGTAAAAAGCATTGCGTGATATTGATCACATAGGACTTGATGTTTCCCTCTACTTTGGTCTTTGTATATCCAGGTGTTTAAATACTAACCTCTTTAGCTGGCAAATACTATCTGAGTATTTTTGCATGTTGCAATTTTTTCTCTCTTTCTTGCTGAGGGCTTGGTCTCGCTGTCCTTTTTCTGCTTTTTTCCTGGTCTTATACTGGAAGTGTACATTTCTTCCTGGGTGTGATTCACTCCTTAAGGTACTGTTAGTTTTTTAAAAGTTTTTTTAGGTTTTGCTAAAAGACAGCTTCTAGTGTCATAAGACCTGTTGTGAACTTTGAGCCAGCCCTTTGCTTACCATTGGTGGGTTTTATTCTCATTCTCATTTGCTTACTTCTCATTTGGTGCTTTATCTTCCGCTTCTTGTTTTTGTTTCTGCCATGCAGAATAGTTTCATTACCATTTTTTTGACTGGCTGAGTTTTATGCTTCAACTACTCAAATTGACTGGACTACTTCTTTCAGCACCCTATGAGAGAGGAAGTTTTCTTGCTGCTCTCACCCGTGTGCAGCGTACCCTTAAAATATCTGTCCTCTCTGCTGTGTCCTCCCCAGCTAGTCCATTACTTCCCTCCCTCCCAAGCTCATCCATTACTCCTCCCCCAGCTCGTCCACTGTTCATTACTCTCTCTCCCTGCCAACTCCTTCACTCCCCTCCCACAAGCTTTTCCATTTCTTCTCCCATTTTTCTTTGTTTTTCATTTTTCCCCCTCTCCCGTGAATTCCTCCCACTCCCCATTGCTTCTCTTTTAACCCCACCTCCCTCCTCTATCGACTTCTCCCGCTAGTGGTCTTCAGTTTCTTGCACAACCCTCTTGTCGTCCTGTCATGGTCTATAAACAAATCCTTTTCACATTTTATTTAGATACTTTGGCAACTTCCATTTGCTGACAGTCCACTCCTTTCTTAAAATTTGTATTTACTGTTCCAAGATTGAGGTCCATCAATTTGGAACAACAAATAAAAAGCAAGAATTGTGGCCTTGTCATATCATTTATGCATGTAGCCTTCAGATTAGGCTGTTGCAGCGTGATGACGCATGCAAACTTACAAATCATCCCAAATGTTTTCCTTTTAGTGAGGCCGCACTGCATCGGCAAAAAACCTTTCTTTTGCTGAAGCAGAAAGGCATTGGCAAAGGCAATAGGTCAAAAAGGCGATGTCTATTGGTGTTGCTAGTGCTTGTTTAATAACTTCAGATTCTCCAGCAAAGAAAATAGTGACATGCCTGTGTGGTAGAGGGATCTGTCTCAGGAGCGGTCCCTCCTTGTTTGGAATTCCTCATTTCACTTGATTCTCAGCAGAAGCTAATACAGCTTGTCTTGGCTTGAAGTGTATGGCGCTTGAGGTTCTGTCCCCCATTTGTGAAGATACTTCAACACAGTCTCGGCACATTCATAAAAAAACCTGATGTTTTTCTGACGTCTCCTCTTTGTCTTTTAAATTCCCTTGACAAAACAGTATTTTCGTTTCTCCTCCTGTTTGCCATTACATAACCATTGTACCTCCTAAATTCCAAAATGCTTTGTGTTGTTGACTTCAAAATAAATATCCATTTTCTCTTAAGTTTTTCAACAATCCCAATCATAATGGTTGTATCCTTGGCTTGTGCCAAGAATGTGATCTAAATCTACAGCTCTTTTATTTAACTTGTCTTAAATCTGGTGTTGTCACTGTGTTAAACACTTGCGTGCGAGTGTCCTACATTGTACGGAGCCAACTGCAGAATCAGCAGGGCCTCCTGTAAGTGGAGAGATTTGAGGGGTCCCTGTTTGGGTGCTGTGTCAGATCAGGCCTTCTATATTTCTTAGTTAATCCATACCACTCTTGTGTGGTAAATCTCATAATCTTTCTCAGCTATATTTAGGAGAATTGTGTCCCAACTAGTTACATAGTCAGAGTCTCCTGTTTTAAGGTCACTGTTTCCAGACAGTACTGGTGATTTGTTTGTGAAAAGACCTGTTTTCAGTGTACAGTGGGCATGAAATCTGCCGCTTGCTTACCTTTGAGTGGCTTTATTGTCATTCTCATTGGTTTGCTTCTTATTCATTAGCTTGTGTGGGCTTTCCTTCTTTCTTGTGTGTTTATCCCTTTTCCTGGAGCATGACCTCATTACTTGTGAACTTCTGCTTACTTTTCAAGCACTACTTTTGTTCGTTTTGGTTAAGCACTTAATGAGAATGCAGGTATTTTCCAACTGTCTCCGTCAAGTACTATTCTTCCTCCCTCCACTGCACTCTGTATTGTTCTCGATCGCCCATGTGCTTCTCTTCTACACAGCACTCCACGTTGCTTTTCTCCACCCAATGTGTTGTTTCAGACAGTGTTGCTTCCCACTCCTTGCTCCTTCTGTGTTCCTTCCCCTATTGATTCCACTCACCCACGCCCTGTATGTTGCTTCCCACAACCTTCTTTAAAAAACACGATCTGATAGAGACTTCTAGCATTAGACTCCTTACCTTAAAATATTTCCTAGGCAGCAGACTGGATCCTGACATTTTTCATAAGCATTACCCCTTTGTGTTGATAGGTGCCGTCATGCGGTCCTGCAGGACATCATTGGCGTCATCCGTGCCATAACTGACATGTGCAAGGCCTATAAAAGCTCCACCCTAGCACGTCATCATTTCTTTTCTTTCTGCCCCAGTCATTGCAGATCTGGAGAAGAGCTACCACAAGGTTTTTTTGGGCTGACCTTTTTTTCAATGTTTAGTCTAGACTCGGTTTTTCAAGACTTTGGCCCTTATTATGACTGCCAGGGCCACAGTGGTGGTTTCACTGCCAACAGGCTGGCAGTGAAGACTGCCACATTATGAGTGTGGCAGGTTGGCCTCTTCCAACCCGCCACATCCCCAATCATACCGCCAGGGCAGTTGGACCCGCCAGGCTGGAGATGAGCATCTCCGACCCGGCGGTCCACAGAAGATCCCAGGTGGTATTTTGAACTGGCTATCCTCCAGGGTTTCCACGGCAGTAGCACCCCCACGAAAACCCTGATGGAAAAGCTACCAGTGACAGGTAATTTTTTCCCTGTCACCAGCAGACAACTCCCCCACCCACAGCAAGCACAATACCAGAACCACCCACCCCACCAGGTACAGCACCCCCACCCCCCTTCCAGGTACAGCGCCCCCACCAGCTACAGCACATTCCCCAACCCCCCCCCTCATCCCCCTCCCCCCCACCTGCATACATGCACATAGACACCCATACGCACCCGGCATACACTCATTCACCAACACTAACATACACACATTCACTCACATTCATCTGTACACGTATTCACTTCAGCATTCATAGACGCATATACACATGCAGACAAACATGCATACACACACTCATACGCAAACGCATACAAATACTCACACAACCCTCCCACCCCCCTCCCCTGTAGAACGCCCGACTTACCTTATCTGGCGAGGAGGTCGTGCAGCAGGGGATGAGCACTTCCACCGCCGGCAGCATTTTGCCATCATGACACCGCCAGGCTGTATTACAGGTCGTAATACAGCTGGTGGAGTCCTTCTGGTGAGACGGGGCCGGTGGTGGAACCGCCCATGTGCCTCCACCCGCCAACACAACTACTGCTGAATTTCCACCCAAAATGTGGTGACAATCCAGCAGTACTCATAATATGGTGGGTGGAAGACCACCAGCAATGGCGGTCTTCTGGCGCCTGCGGCTTTGGCAGTCTTTAAAAAAGACCACCAAAGTCAAAATGAGGGCCTTTGTCTCCAGGTGTGTTGAGGATGCTCACTGGAAAGGCTAGTTGCAAGCCTTGTGGCACCTAGCACTGATAGATTTCAGTAAGGAACCAACATTTGATATACCTCTTGTGCTTATACCACAACCACAGTACCAAGAAGTGCATTGATTGCCACACAATGCACTCCAAGGCCTTTGAGGGAGTGGTCCCTCAAGCTCCTTGCTCGACGTGCGACGTTTACCATCTTGGCTGAGAGAGAAGATCCCAAGATCGGTCACAGAGCCACTCCAAATGCTCTCTATCAAGGTTGTCTGGAAAATTTGGTAAGTCCCACCAACACAAGAAGAGCAAGAAGTCTGAGATCTTCGACTTCTTGTCCTTCAAAGTCATCTGACTAGACAAGGGGGCACCAACACTCAAGGCACAGGTCTGTGTTGGAGCCTGTGTCTGGGCTGTCTCTGCACCTCTCAGAGTTTCCAGGAGCCAAATCAACCCCACAGCCCAACTCCGTAATTTTTATGAGGCCATGTATGCCATATTTGGGCGCACTCCATGCTCAAGAGGAGACTCTACTGGTCAGTGGGTTTGCCCTCAGAGCCAGTCAGCCATGGATGGATCCGGAGCAGCTCCAGTTGAGCCACCTTGACTGTCTTCAGCGCCTGCTCCGGTGCCAACACCTCCGGTGACAGAGCCAGTGCTTTATTCATGTTGTAGGCCGGGATTAGGGGACAAATGGGAAGGGTCTGTAGACCCCTATGGATACTAGTTAGAAGAGAAAGATGTACAACTAGTATGAGGAACTAGTTCATGCCAATGAACTGGACACCTCCCCAGACATTGGCCTGGTCTTTCCCCCTACCGTCTCTCACAATGGTGGTGCGAAAGGCAGCTGAGGTAGTGGACCTTATACTGCCCTCAGTGGCAGTCAACATAAACATCTTAACGGAAATGCTTGAACCTGGAGTGGCCCCCACAGAACCATTACTCCCATCTAATGAAGCCCTTACGGATGTCCTTATCGGGTCCTGGTCCAACTCCAGCACAGGGGCTCCTGTGCATAGAACTATTGCCTGCCTCCCTTCCCCAGGCAACCCCAGTTGCCTCACCCAGCACCCTACCCCTGAGAGGTGGTGTTCTAGACCTCCACCTCCAAAGTTCACCCCAGCACATTCCGTTCCACTCAAAAACATCAGACAGTTGGGTTTTGCAGCTCATCCAAAGAGGCTACTCCCTCCCCTTTGTGACCACCCTCCCATCCATGCCACCTACATACGAGGGCTGACAGAGGACCTTCCGTCATTGCTTCATCAGAAGGTGTTAGCTCACTTGGCCAGAGGGGCTTTAGAGAAAGTGCTGGCATCAGAAGAAGGTTATGTTTGCTATTTCTGCTACTTTCTGGTGCCCTAGAATTCCTGTGTCTTCTTAATCTCTTTCTGAAAAAGAAGAAATTCAAAATGCTCATGCTCGCACAAGTCCTTTCTGCCCTTGACCCAGAAGACTGGATGGTATCACTGGACTTGCAGGATGCTTATTTTTATATCTCCATCCTGCCTGCCCATAGACTACCTGCAGGTTCACTGTAAGCCGAGAGCACTTTCAGTTTGATGTGCTCCCCTTTGGCCTTACCAGTGCCCTTCGGATGTTTATGAAAGTGATGGTGGTAGCTCATCTGCAGAGGTCTGGGGTTCCAGCCTTTCCACCTCGACGATTGGTTGTTAAAGGCAGCCTCGCCCCAGCCAGTTGTCTTTCACTTCCATACTATGGCGAACCTTCTGCACTCACTGGGGTTCACTATTAATGTGCCGAAGTCACACATGGCTCCCTCCCAAACTCTTCTTTTGATCAGAGCTGTTGTTGCTGTTGGAGCAAGTTTGTGGCATGGTGCACAGATAAGCAGGATGGCCCCCTTATCTGCACCCCTTTCTCAAGCTATTCTGTTTACTCTCACTCTGGCCCAGTAGGGCTCTGCTTTGGGCATCTTAAAAGGCTATCTTTCTACCATCTTGACATTTTCACGGTTGCCAGATCATCCATCCCTGTTCAGGTACCTTATTATACATAGGTTTTTGAAAGGTCTAAACATGTTTCTGCCTTCTACGTGCATCATGCCTTAGTGGGACCTCAGTTTAGTCCTAATGTTACTGATGTGTGCTTCTTTAGAGCTATTACACATCTTGCCTAGAAGGCTAGTTGCTTTTAAAACTGCCTTTCTAGTGACAATAACATCTGCCTGGAGTGTCAGTGAGCTACAGACTTTTATCATCTCAACCTTACATACCTTACCCTCTAGCCAGACAAGCTGGTTCTTCGAATGAGAGCCTCCTTCCTACCGAAGGTGATCACCGCCTTTCATATAGGCAAGACCATCACCCTGCCTACTTTTCACGCTCCACCTCAACCCTCTAAAGATGAGGAGAGACTGCATCGGCTGGACCCAAAAAGAGCGTTGTCATTCTACCTTGACTGCACAAAAGAGTGCTGGGTGGATGATCAACTTTGTTTGGGGTACGTCGGGACCAAAAAAGGAAAGGCGGTGCAGAAACAGACCATCTCATGATAGATAGTGCTCTGCATCAACATCTGTTACACATTGACCAAAAAGCAACCTCCTGAAGATTTGCAATCTCAATTTACCAGAGCAAGGCTGCAACCACTGCGTTAGCCCACGGTATTTGGGTCCTACAGTGCTTTCTAGTGTAATCTGTTGCAACCCTACCCCCGGGGAGGTAATGCTGGGGTATCTATTCTAAGATAAGGAGTGTGCGGTTACAAGTCTCTATCAGATGAACAAGTTATTTACCTTCTGTAACTGCTTATCTGGTAGAGACTGTATCTAGCCGCAGATTTCTTACCAATCCACCCATCCTCCTGCTTCATAAACTGATTCAGAGCGATTACCCCTCTCAAGGGCCTAGTTCGATGCGCCCTAGGTCACCCAGTGGTCAGTGTTCATCGTGGGTCTGCTCTTCTGGAGTGGAAAGCCACTGAAAGAATCTGACATTAGCACACTTGGGTGTTAACGATATAGGCACCGCAAACAGCACTTCCCACATTAGGGACACCACACAGAGCAGAACAATTCCAGTGCACAGTGTACTGCTCATGAAAAATTTCCAGATCCAGTTTAACATCTGGAGAATATTCTATGGTAAAGAATCTGTGGCTAGATAGTCTCTACCAGGTAAGGCATTACTGAAGGTAAGCAACTTGTTCTTCATACCTGTTTTTTTCGGATAAGTAAATAAAACAAGGAGCCCATGTTATTTCTAGGCATACACATGCGTGGTGCATATGACTACAAAAAGACATGGCCGGCCACGTCATAGACTTTGTTTTTTTGTTTAACTCTTTAGCCATGCATATAGCATTAGGGGTGATGTACAACATCACTAAAAACCATTAGCAAAGCCAGTATGTCTCAAAGGCGAGATCTGTCAGCTTTGCCAATGCTTGTTGTTGCAGAGTTATATCAAAAATTCTGCTTCTGCCCATTCATTTAATTGCCTCCTCTATTATGTAAGTTCACGTTTTAGCCAATTGTCTTTTGGCCATAGAAGTGCCAAGGTTCATGTTTGTAAACCTAAGAGACTGGTTTAGGGAATGCATAATAATCTACCATTTACCAGTTGTTCAGTGGATGAGTATAACCTCAGGTGTATTGTTTATTTCAAGAACATATGCAGCTAATCTGCATTGTCTGAGTGGCAAATCGGACATACATCAGGGACCTAATGACACAATAGTAGGCAACCAGGTGTCAAATTTGTGTGATGTATTATATGGGATTAACTTGAAACAACCGTTTCTAGGCACTGTTTTGAGGTATTCTATTATTGATTTCCACTTCTATTATCTTCTCCTCCATGTCTGACGTCCAGGTGTTTCTCAATATCTGTAAGTTAATTTTAACTCTGTGCATTAACGTTGTAAAAAGTCTGGTCATTGCCCAACTCCAGCACTGTCTTCCCCTCCTGCATGAGTTGGGGGTGCTTTAATACTGTGTGTCCACACTTTCACAATCATCCTGGCCAGGATGGTGAAAGTTGAGAACTGACCCATAGGAATAAAGCTTGTAGACTTCAATATTGTAACATGTGAAGCGTGTCACTGTCATACAAGTCTCCCACTGTTCTGATACCTGTGGCCATCCACGTAGTCAAGTGTGCCATTCCCATGATCCTTAAAAACTCAGCATACGGCCTTTGGTAGTGCAGGGGTACATGCTACTCTTGTTTTAGATTTTAGTCAAGACTGCAGCAGCAATGTCTCGCAACCTATAGAAGTGTGATACTGATTTGTCCTACAATATTATTCAAGAGAGTCCATGTCAGCAGCAATGTGTTGTCCATCATTGTCTACATGTTGTGGACTTATGAAACAACAAAAAGGAGCCCTACTCCATGGAAAAGTATTGTATCTCCTACAGGGAAAAAGGTTCATGGCTTTTTTTGACCTGTAACCCTCACCCACCATGATTACCCCTTGGTGGCATGCTTCATCATAAGGTCCTTTCCATTCTGGAACGGACGTGCTACTACCATTGAAAGATGTGGTTCCCATTTCCACATTCGCCCATAAGGAGGGGTTCCTAGTCAGCATCATGAAGGTGCAGACCTAAGGAGAGGTTTTTTACCAGCGCCATAAAGGTGCAAAAATCTGAGGTCCTTCCAGCTGGGGAGATACCTTTGGAAACACCGGTGTGGCCCTAAACTTTAGCCTCACTATTGCTTTAAAAAAAAGTTTTTTGCAACAATGTCAGACAAAATAGCTTCTCCAGAGCTTAGTTCTCATATTTTTAATGTGTCCTACCTACTTCATGTAAAACAAGCACATTTATGGCCCCACAGGAATGATTTTTGACAAGGGTACACCCTAGTCTTTTATATATTCATTATGTACCCCGAAAGGGGTGTTGCTCACTCATGAAACCAAAAAAGGTATCTAGCTCAGTGTCGTAGACCAAAACAGAATTGACTGCCCTGTGAAAAGGCCCCACAATATAGTCGCTCAGGCTTGTGTTGAGTCTGAATAGCCAATTCTGTTCTTTTTCCAGGAGTCTTTTTTCACAATTAACCACCTCAGGCCCATGTTCCAGAACCACCCAGTGATAATCCAACACTGCGTTTTTGTTCATTGTAATGGGTGGATATCTTGGTGGTTGCTCTGCCACACCTCAGATTGCTACGATGTTCCCCTATTCTGTTTTTTTACCTTGCGAGTTGTCATCCCCACATAATACAGTCCACAAGGGTAGGTTATTAGGTATACTACTTTTGCTGTGTTACAATTCGTGAAGTTCCTTAGTTCCCATTTGGTGTTGTCACTAAAGGTGATAGTTTTAGTTTTTTTTTTTTTTTCTTTCAAAAAACATATGTTGCATCCCCCACTGGGGTATTGACCTTTTACTTGCAGGAGGGCATGCAGTCCCTGTCTGGTGCTACACAAAGTTTTCTGAGAGTGGGTATGCATAAGTTGGTCCCTCAAACATTTGCCTCGTTTGTGAGAGAACATTGGTTTTGACAAGTTCAGAGGGCCACTGTTTAAGATCGGCCAATGCTTGTTGATGATTTTGCTCACTTTTTCTGTATCGACTTTGAAAGTGATGAAGCAAATAAGTCTCTCATTTTTCTCTTTCCGTGGAGGTTTTTCCAAAACAGCTTCCCTGTTGTTATTCCTGGCCCGCTTGGACCCTATGATGAAGCATGCCCACCAGGGGTAACACTGGTGGGTGAGGGTTACACACCAAAAAACCCAATCACTTTTTTTTAACCTGTAGGATATACAATACTTTTCCACGGAGTAGGACTCTCTTTAGTTGTTTCATAATTCAAGTAAGTAGGTGGACTTGCTCCTCTGGACAACCCACTTACCTACCTCCCCTTTTTTTGCATACATGTTATGGACATCAGCAAACTGGTTTGACAACCTACTTTACCACCTATTGGAGCTATGCAGTCAGATGGTAGTTCTTTAGGTTGGGTGTTCCCACCCCTTATTCAGTGAGTGGTAGTTGTAATTTGACAAGGCACACTTTGTGTCTCTATCCCCCCACATTAAGCCTAAGTACAGTATCTACATCAGATAAAAACAATTTGTGTAGGCTTAACAAGATAGCAGCAAATAGGGGAAAAAAATGCACCAGCAGTATCACCTTGGTGGGAGTGATTCTCACCATCACAGCCAACCTTCTTCCAGAGTGACACAAATGTACAGGCATCCACCATGTTTTTCATGAGGTTCCCATCTAATGTTAGATATTTGAACATTCCATTGAAAACCCATCTCTTCTAGTGATTTTAATGGATACTGGTATTTTCGTTTTACATATGTGTAGCCTGACATATCTTTGAAGGCCTTAAGATCTTCAGTGTGCTTATAGGTATTCCTGTACTTCTCAGTAATAAAGCAATACATATCATTGTACAGGGATAAATGTGCTCGAGTCCTCCTATGAGAATGCTCTGGCGTGCACTTTACCAGCAAATACTACCAATAAGAGTTTGTAAGAAATTGTTATTTTTAGTTGTGCAGTGGGTGAGACATGCGCAAGCAATCATTCCAGAATTTCTAATCTTTGAGGAGCAGTGAATATTTAGGTTCAGTGGCGTGTGTGGCTCTTTATACACATGCGTTGCATAAGTCCACCTACTAGTGTTGAGTCTGGAGTTGTGCAAGTTGTTTTTCTTCAAAGAAGTCCTTTGAGTCACAAGACCGAGTGACTCCTCTCTGTGACATTGCGCATAGACATCGACTCCATTGTTAGATCACTTTTTCTCCTCCGTTGGGTTCGGACGTGTGTGCCTCTGCTCCGTGTTTCAACTCTGTTCGGTACGATTCTTCGGTTCTTAACTGCCCTCAACGGTATTATTTTTTTATTTTTCTTTACATACTTCTGTGCTTCTCTCGATTTTCATCAGTTCGGACTCCTTTGACCAACCTCTCATTGGGGTGCTGCCTGTTTTGGCCTACCTTCCCACATGTCACTGGCTCCACCGAGGTTGCGTTCCAATGGAACATACAACCTTCAGGTTTTGCCCGCGTTGTCTTGCAAAATATTTGCACACATATCAACACCTCATGTGCAGTCAGTGCCTTTCACCCAACCACAAAGAGACTGCAATGCCTGCAAGTCATTCCAATCAAAGAAGACCCTTCAGGACTGTGGAGCTCGTCAGCATGAAATGTCGCAAAAGGCCTTGGACCACACTTTTGACCTCTTTGGCGAGGAACACGCATAAGAAAAACCAACCGCTAAAGAGAAAGAGGACTACTCGATCAAAGATAGCTCCGGTTCTGATGTCAAGATGAGCTTGGAAATGAAGAAAATTCCATCAGTCCAGTGCCTGAGTACTGTGGTCCCTGCTCCATCACCCAAGCCCATCAAAGAAATCTGTGGTTTCCCCAGTCCCATTGTTGGAGGTTACGAGACCACCACTGCCGTCAGGCCTTTTTCGGATCCGAAAGACTGGCTAGGACACCTGGCCTCTGGCCCGGCACCGAAGATTGTTCCGAAGGCCAAGCCTTCGGCATCAACCTTCTCTTTCCTGGACTGAGAACATGCTTTGGCATCGACCCAGCCATCGGTGCCGACCCCATCTCTCTTGGTGCTGATAAAGGTTCACCCATTCAATCGGAAAATTTTGGTTCCGTAACCTGGGGAACTGAAAGACCATGTTTGGCTTCTACATCCCCCATCGAGCTTATACTTGAAAAACTGGACATCCGGCAGAGGAAAATTCAGATTCAAGTGGAAACTGGCTGCATTATTGCTACTCCTTCCTCTCCTCCATCTTTAAGGAGGAAGCTTACTTTTAAGGCGGCACTGGACCTCCCCTTTCTGCCAGGAAGACGACTAAGGTCAAGGCTATCATCCCTGCCTCCCATCCTTCTCCTACACCACCCTCCCTCCACCACCACTTCCATCACCCCTCATTCTCCTCCACCATTCTCACCCACTCACAACCCACTAGACATCTTTCCTCCGGGTTCAACCACAGTCAGACAACAGGGGGGCTAGGAAGGCTATAATGTGATCCTGACCCTTGGAGCATGTATGACACTGATCCCGCCACACCAAACATCCCTGATCTATACCTAGCTCGTCCTTTCCCTCCTGAGGATGCAACTTCCTACCAACAGGTCATTGCTAGGGTGGCAGCCTTTCATAATGTCAAGCTGCGCGAAGAACCCCTAGAACAGGACCTTCTTCTTGACACCCTAGCTTCCACACATAAGGATACCCAGTTTGTACCCTTGCTACCTGGTATGATGAGGCATGCTGATCACATTTTTAAAGATCTAATCTGAGCTAGGGTCATCACCCCATGGCGGACAAAAATCCTGAAGCTGCGCCTTCTGACCTGTTTTTCATCAGGAGTCAAGTACCACCTGACTTAATTGTTGCAACCACTGCATGCAAGAGGGCAAGCAGTCAGGCTACTAGTGATACTCCCCCTCCTAAAAATGTAAGCAAGGAAATTGATGCTGCTGTGAAGAGGGTTGCTGCACACATGGCCAACCATTGGCATATCACCAATTCTCAGGCCCTGTCCGTCTGGTATGATAGTCCATTGGAACGAGATGATGGAGCTCTTGCAGTACCTCCCAGGAGAGCATAGGAAGAGAGGCCAGCAAATTGTCACTGAGGTACAAGTCATCACAAATAATTCCATCTGCTGCGCCCTCAATGCAGCAGATCCTGCTGATAGAGGGAATAATACCAGTGTCTTTCTTAGGAGAAGTGTGGTTAAGGTGTTCTGGTTTCAAACAAGCATGCAGTATTACATATGCCCTTCGATAAAGAGCACCTGTTTGGCCTACAGGTAGATTCTACCCTTGACAAGATGAAAAAGAAAACTGACACCGCTAAGGCAATAGGAACATTGCAAGCTTCCACTCCCAGGGGCTCCTTTCGTCACCCAGGCTACAGAAATAAATATAAAACCACCTCCTCCGATGCCTCCACTTCCCAACAAAAACATTCCCAGACTGCCCACGACAGCGGTTATTATCCGACATGACCATTGTGTGGAGCTCATTACCACACCGTCCAACATACCACCTCGCATTCCCAGGTTATCGGAGGAACATCAAACACTTCTCAAGCAGTAGGTCCAAGTCCGTCCCCTCAAAGGGGCCATAGGATTTGTTCCTATTCAACACCAAGGCTCGGGGGTATAGCCCCTATACTTCCTGATCTCCAAAAAGGAAGAGTCTCTAATCCCGATCTTAGTTCTCAGACCTCTAAACTCTAAGTACATCCTATCAGAACTCTTCCATTCTACAGGATGTCATTCCTCAAGAAGGCGACTAGATGGCAAAACTAGACCTAAAGGACACATATATTCACATACCGATACACTCTGCTCACCACAGTTACTTAAGGTTTGTCGTAGCAGACAAACCGTATCAGTTCAAACTTCCTCCATTCAGGGTGACTTCTGCACCTCGAGTTTTCACAAAACACCTGGCAGTGGTTGCAGCACATTTGTGACGACAAAATGTCCACGTCTTTCTCTACCTGAAAGATTGGCTCATCAAAGCCAGCACACACCAGCAGTGCCAACTCACTCAGATGACAGTAGATCTACTTTACAGACTAGGCTTTACTATCAATATCCCAGAGTCTCACCTTCAACCTCTACAAGTTCAATATTATTTGGGAGCAGTCTTAAATACACAGTTAGGATTAGCCTATTCCAATCTGCTCAAATTCTGAATTTTCAGACAACTATGCCTCAGTTCCAGGCAAACCAAAAACTCACAGTAAAGACGTACATGCATCTGCTAAAAATGTTGGGTTCCGTCATTGCCATAGTTCTCCACTTAAAGTTACACATGCCTCATCTGCAGCAAAGTCTAGCTCGCCAATCGTCTCATTCACAGGGTCACCTGGAAGATCTAATGTTGATAGACCGCCACACTCGCCGTTCTTTGCATTGGTGGAACTCCAACAACCCGTTAAAGGGGCTGCCTTTCTGGACCCTGTTCCTCACATGACTCTCACCACAGACGTGTCACAGGTGGGTTGGGATGCCCACCTACAAGACTTGACAGTAGGAGGTCTTTGGGATGCCAGACACCAATCTCTACACATCAGTCACCTGGAGCTCCAGGCGGTCTCCCTAGCACTCAAACCTTCCTTCCTCACCTATCTCACAAAGTTGTCCTAGTCCGCACAGACAGTTTGACAACCATGTATTATCTACAAAAACAAGGGGGTGAACAGTTTTCACAACTATCACACCTGTCTCAGACCCTATGGAAGTTGGCTCTTCACCACAGTATTCACCTGTTGGCAGAATACCTTCCAGGAACAGACGATGACTTTGCAGACCTGCTGAGCAGGATGCAGCAACAAGTCCACAAATGGGAACTCCACCCACAAGTCCTACTATCATACTCCCCAACAGTGGGGATTCCGTCAGATTGACTTTTTCGCCACAGCAGAAAACTCAAAATGCCCAAACTTTGCCTCCAGGTAGCCGTACTCACTATCCAAGGGCAACGCACTGTGGATGAGTTGGTCAGGGATATTTTCCTACGCTTTCCCACCTCTCCCTGTCGTTCCATTTCTGGTTCGGAAGCTCAGGCAAACATCTCTCACCATGATCCTTGTAGCTCCTACTTGGGCACATCAGCCCTGGTTCATAACACTGCTAGGTCTCTCAGTGGTACTCACGAGAAGCTCCTCAACATCCCGAACCTCCTCACTCAGAATCAAGGACAAATCAGACACTCAGACCTCAAAACTCTCAACCTAGCAATTTGCCTCCTGCAGTCATAGAGTTTGGCTACCTTGACTTAATCATACCACCTCCAAGAGATCTGTTAAATCATTGGAATTACTAGGAGACTGGTATTTTTAACTCACCCAAAACCCCACCACTCCTGTCCCTCCTGTGATTCACATTGATAAGACTACATCAGTGCTCCCACGTATCCCGTAGGTCGTAGCACACCCTCTCCTTATGATGAAGCATGCCACCAAGGGGTAACCCTGGTGGGTGAGGGTTTTTCTAACAGGAAAATCCTTTTTCCTGTCCATCCTGTGGTAGTTCTTTTAGCTGGGCCTGTTTTGTAATGTTTTATAGGCTATAAGGAGGACAGACCCAGCCCCACAACCTCCCTCTCCCTTCTTGTATACCTTGACTTACCACCATAATGTATGGATATCCTCAAGGAAGCACGCAGACCCATGACTAGACCCTGTTATGAGGCAAAACAGAAGCGTTTGTATGCTGTTGTCAGTCCAAGCAAACTAATCCTATGAAAGCCGCAGTGCAAGACATTGTCTGCTGTCTATGTGCTTCATTTACAAAAGGCAATCTTTAGTGTACAATTCCATTTGGTTACATCTTGCTGCAATGGCTTTCTACCCCTAAAATAGACAGCATCTCACTTTTCATAATTCAAGTAATCAAAACCTTCATGGAAGGACTCAAACGAGTTATTCCACCGTGGGTTTCTCCAGCACCCTCTTGGAATCTTAACATTGTTTTCACTAGACTCATGGGCCCCCATTTGCGCCTTTACACTTGGGTCCCCTTCAGTTTCTTTTATGGAAAGTGGCATTCTTAGTTGCCATTAGTGAAGTGTTAGTGAGCTCCTGGCTTTAACCTTAAAAGAGCCATTCTTCCAAATACAGAGACAAAGTGGCTCTTTGCATGAGTCCTAAATTGCTACCGAAGGTAGTCTCACAGTTTCACCTTAATCCTTCAAGCTATCAGTTTATGTCCCTCAACCAGATTGTCCTGAAAAGAGCTCTTCGTTCTCTAGATGTCAAAAGAGCACTCGTGTTCTACATAGATAGAACTAAAAACTAAACAACTCTTTGTAACCTTTTCACCACCTCATAAAGGAAACCCAAAATCCAAATCTGGCATAGCCAGATGGATAGTTAAATGTATTCACACTTGCTACCTTAAGGCCAAAAGACCTTTACCTGTTTCTCCCAGATCACACTCCACTCATAAAAAAGAGCAACTATGGCCTTTTGAGGTAACATTCCCATAGCTGACATATGTAAGGCAACTACGCTGTCTACATCACACACATTCACTAAACATTATTGTGTGGATATTTTAGCACACAAGCAAGCTAACGTAGGTCAGGTAGTGCTATGTACACTATTACAGATCACTGCAACGCCCACAGTTTAGCCATCACTTTGGAGAGGCACTGCTTTATAGTCTATGCAGAGCATGTGTATCTACAGTCAAACATGCCATCAAACGGAATATGTTACTTAACCATGTAGGCATCTGTTTGTGGCACGTAGTGCTGTAGATTCTCATGCACCCTCCCCGGATGCCTGTGGCCATTGGAGTTATATTATATTATACATTTACATTTTTGCATGGTTATCGCATTACTTACACATATTTTACACTCCTTTCTGACCCTCCTGTGGGAAAACAGTCTTAACAATGGAGTCAGTACCCACGCGCAATACCACCATGAGGAGGAGTTACTCGGTCTTGTGTCTTAGAAGAAAAACAACTTGCACAACTCTGGACCCAACACTAGATGGCTGACTTTACTGAGAGCTTGTGAATCTACAAAACTACATGCCACAAATAGATGCTTACAGGGTAACATATCCCTTATGACATCTTCTGCTGTTTTCAGGAGAGACGCACTGTCTCTTTTTGTCGGGGTGCCTGGTACCACCTAGCCAACCCCAACCTTTGCTTTAGTTTCGGCAGTGCAGGGAGCCCTATCCCTCGGTGACCTGCTGCCCCTGCCTGGCCAACACAGAGCTGTGCAGACCCAAGCTGGCCTTCCTTTTCTCCTGCCCGCATTACCAGCACTCTGGTTTTGCAGTCCTCTGTCCCCTCTGGGTAGCCCCTACTCTCCCTTTTAAGTCCATCATAGCATGTATTGATGATGAGCGTCATTATGTGACGATAGCAGGAACACTTGATGCCCATCTTGTCAGTCTAGTGAATGTATATGCTCCGACTGTAAATGATGGGGATTGCCTGGGGGCAATGCTGGGGAAAGTCCACCCCTCCCCCAACAGGGATTATAATGGCTGGAGACTTTAATTGTGTTTTAAATGGTGAGCTGGATAGAACCCCACCCCGCTGAGGGGCCAAACCTAAGTCAGTAGCAGCCCTGAGACTGGTGCAATATAGTTTAGGTCTGATAGACATCTGGAGAAGTCGAAACCTGACAGCTCAGACCTGTTCCTGCTACTCCCTGGCGACAGAAACTTAGTCGCTTGGACTATGTGTACGCACAGGTGTCAGAGGCAGAAAACATTACTGATGCACAATACTTGGCACGTTACTTATCTGACCACTCCTCATTACTTATTTCTTACTCGCAGTCTAGCAAGCACCCTTGGATTCCATTGTGGTGATTGAATGCCCAATCACTTACCGACCCAGTATTTAGAGATCAAATTGCACAAAGCTTACTAATTTACTTTGAACACAACTGGGGGTCCACAAATAGGCGGCCCATGGAATGGAACGCAGTGAATGTGGTAGTGAGAGGGGCCTATATCTCTGCGACACAGGGAATAAGACATGCACTAGAAGAGGACCTATCCACACAAGATAAAGTTATTAATACTTGAGCAGTCCCTCACTGCGGGAAACGCAGAAGTGGCACAATGGAATGCCCAGCGACAGAAAGTGGGGGAGGTGTGGGACAGACTAGATAAGTATATTAGATCAGTCAGTCGTAGGCATTGGTAATTAGAGGGCGACAAATCCAGACGCGTATTAGCGCGTCTTATAAAAGTGGAGACCCAATCCCCTCCAATAATGGAGATTTGCAATGCAAACGGAACCCTTGTGCACACACAACAAGCAATCAACGATACCTATGCAACACATCTGAGAGGGGTCTACGCGGACAAACAAGGAGCCCTTGACGACCAGGAGATAATCATATAGTTGAGGGAAATTACTCTCTTGTGTCTGACCCCAGAGAGCCGCAAGACCCTGGCAGCCCCGGTAAGCAAAGCGGAGCGCCTGGAAGCGATACGGATTCTGAAACCGGCTAAATCTCCTGGGGCCGATGGCCTCTCAGTGGAATTTTACTGCCAATTCCCGAATGTACTGGTAAACAAATTATTTGAGGTTTATGTTGAGGCCCTTATGGTGTTGACCTGCCGCAATCCATGAAAGAGGCTCTTATTGTGGAGATCCCAAAACCTGACAAGGACCCTACTGAACTGGGCTCATATAGGCTCATATCCATGCTGAACGTGAATCTCAAGATACTCAGCCATGTGTTGGCGGCAAAAATGCTCCCCTTTCTTCCACAATTAATACACGAGGACCAATCGAGATTCATACCGCATAGGAATACCCTCCATAATATATGCCGTCTGGCCTATGTGATCCATTCGATGACTGGGGAGGTTAGTGATTATGTGTTGGCCTTCCTTGATACACAGCAGTCATTTGGTATGGTCCGATGGGGCTACGTCTAGCAGGTGCTTGATAAGGTTGTGACTGGGCCCACAATATATTAAATGGATAAAACTGCTCTACACAAATCCACAGGCCAGGATACGCACTGGGCGTACATTCTTGGCTGCTATAGAACTCCAACGGGGTACTCAACAGGGCTGTTCCTTGTTGTCTCTGATCTTTGCTTTGATTGTGGAGCCCATGGCATGTTGTATGAGACGAGAGCTTCAGGGATGGGGGATGGGGGATGTGAGTGGGCCCGATGAAGCACATCATCTCTCTTTATGCAGATGATGCATTGCTTTATCTGCAGAGACCAGCTTAATTAGTCCCATTGGTGCTGACAGAACTAGCGATGTCCACAAGGGTCTCTGGGCTCCGAGTGAATAGGGCAAAATCTCTCCTATTCCCATTAGGGGGCTGACTGGATCCCACTTGGGGTGTCTCCAACAGTTTAGATTATCCTTAGTGGTAGACAAAATAAGATACCTCGGAATGTTCATAATGCTGGCAGAAACCACGTTACGACCTGAACATGGGACGGGTGCTAAGGGGGCTGCGGTAATCCATTCAGTTTTGGAATACATTAAAATTGTCTTTGATGGGTAAGATAGCCCTAATTAAAATGGTGGTGTTGCTGAGATGCCTCTACGTCATGTAAGGCACTTTTTTAGGAGATACTGAGAAAACCTTCTGCGAATTAGACTCGTTCCTGATGGTGGCATTGTGGAATGGCAAAAGGTGTAGAGTGTGTCTTGCCATATTGCAGAGGGAGTGGGAGCAAGGGGGCCTAGAGATCCCGGACCTAGAATTATACTATCTATCATACCATGCATGCCATACATTGGTTAGATACAGACGCTAGCTGGGAGCACTTGAGCAACACAGTCACTGAGGACACTTGATGAGAGGTAGAGCTCTACCGGGCACCTACCCATACCTAATATGCTTAATGGGCAAAATATGGGAAAGGATGGTGCAAACCGTGCTTTAGAGATCGCCTTATGCGTCCGGTCTCGGTACTTAGATCATACCCCACCTTTACGCAGATACAGAAATCAATCTCAGTTGAGAAATGGCAGGAGGGAGGTTGCTTGATGGTATCTGATCTATATCCGGATGGGATATTTATAACACTCCAGTACGCAATAGAATCCTTTGCACTGGGCAATGGACAGTTTCTCCAAAACGCCAAAATTGCAGCCACGGCAAGAGAGTTGTGGCCGACGTTCCCAGAAGCCCCGGATCCTACTCGCACAATACTCTGCATGTTGTCAATAGAAGGGGAATGTAGGCTGGTGACTCATATGTATCGTGCATTACGAACTGATAGACCAGTCAAACAACTGAAAGTAGCGGAAAAATGGGTGGCCCTTAGTGATGAACTGCTCTCCCCGGATGATTGGTCTCAAACCAATGCAGAGGTCCGGAGAGTGTCAGTCTACGCTAGATTCAAGCAAATACAAAACAATGTCATCCATATGACTTATCTCTCTCCTAAAAGACTCTACACAGTTTACCAGGCACAGGACCCCAGGTGTCCCAAATGCCTGGCCCTAGAGGCCGACTTTATGGACTTGATTTGGCAGTGCCCGGTGATAAAGAAGTATTGGGGTGAAGTAGTGGGGCAGATTAAGAAAACCACTGAGTGGGATATCCCCCTGACCGTCAATAGCTGTCTCCTGGAATTACTGTCTTGTGACCAGAAGCAACAGTTTAGCAGGCTATTTGCAGTTTTGAGCTTCACAGTGGCTAGGTGAAGAATTGCGATACGTTGCACTAGGCCCCAACTAAAGAGAGCTGGGTGAGAGACCTGCAAGAGTGGGTGAGTGTGGAGGAGGACCAAATTAGACGAACGAGGAAAGCTGCAAAATTTCCTGAAGTGTTGCTTGCATGGGGACTGACAATACAAGAACTGCTGGGTTTGGATTTTGATGGGCAAACTGTGCCAAGGTGCATGCAGACTCCTAATGTAGAGGATGGGGGGGGGAGAACCTGATCTGATACAAACCCAAAGTGTCTGTGTATCAACTGGACTAGCACATTTATTGGACTTCAGGGGTTTATGAGCCAGCCAGATGGTGAAATGCTTTCAGGAGAGAAGGGTCCCGGCATGGAGGAAGAGGGTACAGGGGAGGGGGGATGGGATGAGTTGGGGATTTTGTTTTTGTATTTGTATTGTGATACTGCAGCAAATGCCAGCCAATGGCTGGGCAGAACATATTGTCAAGATGTTTCACTGGAACAGTTTTTTCTGAGTAACGTTTGCTCGTGGATAAAAAAACCTAATAAACAACTGTTTAAAAAAACAAGTTTCTTAAGGAGGGATTATTGTTACCAGGCTATGTGACTTTTCTCTTGGTGATGTACTCTTTAAAGGCGAGGTTGGTCTTGTGGGTGAACCAAAGCAACTTGTTGCCAGCCTGGGGGGAAGCAAGGTTTGACTTGCTGATTAATTGTTGCTATTAGTGGACAGGAGGAATTATCTCTTGTCCAGGTTGAGTTCTACATAGGCTCAGGACATCAGTTCTTAATGGGATTCACACAGGTTTTGAGTTTGATGGATGTGGTGGACCTCTTCCTGATCTCTCACTAAGTTTCATTTCTAGGAAGTCTGCTGGTTTGAGGTTGGGTTAACATGTAAATTCTGTGTCCTTACATAATCTGTAGCTTCCTGGGATATTGCAGCTACACTGGGATTGATGGCACGAAGTTCCTCACTAATACTCTTGTAGATCTTGGGATGTCCTCTGTCTCATGCAGCTCATATTGGGAAAAATTAGAATCTTGGAGCCTCATAAGTCAAACTCTTGCAGCAGCATGGTAATTACTTCTGTTTGCTTGGCACCCTAAATCCATAAAGCTTTTTCCCTTCCTGAAGAATCCTTTTGTGGCATCACTATTAATATCTTCATACTGAGGTATACCTGCTTAGTTTTTCTGAGCCTGGGTTTCCAGAAACACCACTTTTGTCTTACGATTCTAAAATTACCTTTGAAGTTATATCCTCTCAACAAAATAGAACCGGAGTCATATTCCATTATTCCTAGCTGAAGTATTCAGGCGACCGGCCTGCTTTGAACACTCTAATTTTTTCAAAATAAACACTTCGGACCCCAAGGACACTCATTCAAGAGCATCAAGGGGGTGCCGAGAGGCGGGGCTGGGACAGGCGGTAGCTCGCCTGGCGGAAGACCGCCAGCTCAATCCCAAGATCAAACTACGAGCTTTTTACCTGCAGTAATTTTAATATACACTATTGGAACTGGAATTGCCACAGCTACTGGCACCAGACTTGCCCTCCAATGGAGCCTCGTTAAAGGATTTAAAGTGTACTCATTCCAGTAATAGGGCCTCGAAAGAGTCCTGTATTGTTATTTTGCGTCAATACCTCCCCGAGTCGGGAGTGGGTAATTTGCATGCCTACTGCCTTCCTTGGACGTGGTAGCTGTTTCTCACGCTCCCTCTCCAGAATCGAACCCTGATTCCCCGTTACCCGTGGTCACTATGGTAGGCACCGAAAGTACCATTGAAAGTTGATAGGACAGACATCTGAATGTATCGTCGCTGTCACTGGGACGTGCGATCGGCCCAAGGTTGTCTAGAGTCACCAAAGCGGCTGGGTGAGCCCGATTGGTCTTGGTCTGATAAATGCACGCATCCCAGGAGGTCAGCGCTCATCGACATGCATTAGCTCTCGAAGTACCACAGTTATCCAAGTAACAGATGGAGCGATCAGAGGAACCATAACTGATTTAATGAGCCATTCGCAGTTTCACTGTACCGGCCGTGTGTACTTACACATGCATTGGCTTAATCTTTGAGACCAGCATATGATACTGGCAGGATCAACCAGGTATATCATCTCAACATTTGTCAAGGACATTCTGTGATCTATGCTACCAGTAGTAGCAGTCAGGGTTTTCATTAGCTCCCGTGAAAAGGTGGGTTATATTAACTTCCCATGGGTTTTGATCACTTTCCAGCTCAGATGGTTGACACCAGGGGTGTGGAATTTATTAAAATATCTACTTGTCCAGGGGACAGGTTGCTTCTCAAATCTACTTGTCCTGTAAAAAGATCTACTTGTCCCTTTGGTGCCATTTAGTGTGGCGACAAATTATGGCAGCAATTAATAGCCTCTCTGATTATGCCAGGGCTACTACCATAGTAGGGCTTAAATACTTGGAGTTTCAATCCCTACTGTAGAAATTTCCTTATTTTTCCACCTTTCTGCAGATCTGCATACTGGGGCTGGAGGAAGCAGTAAGCAATAGTTCCAGGGCTGGAATGCCTTTGAGTCTGCAAACCTACTAACCTGCATGTTTTAAAGATTTTTAGCAGCTTCTCTCTAATATTTTCCCATAATAAGAAAGGTTGGACATTTACTCCTGACAATGGCAGAATTAGAACTTCTTCCAGGGTTGGGAAGAAAGTGGCTGGAGGGAAAATGAACTTGCAAATGCTCAATAGATTTTCACATGAGCAAATCTACACATCGTATTTACCCACGCTAAAATACACTTCACAAATATTTTATAGGGGTATGACATATACCATGGGTGCACTTTTGTGACTTTCTTTAAGAATTTGGGGCCACAAGTAGGTAGGTTCAGATTTGTGACCTGCAAATTGCGAGTCGCAAATCCGAATGTAGGATGGTGTCCTTGACACCATCTGTGATTCGCAAGGGCTTCGCAAATGCCCACATCATGAATAATCATGAGGTGGGTCGCAATTTGCGACCCCCTCACGAATGGTGGCCTGCTGGAGACAGCAGACCACCATGTCTGTGACTGCTTTTCAATAAAGCATTTTTTTTTTAATGCAGCCCGTTTTCCTTAAAGGAAAAAGAGATGCATAACAAAAACGAAAAATGAAACGTTTTCGTTTCATTTTTTCAGAGCAGGCAGTGGTCCACAGGACCACTGCTTGCCCTGAAAAAATGTTTACAGTGACATTCACAATGGGAAAGGGGTCCCATGGGGATCCCTTCCCTTTTGCGAAAGTGTTAGCACCCATTTGAAATGGGTGCAAACTGCGATTGGTTTGCGCCCGCGTTCGCGGTCACAAAACAATCCTACATTGCACTGCAAGTTGCAATTAGGAAGGGAACACCCCTTACTAATTGCGAGTCACAAACCCGTTTTGTGATTCGGTAACCAGGTTACTGAATCACAAAACTGGGTTTGTGCATCGCAATGTGCTTTTTGCATGTCGCAAACAGCGAAAGTCGCTGTTTGCGACATGCAAAAAGCTACCTAAATGTGGGTCTTGGTCCCTAATTAGGTCTGGTGTTAACAAAGACATTTTGTTTTTATTAAACTTCTATTTCTCTCTCTTTCGGCTGGCTTTACTGTGAGTGATCGCATTCTGCTCTTCCACAAGGAGCATATTGCCACACAAAGTAGTTTTGTTCAGTGTCAGGAACTACAGTGGCAATCAGTGACATAATGAAACTGGAGGGTGCCCCTTTGCAAAGAACATGGAGGAGCCCCCTCTCCAGACTCACTCAGGGCAGGTGCTGTGCTGACGGGGCCCCCTGGAGGGTGGCTGCGGGGCCTTTGTTATGCCGCTGGTGGCAACGTGTGCTTTAAGAGTTCAAAAACTTTTTGGGGGGGGTTTGCCAATGTTTGTTACAATGTTGAGGGCCTGGTAGCTCCCACAACAATAAAGTGTTACAAAAGCCATGTCAAAACAAGACACGCATTGATGAAACTAAAAGACTTATAAAAATATGTCAGATCAGTTGGTTTTGTCAGTGTTTGTTTATTTTCATGCTTCCCATAATCGTGTTGAAAATGGTTACACTGATTTTCCATTAGAAATATTTTTGGGAAATACTAGCATGCATCAACACATTTTACTAAATGACACTTCATTTGCATATAATCAGAGAGCATTCTGGGAGCATTATACTTAGCCTCTTAGCCTAAACTTTTCAAACATGTGTGTACACGTTTTTCTTTTTTGTACTGGAACCAACGTCAGTAGTGAAGTGTGACCTTAAAACATTTATTTACAGCACGCACCCTAATAATGAAGGCTTTCAAATAATGAACCATAAATACAAGTTCGAACAGCATTATCCTTTGGAAACACATTACCTCAACTGCAGAGAGTTCAACTCTCTGTAAACAGGCAGCCAAAGGGTTTGTGCTGCAGGGGGTTGGGCCTACTTGTCCCAAGGACAAAGTAAACATAAAAACTTGTTGCCCTTGACCTCAAACAAGATGTCTCTGGCGATAGGAATTCCACATCCCTGGACACACACTGAATGTCTCAGGCAGAAGTACTATTTATCTTTGGGAGTCTTTACTTTTCTGTTCTTTTCTGGCAGCAGGATTAAACATCACTCTTACAAATCTGCTCTTCACTAACCCTCTGTTCTCCCCATAATGGGCTTCCTCCAGCACTGCTTAATGATCTCCTGACTTTCAGATGTGTTCATGCACCTGGGGCAAGCCACAGCAATGTCTGTCCCACACTGCTTCATGATCACTGCAGCGGGCAGGCGAATCCTGCACACCTTTTGCTACACAAGGTATTACTGTTTAGAGAAAGCTCTTGAGTGTTGGTTCATCGCTGGCCTTCATTAGAATCCAAAGGAGGGTCCCGCAATCTCTGTCTCAGCATCTCTGGAGCTGCTTTCCTTTCTGCAGTAGCCATGGGAGCTACATTCTGCACTGAATGCTGGGCTCCATCTTGGATTGTACGGGAAAGCATCTGGTTCCTAAGTGTTGCCAGTTCACAGAATGTGATCCAAGCTATTCCACTCTAGGTTTCAGTGCAGAAATTAACTATGTCCCTGGTGATCACATGCCCCTCACAGCAACACTTGGGCTTGGAAAGACAGCTGAGACAGAGCCCCTCAAACATATAAATGCTTCCCCTCCCCAAATGTTTCCCTTTAAATTGACAGTATCTTACAAATGTTTGTTGGACAGCATTATTTTGTTTATCAGTTGGTTTGTTATATTCTGATTAGCAGTTGAAACAAACATTTTAATTCCTGTATATGGCTTTATTTGAAGTATGTTGAGTTAAATGGCAGTAGATTATTTTACGTTGACAGTATGTTTATTGTTCTTCAGACAGACTTTGAATAGTCTCGTACATCATTTCTAATATTCTACTCAGGTTTTAAAAAATATTGATTGTCTTGCAGGATGTTGCAGGAGCACTGTCAGTGGAAGAGATGACCGAACTGCTCAGTCTACACAAACTTTGTTGTGGTCGCAGCTGGTATATTCAAGGGTGTGATGCCCGAAGTGGCATGGGACTCTATGAAGGGCTCGACTGGCTCTCGAGACAACTTGTGGCTGCAGGAGTCCTTGATGTTGCTTAATTTAATAAATCTCTGTAAAACTCATGTATATAATTAGCAATTTAGAAAATATCTGTCGATCTGTAACTGTTATTAGCATGTAACACAATATTTGGCTCATACTGGTTCTAACAATGCAATAATATAATTTACAGGACAGCAGATTAATAACCACCCTTCGGTTTTGAGATTAGGTTTTGTTACAGTATATAACATTTTTCCCTTCCTGTTGTTCTATGGTGATTAACATTGTATTGTGGTCCAAGGTGCATGCTTTCCTAAGAGTAAGCATTATGTATGTGGCATAACCTGCTTGTGTGTCTGGAAGTCAGGCAGTGTATGATACATTGGGGAATGTTGAGAAGCGCAAGGTGCAGCCAAGTGCCTAAAAGCCCCCAAACAATTTTAGATGAATGCGCAGCAAAGTATACTGCACTTTCAATCCATGGTAAAAGTATGAAAACTTAGCTTTAATAGCAAGAAATGTAAACTTTAAGTTTATTTCCAGTGTAAAATGTTCTGTATCATCAAAACCCACTGCAATGGTTATTATACAATACCTGTAACATCTGTTCCAAATCCCAAACCTGGAGTGTAGATATGTATTGTTTATATAGATCAATTTGTTTACACTAAGGTTACAGTATTCACTTTTTTCATTTAGAATAGTTTTTTGTTTGCAGTTTTATAGCTGGTTTTGTTAGTGTGTTTTGTCTGTATGGATATATTTGTCAAAAGCTCTTACAACTTATGTTTGCAGTTCAGCATGCTACCTAGGAAACTAAATTGCTAAAGTGTTTGTTGACTCTTAAGGTCCATCTGCAGGCTTTATATCTAAATCTTTTCGTACAGGAGATGAGACAGGCCATATTGAGATAGTCCAGTAAGAGAGTCCAAATGGATCTTCCTTCAAGGAAAAAAGAGACAACTTGACTCTTGAATTGGTTATTTTTGGAGCCCTCACATAATATAAATAGGTCCCCTGAAACGATGATTGGTTAAACCATCCCTTTTTCTTCTTTTACTCTTCCTTTTGCTTTGTTAAGCAGTTCAAGTATTTGGTTGGCAATTTTTAGTCAGAAATCTTAAATCAGTTCCCTGTGAAGAATGTGTAGCACTTCATCTGAACAGCTAATAGTTCCTTCAGTCATTGTTATCAATTTCATCATTATGGAAAAGGAGAAATCTTAATTCAGCGATAAAAGAGATGCAAAGGTGCTGTTTTTTAAATAATGTATTGGTTTGATTTGTTACGCATACATTTTACTTATCAAAACATGCGTGAACAGTACTGCAAGCTTTGAGAAAATGAAGATGAACTTGGTAGAAGAAGACTTGATTTCCTCTTTATTCCATTGTGAGAGATTACACGTCAGTGTGTATCACATATCCTTTGCTGTTTTATATTCTGCTTTTAAAACTGGCATCTTATTCTGTGTTTCCATAATCAAAGTAGTAATCCTACGAACAGTGCTCCTTGTCTTTTAAAAATAATATATCAGGTGTTATCCATCCCAACATATTACTGGTTATGTTGCAAGAGTAGTGAACTTGAAGGTAAAAAAAAAACATCTGGCCAAATTCTGACTCGAGGTTACCAAGAGACAATATCAAAACAAAGAGAATCTCTTCATTGCATCACTGTCTGCAATACTTGCTGACGGCAGATTGGACTGAGGGAAAGAGGAATCCAAATCATCATGAGCTTTACGGGCCGACTTTAATATTTATTTTTTTATTTGGGTATTCCGCTTGCCCAAGTGTAATGCGTACCACCCATCTAAGAGATTTTCAAGGTAACTTGCTACAACATAGAATATACATCATGGGAATGTGCAATTAAATAATAGAAACCTGCAACTTATGCTTTCTAGAATGCATCTGCCTACTGTAATATACCAGCAGCCAGCTAAAATAAAAGGAATTGAGTATAACTTACTTTTATACACTTTAATACAAAGAGTTAAGCGCTTTCCCAAAGGACTTTAAATGGTTTGTAGAAGAGAAACGAAAAGTGATTTTCTGCAGTAGCAAAACAGCAATGTTGGATGTTCAGGGAAGAAAGTGAAGCCTCCGTTTGGAAACATTATTTTTTTTCTTTTCCCTAGATATTAGGAACATGATGTATTGTCTTCTGGATACCTGTCCTTCTCCTTGTATATTCACAACACAGCAAGGATTGTCCTTCTTCACACAGCAGTGTACTTACTGATCACTATAGCCTTTGGATCACTACATGTGGGAAACTTTCATATGTAGTAGATCACGTGGTATGGTTTATTAGCTGTCAGCCTTTTTGGAATCAGTGTATAACACTGTATTTTTTGTGCCTGGGTTATGTTACCAGTTCTGTAGCTCTGCTTCACATGCTTTAAGAAGGTGTCTTCTGAGTGTGGCTCTAAATGTTCAGGGCACAAGGTTCAAGGTAGAAGGACACTGTCAGATATGCTTCTCTCTTTATGCTCTTGCCTAAAGGATCTGCGGAAGGCTCTGCGGAGCAAAATGGGAAGTTTGAAATATGAAGTTGTAATTGGGAGGTTTATGTGCTACCTAACTTATAACCCTTGACAACAGTAAGGTAACATTTTAGATAATTTAAACCGCTTTAACCGTGTTAACAGACTCTATGGGAAATGGTAATACATGGTCCTGCAATTAGTCTAACATGAGGTATTTATTGTGGGATTCTTTCACACAACCTTAGAATGTATTTGTGAATTCGGGCCTTTGATAGAATATAACACTTTCTTTTTGTTCTTCAAATGCAAAGCTAAAATGTGTAACTTTTGTGAGATATGTTGGTCTGAAATGTTACTTGAACCTGCCATTTGTTTTGCTAAAACGGGACCGCAAAAAACGTGAGCATGATGATTTTTGGAAAAGCGTATTATAAACATGACATACATGTTTTTATCTGAACTCAAAGAACTGTCAGTGTGTTTGGATACAAGTAACCTTGTTTCAGCTTGTGAATCATTTCATATTTTACTGAAGTTACTGTGAAACTGGATCATTACCTGAATTGTAGGCGCTTATTTATAAGGTACTCCTAGGTTTTATTTCTGTACCAAGTTAACAACTCACTATACGAAGCTTGCTTCGGTAGTAAATTAAAAGCTTAATTAACTACTTTATAGTGTTCTTGTTTTCAGTGTTGTGCATTAATTTCACCCAAAGTGTACATCTAGTGTCCGGAGGGGTATATACACTTTCTATCAACTAAAGCACATTCTTGGAAACCAACACTTCCATTCTGTTCGGGCCGAGTAGTTAGCTGCAGAGTGAAGAAAATAGTGGAATACAAGGACTATGGAAATGAGCTAGAGCAAGGCATCTCCACCTTCCTCAAAAGCGATTGCATCACTACAGGCCCTACTTTGACTGCGCTCCTAAACACAATGGAGGCAATTTCATCAGCCATCCGCTTTCAATCAGACAAACAGGAATTTCAAGTGGATCTTCTCAACACACTTGCCATCTATGTATCCGGCATTAATAGTAAATACCAGTCACTTGATGATTTGATTCACAGGGCCCAGGGCTTGTTAAAAACAGTGTAACCACTGTCAATGTTCTTCTTTGTTACACAAGTTACAGACTTTACCATGCATCTTGTCCAAAATCTTGGTAGAAGTTGAAACACAAGTCAAAACCCAATCGTATTGCACACCCGGGGAACCTGGGATAATTGGTAATGAAACATCAAATCAAACACTAGCCTCTGTGGCTCCACCCAAGTCACCCTGATCACCTTTAAGTGCAAATCTTGAGCGTATCCTCCTGAGTTAAGGGGACACAAAGACAGATAAACCTCAAAGACTCACTGCACAACAACAAACAGAAACCATTATTCCTAACCAGGAGGAGACCATTATCAAAGGAGCCCTCCAAACCAAAAGAGAAATTAAAAGGGCCAGGAAAGCGCAGAATAAACATAACGTGCAACAACAGCATAGCATTTGCCATCTTTTTTCCTGTAGAAAAGGGGCAGTGATAATACAACAACATACAATACCCATGAGCAAAAAGGAATCTTTTGCATAAACTGGGGCGGAAACAACACAGCAGTAGTTATTAAGCACAAATAGCCACAGGTCAAAGTCAAAGCATGGTGTACAATAAATCATCTGGTGAGAACCGAGGGCCCATAAAGTTAGCCCCAGAACAAACAGGTCCATGGCAGGAGTGCTCCCAGACTCCTGACTCCCTGAGAGAGAATACTCTCACCCCAGAATCAATCAATCAACACGATTTATAGAGCGCAGCTAATCACCCGTAAGGGTATCCAGATGCTGAGAACATAGCTGCTAAGGGGTTACTTTGCACAGGCAGGTCTTGAGTCCTTTCCTGAATTCTAGAAGAGAGGATGAGGTCTGTAGGTGAAGGGAGAGGCGGTTCCAGGATTTTGCCGTGAGCTAGGAGAAGGAGCATCTTCCACTGTTGCTTCGAGGATGTGGGTTCTGTGTGGGAGGGATAGGGAAGCAGAGTGCAGGTGTCTGGAAGGTTGGTAGAAGTTTAGGCGATGGTTAGTGAATGCTGTTCCTTGATTGTGAAGGGCCTTGCACCTGCGGAAGTTGGCCTTCATGGTGGAGGGGGTCCTCTGATGGTACAGGATGAGCTGGGTGTCATCTGTGTAGGATATGATATTCATTCCGTGGGTTCTGATGATGTTGGCCAATGGGGTCATGTAATAGAGTGTCAGTCTGAGGAACGATCCTTGAGGGACCCCGCAGTTGATGTTCTTGGGTTCTGAGGTGAAAGGTTGTAGGCAGATTTGCTGGGTTCTTCCAGTGAGGAAGAATGCAATCCATTTGAGGGCGTCTCCTTGCATTCTGATGCGATGAAGCCTCTTGATAAGGGTTTGGTGGGATACGGTGTTGAATGCTGCTGAGAGGTCAAGGAGGATCAGGGCCCTGTTTTTCCCCAGTCGAAGAAGGTTCTGATGTAGTCAGTGGCAGCGATCAGGGTCCAGAAGATAATTGATCTCCATCTGTTCTGTGAGTTGGCGGTTAATAGCCTTTTTGAGGACTTTATGGGAGAGGGGCGCAGAGAGGTGGGACTGTAGTTCTGGAGTTTGCAGGGGTCGGCAGAAGGTCTCTTGAGAAGGCGTTTAACTCTTTATGTTTTCATACTTCGGGGAAGGTCGCCCTGGTTATGGATGAGTTGAAGATGGCAGCAAGCTTGCTGCTGATCATCTTGCTCCCAAAGTTGAAAATGTGGTAGGGACAGGGGTCCGTGGATGCTCCTGAGTGGACAGATTTCATGAAAGCTGCAGTGTTTTCTGTGGTGAGCTGATCTCAGGCGGTCAGTAGGTGGTCTGAGACAGCATCTGGGTTTGCATCCATGGGAGCGAGGAGGCTAAGAGTGTTTGTGAAGGTGGGTTGGGGTTCAAAGCTTTTGCAGATGGTGGAGATCTTTTTGTGGAAGTAGTCTGCCAGGCTGTCCTATAGTTCATGAGAAGGGGTGATAATGTTTTTGGTTGCTGAGGGGTTGGAGAACTCTCTGATGATGTTAAAGAGTTCTTTGCTGTGGTTAGAGCTGGCTTCGATGCGGTCGGCCAGGGCGCTCCTCTTCATCTCTTTCTGTAGTTGGTGGTATTGTTTGAGGGACGATTTGAAGGTGGCTCGATCTGTAGACTCCTTGCTATTCTATTCACCAATTTTATAGAGTACATGGCTACCGTAATCTCTGATTTCCCAGTGCTAATGAAACAGGTTTGAGTGAGTGAATAAACAAACTAAAAAGATTAAGGAAAGAGACATGTCTTTAGTTTTTTTCTGAAAGTCATAAAATTGCCCTCACTTCTGAGGCTAGTAGGCAGAGCGTTCCAGAGGTTGGGTGCAAGGTAGGTTAAGAATCTACCTCCTCTCCTAGCTCTCTTGATTCTAGGTTTGAGTATTAGCTGAAGGTTAATAAATGAATAACCACATGACCTGAATTGTGCTTTTCCTGATGTATCAAACATAGTGCCTTAAATTGCACACTGCAACTCATAGGCAGCCAATGAAGAGTTTTGAGCGCCGCACTTGCACATTCTTTTTTCTGGATACCTAGCAGTATCTGGGCAGCAGTGTTCTGAACAGTGTCAGATGTTTTTTAATCACTGACTTTGGAGTGTCTAGATAAAATGAATTGCCATAGTCCAGGTGGGACAAAATCAACCCTTGAATCACAATTCTACGTCACTCTATCAAGAACCATTTCAGAACCTTTCTCAAGGCTCTCAAGTGCCCAAAACATCTTCCAGCTACCTTTTTTGCTTGGGAGGCCATGGTAAGCAGATTGTCCAGGATCATCCCTAGACTGGACTGGATGATCTCCCAAAGGAGAAGGCCAGATGATCTGATCCCAGAGTGTTGGCTTGTTCCCCAATACGAAAACGTTGTTTTTTTCACATTTCAACTTCAGGCAACTGACTGCCATCCATTCAGAGACCTTTACTAAACAGCTGTTGAGTCTCACTGAAGTAGAGTCCATGTCTAGTGACAATCAGCTGGGCATTGTCCGCAGGAGATACCATTTTAAAACCAAGGGAGCAGATGATATCCACTAATGGACATAAATAATAAAAAGCACAGGGTTCAAAGACAAGCCTTGCGGAACTCCACAGTTCAGCTGATGACTGGACAAAATGAAAGGTCCCTCACTAACCTGAAATGAGGTAAGCCACCTGGGGGCCTTCCCTGTAATGACAGCCTCTTCCAGTCGGTGTAGAAGAATGGGGTAAGAGACCATATCAAAGGCGGCACTCGGGTCCAGGAGGATCAGTACTGCTGATCCACCCTGGTCCATAATCATTTTAAGATCCTCTGTGGCCCTCAAAAGAGCTGTTTTGTTTTGGTGCTACAGCCAGCAAAGAAACCATTCTGAGTAGGATGAAGAATGTTGCTGGTTTACAGATAATCTGTGGTGTACCTATTAATTATTATTATTTTTAATTTTACTGACACCTGGTAATAAATAAGTCTACCATTACTTATCTCAGGATCTAGATTCAGTTTCTTTAGTAATGGACGGATGATAGCATGTTTCCATTCCCCTGGAACACTGCAGTTCTTCAGTTAAAGATTATACAAATCGGTTAGGGCAGTGAGCAACACATTGCTCCCCCTCAGCAGGATGTCATTTGCAGCTGGATCAAGCGGTGAGCCTGATTTAATTGAGGTTGCCACAGCCATAACCTCCTCTGTGGTCAGTTGCAGGAACTCAGAGTACTGATTTGTTGTTATTGGTTCTTAGATTATTATCTAGATTATCCATATAGTCTTGTGAGCCTGAGAAGGTGTTATAAATATCCTTCACTTTCCCTAGGAAGTAATTTGCAAGAAACGGTGTTCTATTGATGCGATATGCCCTGTTCCTGGTATGTCATAGTTTAGAAAGGAATTCACTATTTTATAAATCTCTCTTGAGGAGTTGGCTTATTGGTGGATCCTTCCTGCCAGATTGTTCGCACAGGCTCTCTTAATGTCTTGATATTTTTTCAGAGTTGCTTTGTGAATCTGTTTACTTGTATCATCGTATTTAACTCTCCATTTCCTTTCATATTTTTTGCATTCTTTTTTTAGTTGCCTTAGCTCTTGCTAATACTAAGGGGCTAGTGCCCAATTTCCTTTCTAGTCGCTTGAAGTTGCGTTTCGTCGTTTTCAGTTCCGTGGTGCACCAACTGGCCTGTTTAGTGGGTGTCCTGAGTATAAAGGACTTGTGGGGTGGGGAGGACAACTCTGTTGGCGCAATCTTGATCCAGGCAGAGATATTCTTGACAGCCTGTTCTGGGTTGGTGGCAGTGTCAGGATGGGAAGTGTTGAGGGCGTCAGTCCATTGACTATCTGATACTTTGTTCCAGCTGCGGTTTGAGGTCCTCCAGGAATAGTTCCAAGCTGGGATCCTCACGTTGTTCTGTCAAGAGCACCCCTCTGTATTCTCGACTTTTACCTGAAGTTGGGCTACCTCTTGTTGGAGGGCTCAGATCACTGTTTCCTTACCTTTAAATAAGGACCCCAGATCTCCTAGGCCTGCTTTTTCTCGTCCACTCTCTCTGCTGTTTTTTATGGTCTCTTCACAGGAGCCTAAGGTCTAGGACTACTGCGTCAATTTTGTTCCCAAATGTGAGCTTTGTATTTTTTATGGCAGCTGTGTGGGTTTCCTGACCATATGTGTCCTCTGGCAGAGTCCGTCCCCTGCTCTTTTGGGGGGCCCTGGGGTTTTGTTGTCATGCCCATCTTCAGCAGTTCGGGACGGCCATCCCTGCCCGGCCTCTCCAGCGCCCGGGCAATATTTTGGGAGAGGTCGTTTGCAGTGCATGGAGCCTTGTGGCGATTGTCTCTCGTGATAGCACTGCCTACCTCAGGGAAAGTGCAAACCCACACCCCAGGGCTTCCCCCCAACTGGCCCCTGGCCTGGCCATCAATGAGCTGCTGAGTTACAGGGCGAGTCCCAGCAGGATGGCAGCCTATGCCCTCTCTGGCACAAGCACCCTCGGTTTACCTTCAGATCCCTTGGTCTAGGGTCAGTGTGCCTCTGTTGCTGCTTCTGCAATCACTGGTTGCTCCCCCTCTTGTGCAGGACTCCTTCTTAGATGACGGGGCAATCCTGCTTCCTCCTTCCTTCAGCAAGCCAAACTGTACTGGTGGCGGTGCCCTGTGGTGCATCGCTGCAGAGTGAAGATTGGCTCAGGTTGCCCGGTGTCAGATTAATGAAGGAGGGCAATGAGAGGTGAGGTGGGCTGCTACAGCAGCAAGCCAAGAGACTGGAGCAGCTAGGAAGGCCTTGCAGAAAAGTGTTGACCTTCACAAATATATTTCTCCCATTGAATTCTATTGAAACAGAGGCAATTTCAGACGGGAGATGACCTAAATAAAGCCATTTTTGGTTTACAAAATGCACCTAAGTCGGGTATATTGGCATGTATACTTAGTTGCCTAGGCCCCTCTCAAGTGTAATTATGATGTAGCAACGTGAGACTGCCCCTGTGAGGTGCTGGCTTGACCTGGGGAGACTGAGCAGATGAGG
This sequence comes from Pleurodeles waltl, assembly GCF_031143425.1. Classification (NCBI taxonomy): domain Eukaryota; kingdom Metazoa; phylum Chordata; class Amphibia; order Caudata; family Salamandridae; genus Pleurodeles; species Pleurodeles waltl. Next base: position 363,591,235 of record NC_090436.1, on the reverse strand, counting down.
GAGTGAAAAGGCACAGCAAGCCGTCATTAGCTGCTGAAAACAGGGCTGAGCCAGGCACCAGAGGACATTGCGGCGAGGAACATTGTTTGTAACGTTTGGAAGATAGCAGCTAGCGGTGCAGCCCTCAATTTCATAAATAGGAGGGACAAACCTATCAGGCTCACAACTTGATTCCTATTAGACCTGCTGTTAATACAGGATGTAAACGCAGAGTCGGGCCCATACTTATATGGGGACTCTACTGACACTCACAATACAACTATGCTATGTGCTGGCTCTGGCAGCCCAGAGGGGCATACTTGCTGTGAGGGAAGAACCCAGGATGTCCTACGGTTGAAGAAGAGATGGGGTTGAACGAGGGCAAAGGGTGGATGTAAACAGCAGAGGGCCAATTTCACTATGAAAGAAGGTGGATGAAGGTTTGCTTTAAAATGGGGCTCTCTAGAGCAGCCAAGGGCAGGAACCTTGGTAGCTGGTCAGAACTGGCTAGTTCTCCAATGCACGAAGCGGAGAACCCTGCCTGATAAGACCATCACACACCTCAGGCCCTTAACAAAAAACAAAAAAAAACAGTGTCTCAGACTTTGGAGGCCAATAATAAGTCATGCAAAACACTGGAGTGCAAAATTGACAAAGTTGCTCTGGACTTAGGGGTACTTGATAACCACTGAAAGTCAGCAGCCAGGGCAAGGACACTGAGTCCAACAACATGAAGTAGGTGCACCCTCTGGTAGTACGACTGCGGTCAAGTGAAGGTGAAGGATGCCGATGGAGCCACCAGAATAACATTGGACTGGTGTGTTTACCTGAAAAAATGACGGGGGCAAGTATGGTGGCCTTCTTGGAGGAGTGGCTGGTGAGAGAGGTAGCCCCAAAGGGGCTTTTGCCATTCTTCACTGGAAAGGGTGCACCAGGTACCAGCAAGACCCCCGCTGCCTGGAACACAACTGTGGCCAGTGGTGCACCTGCTTCACTTCAGAGATGGACACATCATTTTGCAGCACTCCCAGGTTGCTTCCAGTTCAATAACACTACAGTCACAACTTTCACAGGCAACACGTAGAGATGCAGAGAGCTTTAAGAGAGATATTTGAGAGATAATCTCCTGTTCCCAACCAGGCAAGTCATAATGAATGCTAATGCTGTGTTTTCTGAAAAGGTTGTTGGCGCTTGGGAGTGGTTAGAGGCACACACGTGGGAACACATGCACCGGCATGGAACAGGCCACCACTTCCAAAGCGCAAATGACAAGACCACTTGACATTAAAAAGCCACCCAGAGACCAGGCTATCAAGGAGAGGAAGCAATAGAAATAGCTAATTTTTTTTGTATTTTGTCACAACTCGTGTCAAGTGGCCATACATCAGCATTGAACTTGGATAATACTGATTTGGAGACTGCACAGGAGGAACCTTAGACACCACCCTGAATTACGCCGTTCACTACCAGTGACTTTGAGATCTATGGGCGGTTATCAAGAAGATGGTGAAAGAGATAATATGCTTGACCAGATAAACTGTTGCTAAAGTAAATGACAGATTATGCAGGTGTGGTAGTGCCGGGGGCCCTTGCCCTTCATGACGTGTCAAGAATCCTGTTTGGTTGGGAGGAGTGGTCGTAGTCAGTAGTGCTGCACTGTTCTAGACTGCCCACCCTCACAACTCACTTGACATTAGAGCAAGGGGGTCCATGATAAGTTTAAGATTTCTATTTCTGCCTCATTTGTTTTTTTGGGGGGATAGATCGCTGTTGCCACACTGACCATTGAGGGTTAGATAGGCAGCACAGTAGTACATAGTTTAAGCCTCATAGCTGCATCACTTGGTATGCAGATGTGTGCCCTTGACCCCTAGGAGCGTGATGGAGGGGAAAAAATGGGATGCATCAACCTGATGGCAGCTAGTTCATCTAAATACATGGTTATTACTTGGAACGTGAGGGTTATGGGATCAGCAAACAAGAGATATAAAGTACTCTCTTACCTAAGGTGGAGGAGGGTGAACGTGTTGCTATTACAAGAGACCCACTTAACTTTGGGAGGAGTGACTAACTTGCATAGGCGTTTGAGGGGCCAGGTTCATGCTACTGCTAGGACCATTCATTTGGATCAGGCGTGGGGGTCCCCTTAGATTTGATAACGGTGCACATTGATAGGGAAGGGTGATAAGTCTTACTGCAGATCAGACTTAATGTTAACTTTGTGTTGATAGGAAGCATGTATTCCCCTAATACTGATCAGATGCAGTTCTTCTAATCTATAACCCCAATTCTGCCTCAAGATACTTCGGTCCCGATGTTGCTAGGAGGAGATTATAACAATAGAAATTGTGGGCTTAGACAGGTCAGTTCCTCCTCTAGCTGACTTCCACATGGCGGTATGCTTTCAGGGCTGGGTGGATCACTGGGGTCTAATAGATGTCTGGCAGGTGCAAAGTAAGAGCAGATGTGAATATTCGTTCTACTCACCTTTTCATGATTTTAATGTTAGACTGGATTAATGGATGTGCACTTCAGCAATCATGATTTTAATGTTGGACTGGATAAGTGGATGTGCACTCCAGCAATGAGAACCTGCACACATAGAATATCTGGTCCTCACGCTATCAGACCACAACGCTCTACTTTTGGAAGTGACTGACGTAGAGTCTCACCCTCCAACTTTTTAGACAATGTTTAGGGATCCCCAGGGTGAGGTGATCAGGGAATTACTTTTTTTTTTTCGTAAGGCTGCTTTTATTGTTTTACAATAACAACAACAACTGCCAAGCCATGGGAAGAGGAGAAAGAGAAAAGCCCCCCAATCTGGTGAAGTTAACAATCATATTACAGGACTCGAGGACTGCATGTACATTGCATAGGAGTTAGCCAAATTAATACAGACCAACATTTGCATGTAGAACATACAGTTTTACTTTTTAAGAGTGCGGAGGGGCAAAGTATTGGACACATTCATGGGGTGGGGCAAGTCACACATTCTGGTGGTAAGGGGAAGGGTGGTTGCAGTGGTTCTAAATATAAAACAGAGCACACCAAGAAGTAGTCCAAAATAGTTCATCCAAGTTGAATTAACTGAAAGTCCAAAGACACGTAGTAGGTTGTAATACAGCTTACAGCCGACACCTGTTTCGTCACATTGACTTTATCAAGGCTAATGTGGAAATCATCAGCAATAACGTCCAGTAGTTCAGGACAAAGTACGTGTTTGCAACAACTGTTTTCAGCAGTTGTATATGCCAAATGGGGCAATATTACTCCGTAGAGGACCGTTGCAGTCGAAGATAATTTCAAATTAGGTCATTAGGAGTGATGCCCATGATAAACCTGTTTGTTCGTTGTCTATACTGTTGCAGCGTCCGGTTCACATCGTTCAGAAATGAGTATTGCGAGTAGACTCTAGCCCTGCAATGTAAAGTAATTACATAAAACTGATAGCTTGACGGAAAAGAAAGCAGAACAAGCAAAGGAAAAGAAAAGAAAAGGAAAGAATGAGAGTGAGAGTCAAAAGAATTGTATATGGTAGTTCCAACCCCACAGGTGATTCTTATTTTCATGCAGGAAAACCTACATCATGGGAAAATATCCAAGAGTTGTGTGTGCATGCACATGGTCATGCATTATTAGTTATCTAGTGTCTTCACTAATCACGTAACTTATAGCTCCTCAATGCCACATCAAAGAGCATTTCAAGGTGACTTGAACTTATGTATCCAGTGATCTAGTGAAAACTGAAAAATATCGATCCTAAGTGCTGCTAGCCAATTCCATTGTGATGTTCCCCTACGCCATGAGAAAAGATATATATATATATATAATACACATCTCTTACTACTATATGGGGGACAAGTAGGGCTCCAAAAACCCTCTCACAGTAATAGGCTCCTTCTTCAATCATCGTCTTATAAAAGAGAATCCTTGTATGAATGGAAAACATATTAAAAAAAGATCTTTTTGATCAGGCGCAATGTGAATTTAAAAGCCATGATTAAAGATACAAACGGCCTCGATCAGTGAACAGAGACTCAAGAATAGCTTTCTGCACATCCTAGGATTTATTTACCTGTTAGTTTCCAACGAGTAGTTTCGGAGGATGCAGAGTCTCTCAGATAACCGTAATGGTGGTCCTTTCATAGATGGCATGCACAGACCAGAAAAAAACGGCATGCCGCTCGAAATGAAACGTTGTAAGGACACCAAAAACTCGCGTTATAACCCAGAAGTACTTGCGGTTCTGAGCGGAACAATAGTTTAATAGGTGACGGACTTCGCAAAAATTAGTTCACAGACAAAGATTAGCGGTCGCCATGTTAGTATGTTAATATTTTGGAAGCCAACAAGGATGGGAGCCAGGATCCTGTTTGAGTTTGACACTCTGAACATTTATTTATGTAACAGAAAAACTTTGCACAGCGTGAACGAGAACAAAGATCATCAATCACCATGTGAGAGTATTAATTTCAACAAACAGCAAAACGGAAGATGGTACCTCTTACTGAATAATAATTATCATATGGGATAATGTCCCACAATGACAAGATTAAAACAGATTGTAAAGTAAGACAACGGGAAAGGTATCATTAATAGTGTACAGAATCGTACTCTACGAAAAATCGACCCATCAATGGCGACAATATGCGCCATATTGGGGGAGCTCCTAGATGGGTAAAACAAAACACCATATCCTGCTGCAGAAGAATCATAAAAAGAACATCTACAGACAGACGTAAATACCTACAAGATGAAAAAGAACATATGGCATGGATACATATAATAACTAGATCTCAAGTAAGTCAGAACTTCACAACTGTCAACAAAATAAATCTCCATCACAAGATAGAGAAAGATATAAATCTAACAAAAGGTCATGAATATACATTGCAATATTCTCTTGGCGGAGTGAGAATGAGAAGGACCAACTTGTGTATCAAAGGAACGCATTCTCCCAAGTAATTTTATCATTAAGTCCTTGATACACTGTGTCTAAGAAATAAATCCAAAAGACTTCCCTTTTCCTTCTATATTTGTCAATATCTCCATGGGATGCTACAGTTCTCTCAAGAATGGTCCATTTCAATTCAACTTCCTGATGGCCCTTCTCTACACAGTGATCACCTAAAGGAGCTTGAAGTCTCCTATTTTTGATTGCTGACTTATGTTCGCTGAAGCGTACTCTAAATTGTCTTCCTGTCTCCCCCACATAGCCTAAATGTCAAGGACATAATACAATATATGACATTAGAACTTTGACAATTAGTCATGGTCCTTGTTAGAAATGGGGTCTTTGGTTGACAGTCAGGTTACCCCCTGTTCAAGCAAGGACCCTCACTCTAGTTAGGATAAAAGAGAATCACCCTCAGCTAACCCCTGCTTACCCCCTTGGTAGCTTGGCAGAGCAGTAGGCTTAACCTCAGAGTGCTGGGCGTAAAGTATTTGTACCAACACACACAGTAACTTAATGAAAACACTACAAAATGACACAACACCAGTTTAGAAAAATAGGAAATATTTATCTAGACAAAACAAGACCAAAACGACAAAAATCCAACATACACAAGTCAAGTTATGATTTTTTAAAGGTTTAAAATAAAAAGAGTCTTTAGGTAGTTGTAACACCACACTAGCGCTGCTAGCGTGAAAATGTACCTGGTTTGCGTCAAAAATAACCCCGCACGGGCGGTGTGCGTCGAAAGTAACCCTGCACGGCTGTGTGCGTCGAAAACAACTCGGCACGGCGGTGCGCGTTGAAAAAGCCAGCCACACGACGATCCGAAAGTCCCGCGGCGCAGGGTGCGATCTCTCAGCCTCCGTCAGCGATGCTGCGCGTCGTTTCTCCTGCTCCGGGCGTCGGTTTTTCGGTCGCGTTTCCTGCGGCGTCGTTTCTCAGCTGCGGAACCGGCGTCGCGTCGTTTTCTCAGCCGCGATCGGATTCGCGTCGATCTTTTCTCCGCACGGTGCTCGGTGCGTGTATTTTTGTCCTTAGGCTGCCAGCCTCTCCTTTCAGGGTCCCAGGAACTGGAAGGGCACCACAGAGCAGAGTAGGGGTCTCTCCAGAGACTCCAGGTGCTGGCAGGAAGAAGTCTTTGCTATCCCTGAGACTTCAACAACAGGAGGCAAGCTCTACATCAAGCCCTTGGAGATTTCTTCTTCAAGATGGAAGGCACACAAAGTCCAGTCTTTGCCCTCTTACTCTGGCAGAAGCAGCACTGCAGGAAAGCTCCACAAAGCACAGTCACAGGCAGGGCAGCACGTTTTCCTCAGCTATCAGCTCTTCTCCAGGCAGAGGTTCCCCTTGGTTCCAGAAGTGTTTCTAAAGTTTGTAAGTTTGGGTGCCCTTCTTATACCCATTTTAGTCTTTGAAGTCACCTTCCTTCAAAGGGGACTCACACCTTCTTGTGAAATCCTGCCTTGCCCAGGCAAGGCCTCAGACACACACCAGGGGGCTGGAGACAGCATTGTCAGAGGCAGGCACTGTCCTTTCAGATGAGAGTGACCACTCCACCCCTCCCTCCTAGCAGAGATGGCTAATCAGGAAATGCAGATCACACCCCAGCTCCCTTTGTGTCACTGTCTGGTGTGAGGTGAAAAACAACCCAACTGTCAAACTGACCCAGACAGGGAATCCACAAACAAGGCAGAGTCACAGAATGGTTTAAGCAAGAAAATGCTCACTTTCTAAAAGTGGCATTTTCAAACGCACAATCTCAAAATCAACTTTACTAAAAGATGTATTTTTAAATTGTGAGTTCAGGGATCCCAAACTCCACCGGTCCATCTACTCTCTAGGGGAATCTACACTTTAATCATATTTAAAGGTAGCCCCCATATTATCCTATGAGAGAGAGACAGACCTTGCAACAGTGAAAACGAAATTGGCAGTATTTCACTGTCAGGACATATAAACCACATTACTATATGTCCTACCTTATCCATACACTGCACCCTGCCCTTGGGGCTACCTAGGGCCTACCTTAGGGGTGCCTTACATGTAAGGAAAGGGAAGGTTTAGGCCTGGCAAGTGGGTACACTTGCCAAGTCGAATTTACAGTGTAAAAATACACATACAGACACTGCAGTGGCAGGTCTGAGACATGATTACAGAGCTACTTATGTGGGTGGCACAACCAGTGCTGCAGGCCCACTAGTAGCATTTAATTTACAGGCCCTGGCACCTCTAGTGCACCTTACTAGGGACTTACTAGTAAATCAAATATGCCAATCATGGATAAACCACTTACATACAATTTAAACAGGAGAGCATATGCACTTTAGCACTGGTTAGCAGTGGTAAAGTGCTCAGAGTTGAAAAGCCAACAGCAACATGTCAGAAAAATATAGGAGGCAGGAGGCAAAAAAGTCTGGGGATGACCCTGCATAAGCAAAAGTCCAACACGACCCCCTACCAGCCTAAAGCCAGGGGAGAACAATCAATACCTTGATGTACTTCCCTGATTGGGGCGATAGAACAAGGACCCAGGCCCACAACAGCAGGGGCATGTTCCAGTTCTACGCCTTCCTGACTCCAGTTGGATCCCTCTGTCCATACTCTCAGGGCCCACTAAGCTAACCCATGGGGAACCCTTCTCCACATCTACAGACACCATCTGTGCAACACCTAACTTTACTTTGCTCACAGATGTATTGCAATGGGCAGATAGTACCACCAGGGCCAACACAGTGGTGTTGCCCACTCCACCCCTGGGGTGTGACTCTCGTCCTTCCCCCCCCAGGGGCAACTCTGTCCACCAGGACAGCAAGCCACAGTGGCCCCAGACAACTGTCAGGGATGAGAGCCCGACCTCAGGCCACTCTAACCACTGTGACTGTGGAGAGTGGGGGGTGGTAGCCCCAGGTGCCTGGCACCCTTTGACCACTCTCTCTTCCACCAGGTCAGGGATGACAACCTGACCCTGGTCCTCCCCTCTGGGGCTCTGTACCCTCCCTGCAGAAGCGGCACCCCCAGAGTCAAAAACTGTCAGGGTGCTTGTAGAAGCAGTCCTGCACAATTCTTCCATCAGTGCAGGGATGTTAACCTGCAACTGATCCTCCAACCTGGGGTCTGTACCTTCAGGTTGGACCAGGGCCAGGGGTGAGGCTTCCCTCCCCCTGCCCTCTCTTCTGGGGTCCTGAACCACCCAACTAGGAGTGGCCCCCCCAGAAGACAACATGGCAGGGGCACTGTTAGCAGTAGCCCCTTCCTCCAGGTCAGGGGGGACACCCTTAACCTGGCCTCCCAATCCAGGGTCTGTACCCACAGACTGGATCACTGCCTGGCAAACCAGGACTTCCTGGGGGGCATACCTACCCCCTACCAGGTCAGAGTTTACCCTCTGAACCTGGTCATTCAACCTAGGGTCACCACCCTGCGGTTGAACCACTGCCTGGCACACCAGGACTTCCTTGGGAGCACACTTACCCCCCATCAGGTCAGAGTTTACCCCCTGAACCTGATCATTCAACCCCGAGTCACCACCCTGCGGTTGAACCATTGCCTGGCACACCAGGACTTCCAGGGGGGCACACTTACCCCCCTCAAGGGACACACTGTCCCGAAGGGCCACACAAGAGTTTGGCTGGCGCAGGTCTCCTGACCTCTGCCCATCTGACAGAGTCTGGATTCCCCCCAACCCAGAAATGGTCTCACCAAGGTCATTCATGGGGGGCTCTGCTCTCAGAGCTGACCCCTGACCCTCCAGGTTCTCCACTGGGGTCCGCAACCCCCTCTCAACCCTCTGTCTGGACTTCTGCACCCCCTCACTAGGAGTGGTACTGCCAGACACCAGAACTGGTGGGACGCTGGCTACAGCCGCCCCCCCAAGTTCTCCTGACACTGTGGGGTCTTCCTCAACAGATGGCCCTATGGTACAGGCTAGGCTCCCCTCCTGGTGTTCCCGCAGGGAACCCTCCAGGACCTGGGACCGGATCTCGGGCACCTTGGGCCTCAACCCATCCCCATTCCCTCTCCTCTGAGACTGGACATGGGGTCCCTCACCCATCCCACTACACTGGGACCTACCTGGGACACTACAATCCTTCCCTACCTCACCTGGTTGGGAACTACCTAGACCACTCCTCTCAGGAGCACCCCCAAATGCCTCCATTGTAAGCTCCCTGGGGTCAGAGAACTCACACTCCACCTGGTGTTGGCATAGCTCTGGAAAATAAGGACTAGACATATGCTCTCCAGCAATTACATCACTCAGCCCCTCACATGAATTAACCAAAGTACCCTTCACCCAACCATCCAGTGACTCTGCTTTGAACAAGCACCCCACATCACCCTCCTGAGACTGGTGAGACAGTACCTGACTGTCCCTGACACTCAACCCACACTCTTCTGGGATGTCTTCACACTCCATAACCAGGACTTCTACCTGGGGGGAACCCCTCTCCCTGTCACTCTCAACTAGAGTCAGTAGAGTGTCCCTCCCACCAGTAGGAATATGACTCCCCATGCCAGTTCCCCAATCTACCTCAGAGACCCTGTGCATCACTGGAGCTACCTCATACCCCTGAACCTCCTGGCGTGTGTTAACTCCCTCCTTCAAGTAGGGCACCACCTCTCTGGGCATGTGCACTTCTTCAGCAGTACTGGATACAAGATTTTTGCTGCCACCATCTGAACTGGATTCAGCCCTCATGGCCTCCAGCTTCAGCTCTTCACAGCTCAGCTCTTGAGCTGCAATCCTTTCTTTTTCCAGGACTAAGGCTCTCTGCTCCTCAGCCCTCTCAAGCTCTGCATCTAGCTCTTCCAGACTCCGGATTCGAGCTAGGAGCCAATCATCTCTTTCTGTTCCCTCCTCAGAGCCACTGCCCTCCTCTTCGGAGTAGTCCTCCTCCTCAGAGTCATTTGGTGGTGTTGCCTGACAACGTTTCAATTCATACTGAAACAGGGCTGACTCAAGATCCTCCCTTCTGGATTTCTTGTTCACAGCCAGTCCCCTTTCCATGCAGAATGCTTTAAGCTGCCACTTTTTATACATAAATAGGTGCCAGAAATTGACTTCCATTCTGCAAAGGCTTCACAACCAAAAACCAAAGTCCAAAAATATTAGCAATACTTCCAGGAGGACATCAGAGAACAAAAAGCAGAATCACAAGACAAGTAGTATGTGGTCACGTAATGGTCTGAGATCAAAACAGTAGTGTACACTTAATTACTGTATGTCAAGTACAAATACAAGTCCAAATCCCGACCGCTGGTCACCAATGTTAGAAATGGGGTCTTTGGTTGACAGTCAGGTTACCCCCTGTTCAAGCAAGGACCCTCACTCTAGTTAGGATAAAAGAGAATCACCCTCAGCTAACCCCTGCTTACCCCCTTGGTAGCTTGGCAGAGCAGTAGGCTTAACCTCAGAGTGCTGGGCGTAAAGTATTTGTACCAACACACACAGTAACTTAATGAAAACACTACAAAATGACACAACACCAGTTTAGAAAAATAGGAAATATTTATCTAGACAAAACAAGACCAAAACGACAAAAATCCAACATACACAAGTCAAGTTATGATTTTTTAAAGGTTTAAAATAAAAAGAGTCTTTAGGTAGTTGTAACACCACACTAGCGCTGCTAGCGTGAAAATGTACCTGGTTTGCGTCAAAAATAACCCCGCACGGGCGGTGTGCGTCGAAAGTAACCCTGCACGGCTGTGTGCGTCGAAAACAACTCGGCACGGCGGTGCGCGTTGAAAAAGCCAGCCACACGACGATCCGAAAGTCCCGCGGCGCAGGGTGCGATCTCTCAGCCTCCGTCAGCGATGCTGCGCGTCGTTTCTCCTGCTCCGGGCGTCGGTTTTTCGGTCGCGTTTCCTGCGGCGTCGTTTCTCAGCTGCGGAACCGGCGTCGCGTCGTTTTCTCAGCCGCGATCGGATTCGCGTCGATCTTTTCTCCGCACGGTGCTCGGTGCGTGTATTTTTGTCCTTAGGCTGCCAGCCTCTCCTTTCAGGGTCCCAGGAACTGGAAGGGCACCACAGAGCAGAGTAGGGGTCTCTCCAGAGACTCCAGGTGCTGGCAGGAAGAAGTCTTTGCTATCCCTGAGACTTCAACAACAGGAGGCAAGCTCTACATCAAGCCCTTGGAGATTTCTTCTTCAAGATGGAAGGCACACAAAGTCCAGTCTTTGCCCTCTTACTCTGGCAGAAGCAGCACTGCAGGAAAGCTCCACAAAGCACAGTCACAGGCAGGGCAGCACGTTTTCCTCAGCTATCAGCTCTTCTCCAGGCAGAGGTTCCCCTTGGTTCCAGAAGTGTTTCTAAAGTTTGTAAGTTTGGGTGCCCTTCTTATACCCATTTTAGTCTTTGAAGTCACCTTCCTTCAAAGGGGACTCACACCTTCTTGTGAAATCCTGCCTTGCCCAGGCAAGGCCTCAGACACACACCAGGGGGCTGGAGACAGCATTGTCAGAGGCAGGCACAGTCCTTTCAGATGAGAGTGACCACTCCACCCCTCCCTCCTAGCAGAGATGGCTAATCAGGAAATGCAGATCACACCCCAGCTCCCTTTGTGTCACTGTCTGGTGTGAGGTGAAAAACAACCCAACTGTCAAACTGACCCAGACAGGGAATCCACAAACAAGGCAGAGTCACAGAATGGTTTAAGCAAGAAAATGCTCACTTTCTAAAAGTGGCATTTTCAAACGCACAATCTCAAAATCAACTTTACTAAAAGATGTATTTTTAAATTGTGAGTTCAGGGATCCCAAACTCCACCGGTCCATCTACTCTCTAGGGGAATCTACACTTTAATCATATTTAAAGGTAGCCCCCATATTATCCTATGAGAGAGAGACAGACCTTGCAACAGTGAAAACGAAATTGGCAGTATTTCACTGTCAGGACATATAAACCACATTACTATATGTCCTACCTTATCCATACACTGCACCCTGCCCTTGGGGCTACCTAGGGCCTACCTTAGGGGTGCCTTACATGTAAGGAAAGGGAAGGTTTAGGCCTGGCAAGTGGGTACACTTGCCAAGTCGAATTTACAGTGTAAAAATACACATACAGACACTGCAGTGGCAGGTCTGAGACATGATTACAGAGCTACTTATGTGGGTGGCACAACCAGTGCTGCAGGCCCACTAGTAGCATTTGATTTACAGGCCCTGGCACCTCTAGTGCACCTTACTAGGGACTTACTAGTAAATCAAATATGCCAATCATGGATAAACCACTTACATACAATTTAAACAGGAGAGCATATGCACTTTAGCACTGGTTAGCAGTGGTAAAGTGCTCAGAGTTGAAAAGCCAACAGCAACATGTCAGAAAAATATAGGAGGCAGGAGGCAAAAAAGTCTGGGGATGACCCTGCATAAGCAAAAGTCCAACAGTCCTTAAATGAACAGTTTTCTTATTGTACTGAAAAGTGTCCGATACCATGGCTTGGGCACAGGCGATGGTTGCCTAGAACAGGATTGGTTCCTGTTATACTTTTCTGAGTAAATCCATTATCTCTCATGATTCTAGCTTGAACCAATTTGTCTCACAGATTTGAGTTTCTCTTAAAAGCAAACATAGGTCTAGGGAGAGGGGCATAATCATCATTGGTGTTCAATATATTCCAATGTGTATTAGTGATTCCCTGTATTTTGTTGTTAATATTGGAATGTCTGACAACGCACACCATTCTAGATTGTTCCTTTTTTTGGTGTGGTTCCAATAGGGTGTCGCGATCATAATATTTAGCCTTTCTGTAGGCATCCCGATTACTCTATATGGACAGCCTCTCTGTAGAAATTTCTCCTTTAATGTCGTGGCATTTCTTTCATCTTCAGTTATGTTACTACAGTTCCTCTGTATCCTGAGGAACTGACTAAACGGGATGCTCTGTCGTTGGCATCTAGGGTGGTAACAATAGCTTGTTCCTGGCTGTAGGTTTTGTATACAGAGTCACTTGAAGATGTCCCAGTTCCTCAAAAATGAGAATGTCTAGGAATTCTACCTTCTGATTATTGACAGTAGGGGTGAATTTAAGATTGTTGTCGCATAAGTTAAGCCACTCAACAAATTCCTGAAGATGATCTCTGTTAGCCTCCAGATGAAGAAAATATAATCAATGCAACGCCCCCAATATTTAACATTCTCAAAGAATGGAGCAATTTAATTGTATATGTACTTCCTTTCGAAAAGACCCATGTAAATATTTGCCACATTTGGAGCACATGCAGCTCCCATGCTTACTCCTTTGATTTGTCTATATATGTCTCCATCAAATTCAAAGAAGTTGTCCTCTAAAACTGTTTTGAGACAACTCATAATGAAAGCAACAGGGACATCGGCAGACTCTTCCATCAACAAATGTTGTACCGCATTATAGGCTTCTTTTTGGGGAATGTTAGTATACAACGCCTCAATGTGACCAAAATCCAATGTGATCAAAAATCCTATATGAGAGTTGAATTTGAGTCCCTCTATTTTTACTATCATTTGTCCTATATCCTTGATATAAGAAGAAATTTAGCAGTCAAGGGTTTAAGAAAAGAATCAATGTATTTAGACAGTGGTTCCGTAGTCGAACCAATAGTAGAAACAGTAGGTCTAAGGGGAGTATTATTCATCTACTTATGTGTCTTAGGTACCCCATATATTATGGGTAGTTTGGGATTGCTCGCCTTAAGGAAATCAGCCTCAGATGTAGATATAGTGCCATTCTAAATGCCCCATTCACAGATGGTCAGAAGTTTGGAGCAAATAAGTGCACTAGGATTACTTCTCACTCTTTGACAGTGTTCTGGAACTGAGAGCATAGATTTCATTTTTTTGTTTATATAGCTCAGTATCCAACAGAACAATACCCCCACTTTTACCACACGGTTTGACTGTGATATATTTGTTTTGTTGAAGATCTCTCATGGCTTTTCTTTGCTCTTGGGTGAGATTAGGGGCCGGGGCTGCAACATATCTAAATACGTGATTGATTCTGTTGAAAACTATCTTCTCAAAAACACCTACTTCAGGGCCTATTTGGTCTAGATTCAGAGTGAACATGGACGGAGGTTTAAACTCCACAGTGTTCCATTCTGTAATGATCTCCCTATTTTGAAAGAATTTTTTAAGTCTAACTTTACGGAAAAAAGGCCTGCATATCCTTCATAAGTTCAAACTTATTTATCCTCTGACTAGGAACAAATGTACGTCCTTTGCCTAGGAGATCCAAAGTGGCCTGTTCTAATTGAAAGTTAGTCAAATTAAAAATAGGGAGAGCCTTCTCCGTATTTATGTTTTCCAATATTGTTGTCTCCTTGTTTGTAGAAACTGATGCGATTGATCCATCTGATAATTCAATCTTCCTCGCCTTCAGTTCAGTGTTTGTCCCCAGGGGCTGTTCCAGCTCCCTTGATTGTCTGAAAAAAGCGCTAGTTTTTATTGTTTTATCGTTTGTAAGATCTTGCCTATTAGATCCTCTCTCGCCATCAGATTCAGAGCTGCCTGAGAACGTAACTCTCTGTTTTTTTGTATGAGGTAGTGTTAGTATTAGGTCCTGTGGTTAATTCTTCTGAATAGAAATTTTCTTTCAAATAGGGATAAACTCTTATTTTGTGAAAAAAGTCGTAAATCTTTTCTGAGTTTATCTGTCTTCCTTTTTATCAGGTGTTCTTGGTATGTTTCTATCTCCGCATCTACCTTTTCTAGTGCTCTCTTTGCCTCCTCCAATGTTTGTTTTGTTAAATCTTTGTTTCTAGGGCAGTAATTTCACTCTCAAGGAGACTTATCATTTTTCTCGCTGTCTTTATAATCAGAATCATCCAGTCCCTTGAGCAATGATTGGCTATAAGAGACCATTTTTCCAGGAATTTACGAATTTCTGCAAAAAGCCCAGGAATGTTCTTGATCCGAAGGCCCCTAGGGATCATACACTTAATGTATTGGAGGGAGGGACAAATATGCCTCGTGTAGGTAATTGAATTGGAATCTAGGATTACGTGAGACTTCTTTCACTTGTTGAAGAATTCGCGTCCATACTTTCAGAGTCAAAGGCTGTCAGAGAGCCACATTCCAATGGTTGAGCCCACCTTCCACATTTGTGAGGGCACCTGTGATTAAGGTTTTGTATAATAATGAGATAGCTCATTTCTGACCAGCCCCTAATAACAAAACGTAGATGATGGCTGATTGTGGTGTTTCTGCAGCGCCAGCACCCCGGTGTTAGGCACCAGTTGGTGAATGGCGTAGTATGTTAGGAAATGCCCTGGACCCATGGAGTAGATGACCATAATTTCTGCGTAAGACTCTTCATTAAAAAAGTTCCCCCCAGAGTCACCAACTCTGCCGCAGTCCAAGGGGTTATGTTGTGGCGCACAGTCAATGCATGGTTGTCTGGTATATCAGCCATGGGGATCAGGGGAGAGTAAAGTAGGATGGGGGATTTGCCCTGTACAAACCAGCGCCAGCATGCTCTGGCCATCATCTTAAAATTAGGCCCCTTCATCGGGGGACATGTGGTCTGACAGCCAGGTATACACACTGCTCGTGCCTAGTCTCGCACTTATTGTCATTCTTTCTGTACTGGGAGACTCACAGAGCCAACGTAAGGGCCATTATAATTGTGCTGCAGCATAATATACCTCACAGTTTGGCGTACCTAGGCCTTTCTCTAGGAGCGGACATTGTGTTATAGCCAGGGCCACACAACAATGCTTTTTCACCCCAGAGCAAATCCAATCAGAGACCATTCAGTTCTCTGAAGATACTGGAGAGTACCAGCATCTTAGCTATCGCCACACATCCCAGTGTGAGAGCAGGGAGCACCAGAAGGGGAGCGATCCACGGATATAGCGGAGACCGTGGCTTAGGTTGTCCTCCCTAAGGGCATCATTGGAGTGATCTATCTGTATCCCCAGATAGATTAATCGCAAGGTATACTTCTGACAACTCAGGAACAACGTGCTATGTCAACACAAAATGGGAGGTGTTCAAGTAGTGGTGAAGGTTTATTGCATAGGCCTATCCGTAGGGGTCCAGTAGTTGATTGTAGTTGTGACATCTGTGCAATGGAAAGTGACCTTCCAGCGGACCCTTCAACTGGTCCCATGCTCCTGACTGAAAACGAGAAGCCTGCTACAGCTATGGAGCAGTTAAGAGTCATAAGATGCCAGGACTATATAGACTCTAAGCACGCTGATGGAGGGAGAGCAGGCAGACTTTATGCCTGGTTTATACAGGCAGAGGAGAGGGATAGCCCAGCCACCCAGACCACAAATGTGCTGGGGAAGACCATATTCTTTCAGGGGGACATCCACAAAGTTTGAACCTTTAATGTTGGTATCCATACAGGTAACCACCTGTCCTGGAGGTAGACGTAGAGGCCTTCTTAGTTAAGGTATCATTGGTGCAACTGGGAGCCAAAGAACAGGAAACTTTAGGTGGGCCCATAACAAAATTGAAAATTCATGGAGGCCTTTAACGAGCTCACCAGAGATAAGAACCCAGGCACGTATGGGTAATCCAGCAGTGTTCTATCAAACGTGAATGGCACGCTTGGCCCCTGGACTAGCTACAATATTTTCTGGTTCAATGGAATGTGGTTCCCTGACAGACAATGTAAGGAAGGCTTTCATTGTCTCAGTTCTTCAGGCCCAGGGTGACACCATGGAGGTGGCATCGTAAAGGCCCACCTTTATGCTGAATTTGGACTACAAGATTCTCAGAAGAGGTTCTCCCCCAAACATAGCACCTCATTTAACATTAGGTGACTATACAGAATCCTCAACGAAACACCTGGGAGTTACCTGCCTACACCACTGTACAGTCCATAGATCTGCACAAAGCTTTTGACATGGTGAATTGGGGCTACCTGTACCCAGTAATGAGACAAATGAACTTGGGAAATGGATTAGACATGTGAGTTGATTTCTTATAAGCTTAGGCCCAAGCCAGGGTCCAGCCTCGGTGGTGCATATCTGAGGCCTTCATGAAGCACAGGGGGAATGAGGCAAGGGTGCCCTCTCCTACTGATGCGATTTGACTGGCAATTTGTGAGAATATTCGAAACAGAGGGAAGAGGAACGGGCATACTACTATGAGACAGGGGGTGCATAATATTATTCTATGCTGGTGATATGCACCTGTGCTTAAAGGACCCGGAGACTAGAATACCTTGGAGTGTGGCAGTGCCCGAGAATCTGCGGTGATATTGGGCCTCAAACCTAACAGGCGCAACCCCTGCACTTTTCCGGTGTCACCCAAACTCTCTAGTGTACCTCCGATGATCTCTCGACTAACTATTAAATGGGAGCCCCAAGCCTTTAGGTACCTGTGGGTGTAAATCTTTCACACTAACATAGATACCAGAGAAGGGGATTTAGGAAGAGTGCTGCAAGTTCTAAGGGTAAGTGTGACATTATGTCACTCTCTGAAAATTGCATATCATGGCACGAGTCACCATTTCTAAAAGGGTGGTATTGCCATGTGTGGTTTGCAAACCTGCCAGTCTGTATTCCAATGAACTGGTTGAGGGTGATGAACACCCTGTTTCAAGAGTTGATATGGGACTCAATAGGGTCTCCTTTATCACTCTCCTCCACCATTCTCTGGCCAGGGGTGCTGGGAGACCCAGATCTCAAACTGTATTTTGTTGTGGCGGTGGCAGTAGGGTGACTTCTCCTGCCTCAAGGTACTCATGCGAGACACATGCTTTGTGTGTAGATCTGTTAGATCAGTTTGGTGATCAGGTGATGGAGTGATGCATCTGGCAGCAGCTGGAGCAGTACATTAATTATCCACTCTCCCCAGGGCTGGTTTTCCAGAAATAAAGCTTACCACTTGAAGATACTCGTGTTCCTGTGTATTGTCACAGGAATTTGGCAACGATTGGGAGGCCTGGAATCTCTTCATCACACGTGCATCGTCTCAGTGTGGCCACGCCCCTCTACCAGAAGAGTCATTTTCTTTGCAAGTCGGTTCTTGTGTGTTGAACCAAAAACACGTAACAAAGTCGTTTGGATACAAAAGCATGGTGCTCAACATAAAGCACTGTGAAATTAATTGTCTTTCATTATCAGGATTTAATACTGCAGTAATGATGCACACACTGGATGTGCACACCTGTATTTAGAACAACCAGATTGGTGGTGTTAAGCACATTTGTGTGATTTTAAAAGGCTCAGAAACTTTTTTTGTTTTTTGTTTTTTCTTTCTCAAAACAATTCACCATGCAAGCAGTGTATCCACCTCCTGGATTTGCCTGTTGAACCTGTGATTGATTGGAAAGACTGATACAGATCATTTAATGTACATCTTGAAACAATTGATAGGCAACGATTTTGTGCAGAAAGGAAAAAAAGTATTTTAGAACACTGGGCAGAGTTCAACGTACTTTTGAACATTTCAAGAATTTGATGAATTTCAAAAAGCTGTCCAAATAATAGAGAAAAGATTTGCTAAGAGTATTGTGGTCAGATGTTTCAATTTTTTTTCTAAAGAACAAAAGCTAGATGAATCTGTAGAATTTTATGTGACTGCATTAAGAGTTTTAGCAGATAATTGTGAATTTGAGGATTTTATTGAGCAATAAGACTATCCAAGAGAAATTGTTATAGTTTAAAAAGTTCTTACTCTTAGAAGTGAATAATGCTGCTTCTATGATCAAGTCTTCACAAGCTGAAGTGAAGATTTTAAGGAAAAACATGGAAGAGTCAATTTTGACAGTAAAGTGTAAACTGCAGGATGTCAATGTTATGACCTCTAAAGTAAATTCCAAAGTGGGTTTAATGCCCAACAACAAATTTTGTGCTTGTTTTCATTGTGGACCCACTCATCATGCAGCAAACTTAAATGTTATATCCAGCAGTTAAAAACAGTATGCAACTTTTAGGGTTCAATGGGACATTTTGCAAAAGTATGCATGAAAAGAAGACTTCAAGTAAAGGAAATTGGTGACTATACAGAAGAGGATGCATTACAAACAAGCCTCCCTGATTTGGTGCTCAGTATTAATTCTACAGCTGATGATGCCTGTGAAAATCCCACTGCTGACATAGGAATAGAGAATACATCAGTCAAATTAAAAATGGATTCAGGAGCCAGAGTGATGATACTTTTGAGTGGTTATGGACAGATGAGCCACTTGAAGATCCCAACATCAAAACAGAATCTTTTTAAGGATCGACAGTTGATCTTATTGGTTATTTTGTGTCCACGATTAGTTTTCAGAATGTATGTTTTCTGGTAAAATCTAAGTTACCTTCAAAGGAAAGAATATTTTAGGTTGACTACATCAAGCTATGCTAGACATTGTACATTTACTAGGCAAAAGTAGAAAAGTAATGTCATTTTCCGAACTCTGCTGTGAAAATTTATGACAACATAACAATAAGAGTGTTAATCCCATGCATATTACTAATAATGATAGCAATTTCTGTTCACAGCTTCAACAGGTGCTTAAGAAATATGATTTTCTGTTTGAATTGAATATTAAACTTAAGGAAAATGTCACACGTATTAAGCATAAGTTAAGGACTGTTCCTTTAAGTATTAGAAGTGAACTATCCAAGGCTTTAAAAGATTTGCAAGATGAAGGTATAATCGAACCAGTGGATAGTTCACCTTGGCTTTCGCCCATTGTCATAGCTAAGAAAAAGAACAAGGAGTTGTGCATTTGTGTTGATCTTAGATCTTTAAATAAAAACATTTGGGTGGATGCCTGTTGTTAGAAATTGGATCTCTAGTTAGCAGAGATATGCACCCTGTCCGAGTAGGGACCGCAGTCCTAGTCAGGGTAAGTCAGTGACACCTCATAAACTAGCCTGTGCTCATCCTCTGGTAGTTTGGCGCAGAGCAGGCAGGCCTAACTTAGAAGGCAATGTAAAAAGTACTTGTGCAACACACAAACAATAATCACAAGAGATACACAACAGAAAAAGACTTCACATGGATGTAGGAAAATAAAGCGTGTTTATATGGTTATTTTTAAGTTTTAGCACAATACAGATCCAGTTCATAAATATCAAACCATTGGCTTCAAAGACTCAAAAGTAATAAGATTAATGTGCAGAAGGTAATATATCAAAGGAGTGCTGCTGGGGACGCCTTGGCAAGGATGTGCAATGTCTTTGGTTGTGCTCCACTGCTGAGCAGAGCCACTCAAGTTGCAGTTGCGGGCTGCTCCTGGCAGGTTACAGATTTGAACGGTGAAGTTGGGCAAAAGCCACTCATGTTGAAGTTGAAAGTGTGCGGCAAAGAAAAGCTGGGCAACTCTAAGCAGGTCACAGATGCGAGCGGCAAAGCTGGTCAAGAGCTGCTCAGGTTAAAGTTGAAGGTAAGTGGCAAGGGAAAGCTGGGCCGCTCTAGGCAGGTTACAGATGTGAGCTGTGAAGGTGGACAAAAGCTGCTTGGGTTGAAGGTGAGGCCAAAAGGAAAGCCGGGCCCCCTCAAGGCAGGTCAGAGATGCGAGCGGCGAATCCTGGAAAAAGCTGCTCGGGTTGAGATCAATGGCAAGTGGTGAAGCTGGGCAAAAGCTGCTCATGTTGAAGTTGTAGGTGAGCAGCAAAGGAAAGCCAGACCTCTCTAAGCAGGTTACAGATGCAAGCGGCAAAGCTCGACAAACACCACTCAGGTTGAAAATGCAGGTGAGCCCCAAAGGAAAGTTGAGCCACTCTAGGCAGGTTCCAGAGGTGAGCGGCGATGCTGGGCAAAAGCTGCTTCTGTTGAGATCGTAGGCGAGTGGTGAAAGAAAGCAGGGCTGCTTGGAGTGACTCTGGAGTTTGAGGATGAGTCTTGTGTTACCGGGCAGAGATCAGCAGGCAGCAGGGCGGCACACCAAAGCAGGGCAGCAGTTCCTGAGAGAAGTCAATCCTGGCAGAGTGGCAATCCTGGCACATAGCAATCTTGACTCCAGCAGCATTTCTTGAGTACAGAAGTATACTGATTTTAGGCGGTCAAGGACCCAGTACTTATACTCAGTGGTGGCTCCTCCTCAGCTAGTCCGGGGGCCAAGTGTGACATTTTCATTTGATAGAACACTGCCGCATTACCCATAAGTGCCTGAGTTCTTATCTCTGATGAGCTCTTCAAAGGAGCGTCATCCCCCCTCCAGCAGCAGCACCTGCAAACCATTGTTTATTATTGTTTTGTAGTAAAAGTGGCGAGGCATTGGGGATGACAGCCATGTAGGCAGTGCACAGAGCAATCCCCTCAGTGCGCATGTATGTTTGGCCAGCCAAACACACATGCGCATTGTGGTCTCTCCAGCCCAGCACTATGTTGCAGGGCTGGAGACAGCAGGCACAGGCTCCCAGTCTGCCTGGGAATGCCCTGACTGGGTGCTCCCAGCCAATCCTAATGCTGCTCTGAGCAGTGTCAGGATTGGCCGCAGGGCAGGCTGGGAGCCTGTGCCTGCAGCTTGCAGGAAAGGAGCTGCATGGTGGTGTCGGCAGCGGCGAGTGAAGGTATGTGTATTTTTTAAATTAAATTAATTCCCCCTCCACACACACACACACACACACACCACACCGCCCGCCCCTTCAAATCCCTGCGAGCCGCTCCTGCTTATACTAGAAAATGCCTTTGATGTGGGGGTGACTACAGAGAGTTCTTGTGAATTGCACAGGTCCCTTTTGCAGGTCAGACTTGGCTCTAGACTATCAGTGGGAGGTAATCAGCTCCTTTGTGTGGACTCTAGACACTACCCTATGAGTTGTAGGTGTAGGCCCTTCCCAACCTCCTCCCCAGAAAGACCCATCAGTATGCAGATGGAGTTGAGTATCCTGTATTGTGGGTGTCTGAAGGGAAGGAAAGGAAGTGTAGCTAGCCCAAGCCAGGCATTTATTTGAGATAAGGTGTGGGCACACAAGGTAGTGAGTGCAGAGAAATGGATACTTTTTAAAAGTGGCATTTCTGAAATAGTAATAATAAATCTGACTTTACCAGTAAAGAGGATTTATTATTACCATTCCAATGGTGCTAAACATGATGCAGTTACTCCTCTCAGATCAAGGATTGCAGCTTAAAGTTATTATAGGGAATTCCCAAAGCTGGCCTTTGAGAGGGACAGGCCTCACAGAATTGCAAAACGACTTGGGGAGTTTTTCATTAACAGGACATGAGACTTACAAGTATATGCCCTGCCTTTTGCTTACATGGCACCCTGCCCTATGGGCTACCTAGGGGCCTATCTTAGGTGTGACTTATATGTAAGAAAAGGGGAGCCTGGGTGTGGCAATTGGATTTATATGTCAAGTCAGGGTGTTAAGTAAACTGCACACACAGGCCCTGCAATGGCAGGCCTAAGACATGTTTACAGGGCTACTTAAGTGGGTGGCACAATCAATGCTGCAGGGCCCATGGTAGCATTTAATTTACAGGCCCTGGTTATATAGTATACCACTCGTAAAAGAGACTTACAGGTCAATTAAATAGCCCAATTGTGGATACACCAGTGTAACCATGTTTTAGAAGAGAAGCACAAGCACTTTAGTACTGATCAGCAGTGGTAAAGTGCTCGGAGTCCAAAGGCCAATAAAAAGATGGTCAGAAAAAGAGGAGGAGAAAGGCAAAAAGTCTCGGGTAACACCACCGTAAGGATGCCAGTTCTAACTCCCACCCATTACCCAAGATTGAAGAGTTAATGGTAAAACTTAGTGGTACAAATATATACACTAAGTTAGATTTAAAGTCTGCTTACCATCAGATTGCCTTAGTCGAATCATTCAAACACTTTACAGCTTTTATCACTCCAGATGGTGTCTTTCAATTCAGCAGGATGCTATTTGGTTTCGCATCTGCTGCCTCAGTTTTCCGCAGAGTTTTGGGTGATATAGAAGGCGTTCTTGTATTTCAAGATGATGTATTAGAAGCAAGTGCAAATCAAGATGAACATATTCACAAGCTAAATGCAGTTTTTGAACCAAACAAAGTCAATGGCTTGCAGATAAGGCATGACAAATGTATTTTTGTTCAAGATCAATGGAGTATTTAGGACACATTATCACTAAAAATGGCATCAGTCCAAAACCAGATTTAGTTTAGTTTACTTAAAGCCATTGAAGATTCCCCTGAACCTTGTAATAGAGGGCATGTTATGTCCTTTATTGGACTATGTGAGTTTTATGGTAAATTCATTACAAATTTTGCATTGGTTGCTGAATCGATTACAAGACTTCTAAAAAATAAATAAAAAAAAAGAGGGTGGATTTCACATGGGAAGATGAACAAAAGGAAGTTTTTGTTCAGATAAAGAATAATGTATTGCAAGCCTCTCTGTCCCAGGTCTCCCTGTAAGTATAACTGTTGATGCCAGTGACAGAGGTTTGGGAACTGTAATTACATAACCGTTCAATAATGTTGATCGCACTGTGGCAATTACCCCCAGAGTGGTGAAAGATGTTGAACAATCTTAGTAATAGAGAAAGAAATGCTGGCCTGTACTTGGGCCATACCTTAGTTCTCAAATCTGTTATTGGGAACACATTGTCAACTTAGAATGAATCACAAACCTTTAGTGTACATCTTGAACAGTCCACTGCACCATTCTGAAAAGTTAACTACAAGACTCACTAGACTTTCTACAAAGTTGTTAGAATATAAATTTTCAGTATTGCATGTTCCAGGTTTTTCCAACAAAAGGGCAGATTTTCTTTCTCAGTTTCCCATTGTTCATGAAAATGAAGCATGTGAAGATGAATTGAAAGAGTGTATAGTAGCTTCAGTGGATTTTGAGAATCAATTGTGTGTTTCCAAACTTGATTGGAGCTCTGCATTATTATCAGATCCCGTTATGTGTAAAGTTTCTAAATTTGTAACTGATGGTTGGCCGCAAGAAAGGAACTTCACAGGAGAATTACATTGTTTGCTAAGATTTCGTCTGAATTTACTCTCAATGATGGAATTATCTATAGAAATTAAAAGCTTATTCCTCCTGTTTCTTTAAGAAGCAAGTTATTAAAGTTAGCAATTTCCTTAAATACAGACATATGTTCACATATATTTGTAGTAAAATACCAATATTTACCTGTAGGTGTAGTGTTTTTTTTTTAAATAAATCTGTTTATTGGTTTCCATTAACACAAGAACATTACAAATGAGTTTGATAAACTGTCCTGACCAGACTGAATGTGATCACAAGCAGAAAACGAAAAAACATACATATGATATCTCTGGCCTCATGTTATGAGTCAGCTGGGGAGTAGACTCAACAGCATTAACAATAACTGCGAGGGACACAGGAAAGTAGAGGAGCTCTGACGTTCATAGTGTTGTCTTAAGGGTTTGGGTTACAGATAGGCAAGAAGATTGGTGCTTTTTTTAAATTTCAACAAATTTTATTGCAAATTATGCATGTAGAAAACATATAAAACATAATTCCATAATAGAAAAGAAAAGGAGATACAAAAAAAGCATACCTACATGAAAGGTCTATCGATGTTCACAAATACACAGGTGGTGGGGAAAAATCATATATACAATTACATTGATCACTGTGAAATAGTCGAAGAGGACTGTAAGAAAGTATAAGCGCCCACAAATGCTACAAAACCTCAGCCATAAAAATCAAAATAACATCTGAAGAAAATGCAAGTAATACATAAATACATTTACCAAGCATGTCAGGTACAAACGAGCAAAATAAAAGGCACAATGTACAAGTAATGCATAGAATAGTATGCACAGATCCAGGTATACTGTTAACAAATGTCATAGGATTGTCCGGGAGAAGAGAGATGGTAATCCGTTGTATGTTCATGGGGGGTTAGTAGTAGCATAGAAAGTGTCAAGTCTATTACATAATTTTCTATGTTGTGGTTTCCAGGGAAGTATTGTAAAGCAATATTATCAGCGCACTTAATATACATGATCCAACTCAGCCAATTCAGCCAAGATTTAAAGGAAGCAGAAGCAGTATCTTTCTGTTTGGAAAGAATGGATTTACAAGCTGCTTTATGAGGAGAGGAACTCAAAACCTTTGTCTGAGAACATCGGGACAGAGCTGTAAGTAAAGCTTAAATGTGAGAAACCGTCATTCTTTTTATTACAATTCCAAAAAGTTGGTTCATCTCTCAGGCAAACTTTATGAAGGCAAAAGAGGGTCTAGAATATTCTAAGAAGAAGCCAGAATTTGGTTTGGGAGAGTGCAGGTATGGTTTTATAGGAGAACACTGATTTTTAAATCAGTTTCCAATGTTCTTGGGTCAGTGATTTATTCATATCCCATTTCTTGCGTATACCTCGGTTTAAACGAGATGAATTTGGCTGTAGCAGTTTGTAGTATCTTGAGACCTGGTGACCCTGTCTATTGGCAACCACAATCAGATTAGGAAGAGAGGGCTCTTGGTAGAGCGGGTTGGACTTCGAAACACAGGCCCTGAGTTTGAGAAAGTAATAAAAATCTATATTATCAAGGTTAAATCGATTCTGCAATTCTCTAAAAGAAAAAGGGTAATTTTTCAGACCCAGTTGTACAAAAAAGTGAATCCCCTTAGAAGACCATGTAGACCATTCAATTGGGGCATCTTGAATTTTGAACTGCATATTTTCCCATAAGGAGGCAGGTTACAGTGTCAGAACCTCCAATATTTTGTCTAGTTGCATCAAAGCTTGTTTGGTGGCCTGGAAAATGTGTCTAGCTGGAAAAGAGGATTTAAGTTAAGTAGAGAGTAACATAATGGGATGGTAATCCTCAAGAAGTGCTTTTTCGGCTAGAAGCCAGGCAGGAGTATACTCCTGTGGTGGATAAAACTACATAGCGCCCTGTTCGGCCATAAAAGCCATTTGATATAAATGGAAGTAAGCA